>NW_026690940.1:1320336-1627650 GCF_020826845.1 Diceros bicornis minor | reverse complement strand
AAACTGCGGATAATACAGAACCCTGTATATACTATATTCTTTCCTATGCATTCATACCTGTGATAAAGTCTAATTTATAAATTAGGCACAGTAAGAGATTAACAACAACAATAATAAAATAGAACCATTATAACCATATACTGTAAAAATAGTTCTGTGAATGTGGTCTCTCTCTCTCTCAAGATACCTTATTGTACTGTACTCACCCTTCCTCTTGTGAGGATGTGAGATGATACAATGCCTACATGTTGAGATGAAGTGAGGTGAATGATCTAGGCATTGTGATGTAGCGCTAGGTTAATATTGACCTTCTGACAATACATGAGGAGGATCATTGAGCCATGATGATGTTGATGGTTGGATGTCATAAGCAGATGATGTCCATGGTTGTTAGAACACAAGCACTGTGATACTGCGATAGTCAATCTGATAACTGAGATAGCTACTAAGTGACTAATGGGCAGGTAGCTTATGCAGCGTGGATACGCTGGACAAAGGGATGATTCACGTCCCAGGTGGGATGGAGCGAGATTTCATCATGCTACTCAGAACAGCACGAAATTTAAAACTTACGAAGTTGGGAATTTTCTATTTAATATTTTCAGACCACAGTTGACTGCAGGTAACTGAAACTGTGGAAGGCAAAACTGCATATAAGCGGGGAAGACTGTACTGTTGAAATAGTTGCTTATTTAAGATCTTGACGACTGGTGGGTTACATATGATATAGTTGGGTTTAAAAATAAGAGTATTTTTTGTGATGAAGAGATAAAGAATAGATGGAGAAAACTTTTTTGTATTTTTTTAAGGAAAATTTAAAAACATGCAGAAATAGAAAAGTTGCAGCCCAAATTTCGGTCCTTGGACCAGCAGCATTGGCGTCACTTGGGAGCTTGTTCAAAATGTAAAACCTTGGCCCCTACCCCAGACCTTCTGAATCAGAATCTTCATTTTAACAAGATTCTCCAGTAATTCGTATTCATATGAAATTCATACGCATATATATGAAGCGGTTCATTCAGCACCTTGCCGCTTTTTTTGTTACTGATGTTGTTATACATCGTTTTTATTTTCTGGGAACTCCCAAAGAACAGTGTCATAGGCCCTGCCATCAAGAGGCTGGGTACATTTCATTGCTCTAGAAACAATAATGCAACCAATAATCATTGAGCTCTTAACTCTGACTGAGCCAGGCATGGTGCATTATGTGAATGTATCACAGTTCATCCTCACAAAACTCCTGTGATGTTCACAGTATTATGAGTCCCATTCTCTAGAAGGAGAAACCAGATTTATAACCATTAAAAAAAATAAAATAAAAAAAAAGCTATTGGGGCCAGCCTGGTGGTGTAGTGGTTAAGTTCACATGCTGTCCTTCCGCGGCCCAGGGTTCGCAGGTTCGGATCCTGGGCGCAGACGTATGCACCACTTATCAAGCCGTGCTGTGGCAAGTGTCCCACAGAAAATGGAGGAAGATGGGCACAGATGTTAGCCCAGGGCCAGTCTTCCTCAGCAAAAAGAGGAGGATTGGCAGCAGATGTTAGCTCAGGGCTAATCTTTCTCACCAAAAAATAAATAAATTTCAAACTTCACTTGGATTTCATTGACTTTTCCATTAATGCTCTCTTTCTATTCCAGGATTCAACCCAGGGTACCATGTTATGTTTAACTGTCAGCTCTCTCCAGTGTCCTCTGTTCTGTGAGAGTTTCTTAGCCTTTGTTTGATTTCCTTAACAGTCATCAGAAGTACTGGCTAGGTGTCCTGTAGAATGTCCCCCAGTTTGGATTAGTCTGATATTTTTGTTAGGATCAACTAGGGTTATCAGTTTTTAGCACGAATATCACAGAGATGAAGTGTTCTTCCAGTCACATCGTATGGGGAGCATAATATCCACGTGACATTACTGTTGATGATAACGTCCATCACTTGGCCAAGGTAGTATTTGCCAGGTTTCTCCGCTGTAAAGTTACTGTTTGTTTTTCCCTTTCCGTGCTGTATTCTTTGGAAGCAAGTGACTGTGTCTGGCTCACTCTCAAGGGGGTGGAGGGAGTGGAAATTAAGTTCATCTCCTGCTGGGAGGGAGTGTCTACATATATTATAATGGAATTCTTCTGTAGAGAAGTCATTTCTCCCCCGTTTAGTCACTCATTCATTTATATAAGCATGGACTTATGTATATGTATTTTATACTTTGGGCTATAATCCAATGAATTTATTTTGTTGCTCAAATTGTTCTAGCCTTGCCCATTGTGAGCTTTCTGTCGAGTTGGCTTCTGTGTCCTTTTGACACATTCCCATTCTTTTGCCCTCGAGTCACTCATTTCTCCAAAGAGCTCTGGTCCCTTTTATTGGAGAAAAGGGTATTAGAAAGCAGATTTGGGTGCGGGGTATGCTCATTCCTACTCAGGTGTCACTACTTCTAGGCCCTCTCAGCAGACAAAGCAGACAGAGCTAGTAACATATGTATATATAGTAAACCACGTATATCGGCATATCTGTAGTTCTTTCTGTGTCTGTCCATCTGTATACATATTAAGGTAAACTTGAGTTTGTACTGATGTCTCCAGCTATAATCCTGAACTACAGGATTCATCCTAACCTTCCTTTCTTGCTCCTTTATAATTTCTATCTCCAACAGAGAAACCTGGTTCCCACCATCCTCTACCTACCATCCATACTCTTCACCCTCAGCATATGGGTAAAGCAGTTGCAGAATTTCTAGGCTATTCTCACAGAAGAAACAAATTTACCAACTAGAATACAGTGTTTACATACAGTGTACAGTTCCTATTATATTTAGCCTTACAGTTTCTAGTCAAAACACCCGTTTTCCAAAGTTACTCAAGTTAGCTTCTGCCCCCCAACCCCCTTCAGTATGGTGATATCATAAATTTATAATAATGTTAGATTCATTTGTCACAGTTTGCATTCCATCCTGGGATACTCAGTCACATGGGTTGATTTTTTTTTAAACTTGCACGTATTACATACACTCTGTGCTACACAGTTTTGTGGGCTTTGACAAATGCATAGAATCATTTATTCTCCGCCACAGTACTGTCAGAATGATTCCGTCATCTAAAAGTTCCCCTGTGTGTCCCAGATTTATGGAATCAAAATTTTCATTGTAACAATATTCCCAGGAGATTTGTATGCATATTAAATTCATATGCATATATATGAAGCTATTCACCTGGAGTCATTCAGTATCTTGCCAGGCGCACACCAATGCACCACTTACCAAGCCATGCAGTGGCAGGCATCCCGTGTGAAGTAAAGGAAAGATGGGCATGGATGTTAGCCCAGGGCCAATCTTCCCCAGCAAAAAGAGGAGGATTGGCAAGGGATGTTACCTCAGGGCTAATCTTCCTCACAAAATAAAAAAAAAAAAAACCAGTATGGAGATTCCCCCCAAAATTAAAAATAGTAGTACCATATGATCCAGCAATTGCACTTCTGGATATTCATCTGAAGAAAACACAAACACTAATTTGAAAAGATATATGTATCCTATGTTAATTGAAACATTATTTACAATAGCCAAGATATGGAAGCAACCTAAGTGTCCATCGATAGACGGACACTTCTATATACCATAAAGAAGTTGGGGGGGATATATATATATATATATATATATATATATATATACACACACACACACACACAAGGAATATCACTCAGCCATAAAAAAGAATGAAATCGTGCCATTTGCAACAATATGGATAGACCTAGAGGTATTATGCTAGGTGAAATAAGTTAGAGGAAGACAAATACTGTATGATTTCACTCATATGTGGAATCTAAAAAACAAAACAAATGAACAAACAAAACAAAACAGAAACAGACTCATAGATACAGAGAACTGGTGGTTACCAGAGGGGAGGGAAGTGGGGGATTGGGCAAAATAGGTGAAGGGGATTAAGAGGTGCAAACTTCTAGCTATAAAATAAATAAGTCACGGGGATATAAATATACAGCATAGGGAATATAGTCAATAATATTGTAAAATTTTCTATGGTGACAGATGGTTACTAGACTTACTGTGGTGATCATTTCATAATGTATATAAATGTCGAATCACTGTGTTGTACATCCGAGACTAACATAATAATGTATGTCAACTATGCTTCAATAAAAAACCAAAAAACAAAGTTGATAGGCACTATAGATGTCATCTGACTGATCTGTTTTCTTGATGCCAGTACCACACACTGCCACCAATGAATAAAACACTTACAATCAGACTCAGAGAAATACACATTGTAGAAAGCAGGAACATGGAATCCTATGTTGCCATGACAACAAGAAGATAATTCCATTTCAAAAGGATCACCAGCTCCTGTATGAAAAATAAACTTCTCTTCCAAGCAAGGTTTTTTAAATGTTGCATGCAGGAAGGAAAGTATTGAACATCTCACTCCAAATAACTGATTACATCCTTTGGTACCATCAGTACCAACTACAACCAATATGAAAAAGCCACTTTGCTTTCTCCAGGTGTCCCTAAAATGTGAGTGCCAGCAACAGAATGAAACTTCCAGATAGCATATCATTCCCTCTGCCAGGGAATAAAGTAGCTTTTCCTTGAATAGTAACAATCATGCAATCTCAGCAATCTCCTCAAAATGAAATGTTTTGATCTAATAAACTAACCTTATGAATAAACTCATATCCCAGAAGTCTTGCTGTTTTAAATAAATACACCCTTAAAAATTACATGACACTGATGTTCTTTGAGGCTATGTGATAGTAATATTATAGATATAGATTACTTTAGAATTACAAGTAACCCTACAGATCATTCAGTCCAAATTCTTCACATTTTGGATTAGAAAATTGAGACTCAGAGATGCTTAGTGACTCAATCAATGCCGCAAGATGAATTAATACTATTTTGTACTATTATACTGTTTTTGTACTACTGCAGCATTGATACTATGTTTATACTGTGCAGTGTTTTCTATTAAAAATAATCAAAGTACCCACACTTCCAGCAATTACTTACATGAGCAATACTGTAATCTCTAAGGATACTTTAAAATATTTTGCCAATATTATACTTCAGCATGTAGAAGTAACTTCTAATGTAATCTTTTTAACTGTAAGGAGTTAACGAAAGAATAAACTGATGTGTTTCCAAATCTTCCTTGTCCTTTACTGTCTTTTGAAAAACTGGTACTGTAAAACTTCATCAAGTTTTTATTAATTGTAAAAAAACTATCTTATCTAATGAAAAGTGTCCATTATTATATATCTAATTATAAATATAGTATAATTTTAAGTGTATGGCTTTATTATCCAGTTGTTTACATTAACTGAGCTACTCAACATTACAGTCCTACTTTAATGAATAGATAAAAATAATTTTAATTAAATTATTGAAGTACCTGAAATCTAATTTATATACTTATTTCATAAATAGCAATTATACTATATTAAGTTTAGAGTGTTTCTAAACTTTTAGGCTGAAAATAATTATTTTGCCTAATTAGGTAGATATGCCATTGAAATTTCACTTACTATTAATTTTCTTAGCAAAATTTTCATTGAAAACATAAAGGTGAATTTCAGTTAAGCCCCTCTTCAAATTAATATTCATTCATAATTAATGAAATTTGAAATAAAATATTTTATATGTTAATAGTGACAACATTTAAATAACAAAAAATTAAGTGTGCAGGAAAATATTTATCATGATATTTTCTAAAATGAAAAGAATAGGGAAGCTTGAAGAAAAGAGCTTACAAACAAATATATCCTTTTCCACCAGCCCCTTGTCAACCTTAATTACTTTTTAAGCCTTAGCATTACAAAATAATCAATTTAGAAAATAGACCTATCAATATTCTGCCCCAAGTAATTCTTCATACATTTTAGATAAAGGTAGAAGAGCAAAACTACAGAGAGAGGCAAATATATAGACTGATATGGTATGAGCTTCCTTCCCATCTTTTCCGGCCACCAGAACCTTCCCTTTCTGAACTTTTCATTTCCTCTGTAAATGTCGACCAACCTTAACAGTCTGATCATAAGACGGACCAACTCCCTCCCAGATTCCCCCACCACCGCCACCAGAAAATGCTGAAAAGGAGATTCAGTCTTACTGCCACTATTGGCCATACATTAGGAACAAGACCTGAATAAAAGCAGAAGCAATGGGATACCTACCAGTCAGCTCATCCCCTGTGCCACCATATCTAATCTGATGCTTATTTAACAAATGTTAAATTTAACCTTTCTTTGATTTAACCCTTTTTCCATCCTGGCAAAGTTAGTACAACATTGGAAAGAGATTAGCATTCATATGTTTTTTCAGAAAGTAGAAATAATAAATACCCAAAAGGAGTAAATGATTTTAGGAGCAGGAGAAGATTTACAAATTGTCCCTTTATCAAAAGAACAATACAATCTCCTTATTCACACACATACCTGTGTTGAGTTACTGATAGAATGACATAAAAATATGATTTAAAATAATAATAATAATAATCAGGGCTAGATACTGGCCCAGGATATTTGTCTCTATCTCAGTGTAAAGGTTCTTAGCACAATCATAAAACATAAGTTTTCTTGGTTTCTGTTTGGCTTGGTTTGGTTTCAGAATAATTCTTCTTGCCCATCTAATGTAAGGGAACTGGCAACAAATATTAATGTGAAAATTAAAAATTCAAACTTCATTTTAAAATTTATTTCTATTTTTAATATAACCAGAAGATCAAATTTTTCCAGCACCACCACTATCACTTTCTTTTAGAATGCCAAAGTCTAACCCCAATGTGGGGACTTAGGAACCAATCCATCCTTTTGCCAGTTAGGTGGCCTTGGGGGAGAAATTGTCCATTAGCTTTCTCTCCATTTCTTTCCCCCTTCCACTCTTCTCTGTAACAGCCTGAGCACATCAGCATTTCTCTATGGAAAAGAAGCAGTCATCATTGAAGATATTTGATGAGCAAAACTGAAAACTAACGAAATGAGAAAGATTAAGAGACTGTGAGTAACTCACCACCTAGGAACTAAACAGGAGTAAATGAGTACAAAATGGCTCTGAAATATGTGGAAATGAATGGTTGTACTCCTTGGGTATTCTAGATTACATTTTCAAGCACTAAAAGAAAATAATACTTCCAAACTCACTTCTTAAAACTAATTTCAGAATTTCCATTATACTGCAATCCGGATGTGTCTTGTAACATTTACATGTGTAAGGAAGGAAACATAAGTTGCTCTCATCACGCTCTGGGCAATGTTTAGTGCATTTCCAATGCCAGTCCCTTAGGGACAATGGTCAGCTCTCCTGCCTTTTCTTTTCCCTTAAAGACTAGTAAACACCACACTAGATTAGAAGCCCCACTAATTAAGAAATACAGAAGAAAGAACATTCATGCCTCTTGAACAATGAATGCCCTACCCTATAAACGGGTAGTCTGATTTATATTATTTGAGTTTAGTTAGCAAGAAGGGGATCAAATTTTTTTAATCCATAGTTTAAGATATTTGCTGTTGCTTAGAGATAGAGAAATGAGAAAATAAAATCCAACCCCCTCAACTTCATCAAGTCACAGAAAAACACCAAAGCAGACTAGGATAACAGCCAAGAATTGAAGTATAATTTACCAATGTGAATCATGAAATTTACAGATTCATTTTCTATATGGAGAGAATTTAAGAATGCATATGAGTATAATTGCAAAACAATACATAAAAGCTTGAGTCTAACAAAATGTTATTTTAAGGGTTCTATAATATGGTTGGATATGCTCTTAAGATCTAATTTGTATATAAAACAGATATGTTTATGAGTTTCTTTATAACTCTTCGCAATATGTTATATAATAATTTTACTTGGTCAACAAATATTTTAGAGATAGTTATTACTATTCAGAGGTGGTTCGTAGAAATATTGGGTATAATGGAATGCCTCAAACAAAGAGTAGCACTTAAAGAATTTTATGAGAAAGGAAAAGACAGAGATTAATAAAATGTATACACTTGAACAGCATTTTTAATGCACCGGAAAGATGCTGTGCTATGTACATGCAACATTTGAATTAATAAAACACTACATATACCCCAAACATCTTTATGTATACCAAAGCCTTTGATAACTAGCTCTGAAAACCTCTATGCATGTCTATGCCTATTTTATTATCATGCACGTGAAAATTAGTTACTCAAATCATTCTGTGTAGCACTGAGAATATCTGAGAGCCTGCTTTTTAGAAAGAAAGTGGACAGTCACACTCAACAAACAAATTAAAAATGACAATAGCATTCCTTTTGGTTATTCTTTCTCACTCAGTTCATTCTTGCTGGTTAAGGTATAGAAGGAAGGAAGATAAACAAGTCCTTCTCCAAAGATGTTTACTTGCTCTAGAAGCTACCATGAATTTAATTAAGTGCCACCCACCCCTTCTCTGCAGAAGCCTTAAAAAAAAATATTAAAAGGCTGTTTAGTTTTCATAGATAGAGTCTTCTAGATCAACTCTTGAGAAAGGCTAAGAATGTCTCCCATATTCCATTAGCTTGTCTCTAGTTTGATTTCAAAAGACTCTAATTCTCAAGGCAGCCAGGGGCCACAAAAAAAGGTAGGGAGCAGAGAATATCAGAAAAAAAGAAAACGTAAGCAAACTCAAGAAGAATTAAAAAGAATGAAAAGACTCAGAAATGTCTTTCTCTTTTCTTTTACTTTGAGATTATCATAATTTCATTCTTTAGAATCTTTCCTTTTTCTTTATCTAACTTCCATTATATTACTTCTTGGCCATGAGATAATACCTACTTAATCTGCCTAGCATTTATGTCTATGTCAGATCATTTAGTTACACCCTTCTGCCTCCACTCCCTGAAACAGGCCCTCCATAACCACAACCACACCCCAGGCATTAGGAAGTTGATTAGGAAGATTAGATTAGGAAACTGAGGCCCAGAGAGACTGAGCCTTGGCCATTGCCTTGAAATTTAATTGTCTTCTTATGATCAAATGTAAAGTTTTGATATTTTGCACATATATTGTCAACTAACCCCTAATGCAACACCAGGGAGCTAATAAGCTCTATCAAGACGCATACCCAAGTTTCTCTGGCAGTCACCTTATTAACTGCTTCTTTTTGAAAGAATTTACAGGGATATCTCAGTGTAAAGCCAAAAAAGAAACAGAGTTGAGGAAGACTGGCAACTCAAAAAGCCTTATCTAATTATTTCAGATAGAATAACCTCCCACTACTTATTTCTATATCTGATTGTTTTATTTCCTCTTTAAAATTCATCTTTAATGAAAAAAATATAGAATATTCAGAATTTTTACCTAGAGGAGATCCTATATGAATCCTTTTATTTTTCTCCCAGAAGTAGAATAATTCAAACCAAGAAAAGAACAAAACTGAAAAGATTAAAAAAAAATTATACCCACACATAATAGTTGACTCTTTTCCTCACCATTCTGCACCTTTATCTGCTGAATTTTTTTAAAAACCATCAATTTAAAAACATGTAACTTGCACTTTTATTCTCTAGTTCTTTTATGTCTGTATGTTTTCCAACACATTATGCACTGTTGTACATATTAATTGCATTTTTAATATAAATGTATTCTTTTGCATTAATAGTTTAAACCTGTAGACCATTCATTATGATTAGTTATTTGAAGTAAACAAATGAGTCCTTGAAATCAGTTTGTTATATACCACGAGGAGAGAGATTGTTCAGTAAATACAATTGATAAACTATGGGACTGAGGACCTCTGCTGGCAGTTTTAAGGCATTATTTTTTTTAAACCATAATACTGACAAGAGGAAAGGTGAAACTCTCTCTTTAATCTGAAGTATTCCTTTTTACTTAGAATCCTTTAATTGCCTTCCTAAAACTTTAATTATTGGTTCTACCGCACTTTCAGCAATTTGAGTCTTTCATTTCCACAACAGTTGCTTTACTTTTTAAAAAGAAAAACATTAAAAGTAAGACTATTGGATGAAAATATTAATTTTAATATTATTAATGTTTTAAAGCAAATTAAATTTGTTCATGAATAATAACTTCATTTTTATTTGACATAGTGGCTGCATACAGATATATTTAGATGAAGTGTGTATATATAGATATAGATACATCCTCATGACACAGAACATGGAATTTAGTATCAAATTAGAATAAAATTTTAATAACATAATTAAGAAATTTCTCATTTTTCCAGAAACTAGACTTGTTTCATACGTAATATATATCTAGACACCCTTGGAAGACAAGTTTTTATCTAAATGTTCAGAGCAATTTTTTAAAGCTTGAAAAAGCAATTGGACTGGTAACCCTTCACTCCACTTCACCCTAATGTCACTTACTTGTGCATTCTTTCTATTATTCATAAATTCATGTATTATTACGACTGAAAGAGACCTTAGAAGTCGTATAGTTCAGCCCTTTCATTTTACAAGGAAGACATCTGAGACCCATAGAGATGAACAACAGCCTCTACCTGTCCTTGCCAAGTCAGGGCGAGATGAACAGATAACTCCCAGAGACACTCATCTGCTAGGGACATATCTCCTCAAGCAAGAGAAGGGACATGGACAGCAGAGTTGCAGCTCTGGGCCACAAGAACCCAGTTCTGCTGTGGATACAGGAAGACCTAATCTGAGCTTGGTTCCAAGCATTCAAGCTGCTAGGAGGAAGTTTGGATTCAGGGGCAGGAGCAATAATAGTAATCATGACAAACGTTATTGAGCACCAAGTATGTGCTAGGCAGGCACAGTCCTAAGCACTTGACATGGGATAACTCACGTAATCATCACAGCTATCCTGCATAGGATAAAACTGCTAGTATAATTAAGGAAACTGAGGCACAGAGAGATTGAGCCACTTCCCCAAGGTCACTCAGTGAAGGTTCAAATCCATGCAGTATGGATCCACAGCTCATGCTCTTAATCTCACATTATGAGAAAACATAACAAGTCCAAAAATTGGTCCCAAAGGGTCCATCCTAGAATTATAGGTGCCCTGCATAACCTTGAATCAGATAGAGATCTCCCACAGCCCAATTCTATTAGATCTAGAATTCTAGAAATTTAAGAGCTGGAAAGGGCCTTGGCGAACATGTAATCTGGTGCTCTTTAATCTCTTTTGGTTTACAGACTTCTTTGAAAATCTGCTAAAAGGAATAAAACTTGTCCTCTGAAAAATGCATCAACACACATGATGGCACAGCAACAGACACACACAATTATGCATAAAATTTTGTGTTGCTTATGGAATCTCTGAATCCCATTTCTAGATCTTAGGGGACCACAGGACCCCAGATTTAAAATTTCTGACTTAGACCAACCTTCACAATTCACATTTTATATAAAATTGTCTGTCTCGTATCTCTGTACTCAAAGCAAAGAGGCTAGCTTTGTAAGTGACAGTGCTGTCTGACTGTTTTCATGTGATGGCACATATAGAAAATGATAATACTGCATGGCACCCAGGCATAAAGAAAGAAACCTTCTCAAGACCAGAGGTGACCGGCCCCAAGAACCCAGCATCCCCAGACCTCACCAAACCACCCAAGGACTGAGAAGAATCAATATCTCCAAATATCCACACCCAATCACAGCATAGCTGTTGGGAAGGCCTGCCTCAGAGTCCTCCACTAGATGACAAACTGCAAACTGGCTTAGGACACCAGGGCTTAAATTTCCTTCTCACTCCCGAATCCACTTAAAATTCTCACTCCCACACTAGCCCCAACTTAGTTTACATTTTAAACCTCACTTCCCAGATCTTCAAAATAATAGCTAGATGGGGCCAGCCCAGGGGCGTAGTAGTTAAGTTCGTGCGCACTGCTTCAGCAGCCTGGGGTTCACAGATTCGGATCCCAGGTGTGGACCTGTGCACCGCTTATCAAGCCATGCTGTGGCAGGCGTCCCACATATAAAGTAGAGGAAGATGGGCACAGATGTTGGCCCAAGGCCAATCTTCCTCAGCAAAAAAAAAAAAAAAAAAAGAGGAGGATTGGCAACAGATGTTAGCTCAGAGCTAGTCTTCCTCACCAAAAAAAAAAAAATCCTAACAAAATAATAGCTAGATGTATTAGTTATTGATTGCTGCTTAACAAATTAACCCAAACTTAGTGACTTAAAAGAGAAGTATTTATTATCTCACAGTTTGGGTGGGCAGCAGCTTAGCTCAGTGGTTCTGGCTCATCGTCTCTCCATCAGGCTGCAGTCGGAGTGTCAGGTGGGGCTGCAGTTATCCGAGGCTTGACTGGGTCAGGAGGATCTGCTTCCAAGCTCAAGCAGAGAGCTATCGGCAGGAAGCTTCAGTTCCTCGCCACCTAGGCCTCTCTGGGACTGCACACAACATGGCTTCCCCCATGGCAAGTAATACCAAGAGAGACAGAGAACCTCAAATGGAAACTGCAATCTTTTTATCACTTAATCTCAGAAGTGACGCTTCTGCTGTATTTGATTGTCACACAGACCAACACAGGCACAGTGTAGGAAGGAACTGCACCAGGGTGTGAATACCAGGAGGTGGGGTCATTGGGTGCCATCTCAGAGGCTGGCTACCACACTAGTGTTTATTGAGTGTCTACTCACTTACAAGCACATATTTATAAAGTATTATCTCATTTATTTTTTACAGTAGTACTCTGAGATAGATATCCCCATTTCACCATATTGGTCAAAGAGCCTAAGACCAAGGGATGTTAATTGCCCAAGGTCATACAGATAATAAGTGGCAGAAGAGAAAGTCAAAACAAGGCCTATCTGTCTATAAAGATTCACATTCTTTTCAACATGTTATTATATTTCCATGATGTGCTTTGCCTTCCTGAATCTCAATTTTTCTAGACCTCATTTCTCATCTATGAACCCCCTGTCATTTTCTTTTCAGTTCTGACCCATCATTCTATATTTTGCCCACTCGTGCTGCCAATTCCACACCCTCTGATTACTTAGGTCAACAGCACTTCCTCAGACCATATTTCACCCCATCTTCTCAATAATCATGTGAGATGTGCAAAGCATTATGTATCAAAATATAATTGTAACTTTAGTAATAGCTATTGTTTAAAAAGATGTAAAAAAGAAAAGTGTAAAGATGTTGAAGAACAAACCTGAAACATGTAATTGTTTCATTTGCAGAGATTAACAAGTGTATTCCACTGCCAGTAAAAACAGGCTGAAGTTTCAGTGCGGAAGGAGAATGAGGCAAAGTGCAGGTGCCACTGAGATGATTTCCACACGTTTCCTGAAGACTCTACTGATTAAAATGGATACACAACAAGCTACAGGATGAAAGTGGCCCTGTAGAATATCAGCTGGCCATTCAAGTTGTCACTTCAAAACAAACAGGAGTCAAATATGAGAAACTGCCTCACTTGCTGGCCTTTCTGTCTACCAGCTGCACTAAGTAGGTTTTACTGAATGGACTGGTGGGTGTATATTAATTAAAGGAATCCCATCCTAATACCCACCTATCCAGGTATTAACTTCCCTGGATATCAATTGGTCAACATGATATGAGCCAAGTAGATATGTCTAATCTAGTTTTCTTTCCACATATAAAAGAGCCTTAAAAATTGTGCTTCTTGAGATGCATCAAATCTGAAGTTACCCCTCTCTGGTCACTCTGAATAGGCAGTGGTAAAAATGTGTTGGAAAGATGGCGTATGCATATGTGTGCGTGCATTTGTGCATGTGTGTGAGTATGTGTATGTTTGCATGAACGTTGTTCTGTGATTAACAGTGAAAATCAGACTTCTTGTCCTATTTGTACATTGTTCTAAGTCACTCTCACTAAAGTCATGCATTTGTAGATATGACTTTCCCATTTTGGGGGAGCAGGGGATGTAGTCATAATCTTCCCCAACTTAGAAAAAACCCTGAAGCTTAGACAGAAGTTGTGGACCATATAGAAGAACCAAGACTTAAACTCATGTCTCCAAGCTCTAAATCTAATTCTCTGTCTACTACACCAAAGCAGAGAATCACAATCAGAGAAAAACTATTGGGAGACGAAGGGCTTATGATATCGAAGTAAGAAATAGTATCTCCTTTCTCCATCTGATTTTAAAATTAAACAAGAAAAGGAGGTCCTCAAATTCTTTGAAGGGATAGAGCAATCTTACAAACACTGAAAAAAGCTAAATGGTATAGCCCACCAGCCTTAAAATATTTTTACCACTGTCTAAAATGTTCTCTAATTAGTTTCATTGTATTCTTTCCAAGAGACCCTTTATAAGACAAATGTTAATTTCTCAATTAGGAGCACTATACATTAATTCATGTGATGAAATAACCATGTTAGTATAAGCTAGTGCAGAAATTTTCATCGTCCATGGAATCCTGCAGCCTCTGGAACAGGATCTTATAAACTTCCTGGAAGACGAGGTGCGTGGGTGAGTCTCTACCTCTCCCGTACGTCTTCTTTTACAGAGCTATCTCATGATTTTGTCAGTTTTATGTGTTGACATTTTGTTTGAATAAAGAGTTACATTGTTTTTAAAACTCTGAAAACCACTGTATTAATTCATATTATAAGTTCTCTTTTGGTATGAAGATGCTGGGTAAACATTACATCCCTAGGACAAGTAGAAGGAATCACAGGACAAGGCCATTGAAAAAAATCAAACCCAGGGAAAATGTGAAATTCATGAATTCTGTCAATAGAGGGAGTGCTAGGCAAGTATGGAACTCAGAAACAAAAATTTAAAATGAGGAGACAATTCCAATGAGATGAGGCGGTGAAGGGTTTTCCTCTCCCATCTGCAAGACTCAGGGTTTGTTGTATGCTGGGGCTGGCCCTGCAAAAACTGGTGTGCAGCCCTCCAAAAGAAGCTATGTTCAGTGTAAATCTTGAATGTTTTCAAGAACATCTTTGGCAGAGATCTTATGAAGCTAGGAAGGATACAACTGTGCCAGCAAGTTATATATAAAATGCATAAACCTGAGCACAGAGGATTTTTACAGGAGTGAAACTATTCAGTGTGATACTACAATGGTGGATGCATGTCATTATACATTTGCCAAAACCCACAGCATGTACAACACCAAGAGTGAACCCTAATGTAAACTATGGACTTTGCGTGATAATGATGTGTTGATATAGGTTCATCAATTGTAACAAATGCACCACTCTGGTAGAGGATGTTGATAATGGAAGAGGCTATGCATATGTCAGGACAAGGAATACATGGAAAATCTCTACACCTTCTCATCACTTTTACTGTGAACTCTTGCTCCAAAAAATACAGTCTATTTAAAAAATCTGTAAACTTGTCTTTTCCCACTATCAATTGTTATTAGTGAGAAAATTGGATATATAAAGGCCAATTTTGCCCAACTGCTCTGTACCACACACAGATTACAAATTTGTAGTTTTTTTCTAGAGACCTATAAACTATTCTCTCTTAACTATGTTTCTCCCATTAAGAATGAAGAAAGACCTTCATCAAGAGAGGTGGCAAAAGTAATCAATTATCTAGGAAATCAATTATCTAGGAAATGCAAATAAGAGTTTCCCCCTCATCTGAAGTGACAATGGTCATAATATTGCCCTTTATTTATATAGCTCTCAAAAGAGTTTTTACATCAAAAGACCACTCACGTGGTCATCAAAATTACCCTAAAACATGTGTAGAGTAATGAGAAATGAGAAAATCATGCCTCAGAGTATTAAGTGACTTTCCCAAAGTTGTGCCACCTGTATGTTGAACCAAACCTTTTGCTCTTAGACAGATGCCAGGATTCCTGTTAAGAGGGAGAAGAGGGAGAAGACATGAAAAAAATCCAAGTCTGGGCTGATTCTTCGCAAATTTGGTAACAGAAAGGGTAGGTGCCTTTCTCCCAAGGCAAATCCTTCATCTTTATTTTAGATCCTATCCAATCCTACTTCCCAGGAATTGTACTTAATCAATGATACCCTATTCTTATTTCTCTTCATATCTCCATTTCTACTGGATTTTTTCCTCTGATATATATATGTGACTATCCCAAGTCTCTCAAATACCAAACGAATAAACCAAACTTTTCTTGACCCTATGTCCTACTTAGATAGACACCATTCTATCTCTTCTCAGTTAACCTTCTCAAAGACAGTCTATAATAATTGTCTCCACTTTCTGACCTCTTATTTATCCTTCAGCCCACTCCCCTGTGCCTTCTACTTCTTCTATGCCATTGAAATAATTATTGCCCACTTAACCAGTGACATTTTTATCAATAATCCCAATGGGAATTTCTCAGTTTTGAATGACTGGACTTTTGAGCTGGTTTTGACAAAAAATTGATTGCTGTCGTCTTATTGATACTCTTTCCTTCCTTGGCTTTTGTGTTGGAGGAGGATGGAATGGAAAAGGAAAAGAAAGCTTTCAAGACAAAAACAACAACATATATAAAGACTCCAGGGCACAAGGGAAGTGAATCAAAGAATTAAAGGATAGCTATTGTGATTGGAATATAGATAGCAGGGGTGAGCATAGCAGAAGGTGAGCTGGAAAGGTAGGTAGAAACTAGGTAATGCAGACCATTTTTAAGACTTTAGATTTTACCCTAAGCAGAAAGGATGAAAACTGAGGAAGGACGTGATATAAATAGTTCACTAAAGACCACCCTGGCTACAGTCAGGAGAAAACATTGGTAGGTTGGATAGTGTGGACAGGCCACGTAGGAGGCTACTGTAATAGTTCAAGTAAAGACGATGATGGTTGAAAATAGGCCGGGGGTGATGGAGATGAAGAGAAATAGCTGGAGGCCACTTTATTCTGGTTTTGATCTGACTTTTCTGGCCACTTCTTTTTTTCCATGTGACTCCTAATTTACCATCCCTAAAATATCGATGTCACCCAAGATTAACTTTTTTCTACCTTTGAACCTTCTTCATTTCATTATTCACCATTGTATCTAAGTTAGACATATATATTAGTATCACTTGTATAGCTTTCAAAATAAAAATATGTCCAGAACTTATTTCTTCTAGCATTTGGCATACGCGATGGCCATGAGAATGGGCCTCTCAGATCTCTGCCTGCAGGCAGTGTAACTGCGTCAGTTCACTCAGGGCCCCAGCAGCGCTCTGAAACCATCACAGTTTTATTGAGGCCATGCTGGAGGCCAGGCATTTCCCTAATTAATGAATTTCTTCTACATTTAACCCTATCTCGGTGTCTGTTTCCTGGATGACTCAAACTAAGCTCAGCTGTACCAAGAGTAAACCAAGATAAAGGCAGTAAGATCAAAATTTGGGTTGGTTACCCTGCTACCTGGCAGTTGAATAGGATGTCATCTGGTTAGTAGAGTGGGCACGGATTGTCCTTGACACAAGGTGGCAGCACAAATGTTAAAATTTCAACTGTAGAAACCTGGGGAAATGTCCCGGTGGAGGAGAATGCTATGCCATGTGCAATGATAGGCATTTGAAAAATGATCCTAGTCATTGCCAAGTTGTTTTGACACACTGCAGAAGGATAATGAGAGACTAAGGGATGTTAACAAGCCGTTAAGGGTTAAATGTGAAAGCACTATGTCCTCTCTAATAACCCACAGGATGTCCTTATCTCAAATAGAAGAAGGGCAGACAGACATAGCTGAGCGGTAAGCTAAAGACTTAATTGTTAGTCTTAGAGTCCCAGAGATGTAGGAATGCTCAGCCAAGGCAGGTGTGTTATGTAAAAGTCAGCTTCCTGGTAGGAAAACCTAAGGCCCTTAAACATCCCGAATGGATGCCCCTGAGGATGTTGACTCTGCAACCCCTGAGACCTACAGATTTACACAAGTGGTCCACACTTCCCTAATAAGAGCTATCACTTCTGCCTTGCTAGAACATGCTGCAGAGGCCTCTCCCTCACAAAGCATTATGTGCTCCTCTCAGGAACTTCCTATTTGATCTACCAGGCTGATAACTACCAGAGGTAAAACCCAGCAGAACCGGATGGGATACATAATGGATCAGATAAGAGAGGAAAGAGATGATATACCTAAAGAGTTGCAAGAATTAGTCAGCATTTGCCAGCAGGAGCTAAGGGAGAACTCCTAGCACAGGGTTTTGAAGGTATTTGATCAAGTGAAGGAAGACTATAAGACTGGAAAAGCAATAATTCAGTGATATGGGGGCATTTTCTTGGGACACAGGATTTAGCACCTTAGCAATGGCTCCAGGCCAATTCACTGCTGGGATGACTCTTAGAGGGCTGGAAAAAATGACAGCCACTGTCAACAAAGCGGAAATGCCTGATTTGTCCTAGCAGAAAATAGAGAAAGGAATAGAGACACTGGGAGAAGTGGAATAATATGTGAGGGCAGAAGAACTACCAGAGGATTATGTTCCATGGGAGGGCCCAGAGTCCACACTGTTCACCAAGGCCATCAGGAATGTGCTGGTGAGAGGGGCGCCCGCACCACTGAAAAGTTCAGTGGCAGCTCTCCTCGCAGACCAGGTATGGTGGCAGGAAAGACCTTCACGGAACTGGGCTAGTTTTATCTGAGGAGATGATGGGATCCTGAAGTAATTGAGATCAGGTGGTGTGATGCTCAACTGCTGGACCCACAAGGCTACAATTACTACGAGGACCAGCAAGGTCAGAGGGGTAGCCAAGGCCACTGGACCTGCAAGGAGTTGAGACAGTTAATAGAGAATGGTTGAGGGCCAGCCCCGTGGCTTAGCGGTTAAGTGCGCACGCTCTGCTGCTGGTGGCCCGGGTTCGGATCCGAGCGCGCACCGACGCACCTCTTCTCCGGCCATGCTGAGGCCACGTCCCACATGCAGCAACTAGAAGGATGTGCAGCTATGACATACCAACTATCTACTGGGGCATTGGGGTGGGGGGGAAATAGAGAATGGTGAACCAAAAAGCAAAATAGACAGCCAGCCAACCAAGGTGTTGTTAACGTCTCTAATGTTAGGGAGAGGGGAGCAAGAATGGAGGAACAGCACATCACATTGAAGGTGATTGCTCCAATAAAAATTTACAATCTTTTGCTCATTTTCCAGACCTGAGCTGATTTTCAGGATCAGAATTGGAACCCATTGGCTGAAAAGATGGCCAGGCCCCTAGGAAGAAGACCCTGCATTATATACTGGTGATGATTTTCCCAGGCCTTTCCCCAAAGGGACATATAGCCATTTACTTGGGTGAATGAACACTGGGAAAAGAATAAACATTTGTTGATGATTTAAGAGAAGAAAGCAAGCTGGCAAGAAGGCCAGAAGAGTTAGGGAAGGTTTTAAGAAGAAAATAGGCTGAATCAATAGGATTAATTCCCATCTACTACTTATCATTTTAAAAAGCTGTGAATCAAGTTATAGAAAGTATATTCTATGACCACAGTGAAATTCAATTTGAATTCAATAACAGAAAGATATCTGGAAATCCCCAAATACTTGGAAACTAAATAGCACAGTTCTCAATATCTCACAGTTCTGAATACATCAAAAGAGAAATAACAAAATATTGTGAAATAATTAAAATAGAACATATCAAAATTTATAAGATACAGCTATTGCCTGTATAAAATACTCTCTGCCTCAGTCTGTAATAATTTTAATTAGTTTACTTTTATTCGGTTTAGTATCTAGAATATAAACTCTGAGAGCAACAATTTCCTCTTTTTCTACACTGTATCCCCAGTTCCTAGCATAATGCTCAGTCCCAATTAAAGAAATATATATGTAGATGAACTCCACCACTCAGAAGCAACCACTACAAAAATTTAAGTGCATATGCTTCCAGAATTTTCTAGGTATGTATAAAAATATTCATATTATTTTTTACAATAATGGAATAATATTATCCACATCCATTGTAGACATTTCCCCAATTAACAATATATTGAGAAGCAATTTAAGTGTGAATAAATAAAGATATACATCACTTTTTAGTGGTTGTATAATATTGTATTATATATATTTATCATATCATAAATTCTGGTTATTATTCAATCTCTAGCCATGGACATTTAGCCTTCTGGTTTTTTATACTAAAAAAATAATGCAATAACTCACACACACACATCATACTTATCTGACTATTTTTTTAAGGAAAAATTTCTACAGTTACAATGGCTCACTTAAAAGGTATACAGATGTAAATGTTTGATACAAAATGACAAATTCTAGAAATAATAATGTACAAATTTCACAACATATTAACCTAGATATTTTTTTTTAAAAGCGATTATCTTGATCTTGGAGTCAAGTGTACATCGATAATTCTATTTGCCCCTTTCACTCAAGTAATGGTTAAAATGACAATTTTTCTTTGCAGCTTCCTAGTAGTCCATTAATAAATATTGCTAACAATTGTGCATTTTAAGATTTTTTAAACAAGCTGTTTTTGTTGTTATTTACAAACTGTTGATGAATGAAACCACAGTACCAATAAGGCTAATTGTTGAGCAGAATGAACTTGATCAAGCACTTATTTTGCAAATGCCTTAAAATTCGAGCAGACTACTTGATGTAAAAAATATTTACTCGAGGATGAAGCTATTCTTTCTCTTCTCCTACAGATCTTTTGTAGCTACTTTGGAAAGTAAGTGCTCTAGGAACCAAATTCCAAGTTTAATACACTGTTATTCCAAAATAGTATTCATTTTAGCCTCAATTTCTCCATTGACAAGATACAGATTATTATCACTTGTTAGCACTTGTATAATAGCTGCCTGGCAGAAAAATGATGGGATGTATGTCAGATAACTACTAGATTCCCCCACATTAGTTCCAGGCACTTTACACTACTATAATTCTTGTAATCTCACCAGGAGATAAGTAGGAATATTATGAATGAAGGAACTGGAGCAACAAAAATTTAATAGTCAGGGGGCCAGCCTGGTGGTGAGTTAAGTTCCCGCATTCCGCTTCAGCAGCCCCGGGGTTCATGGGTTCAGATCCCGAGTGCGGACCTACTCACCACTTACCAAGCCAGGCTGTGGCGGCATCCCACATATAAAAGGGAAGAAGATGGGCACAGATGTTAGCTCAGGGCCAATCTTCCTCAGCAAAAATAGGAGGCTTGGCAACAGATGTTAGCTCAGGGCTGATCTTCCTCAGCAAAACAAAACAAAACAAACAAACAAACAAAATTTAATACTCAGTAGTCAAATAGGCAGAAAAAACCCGATCATAACTTAGATTTTCCCACATCACATTTCAGCTGTCAAATAACTGGCCCCTGAACAGGAAAATGCAGTGGATCATGTTCGTAACTAGTAAGTGATTCTTTGAATGTGACAGGATTTAAATAGCACTCGATAACTCAGATTTGGAGAATAGATGGCACCAGTCCTACATTCCAAAGGGAGGTTAAAGCAGGATCAAATCCTAAGCAGGATTTGGATATGCAAATAAGGCACCTGAGAAACTGTTTTGCTCCCCCATCCCAGGATCATGTGGGGTCACACAGACCCCTTAGCCAATCTGTCACCTCCAGCCAAAAAAAAAATGAGATTGAAGAGAAAAGGGAAGGCAAAGATTAGAAGAGATTAGGAGGAGGAAGGAGGTTGCTGTGGCCCACTATGCATGCACTAACACCACCCTGAAGCCTGTGGAGAGGGGCATTGATGGCGTAGTCAGAAAGCTTGAGATATTTGCTCTGGAATTTGGAGATCACACCTGCCTGATATCAGACTCACGCCTGATAAATCTGCCTGGCCTGGTGGCTGACCATGGCTGGCCTATCTCTCTGAAGACTGAATCAAGAGAGATTGTTCCATTGTAGTCGATGTGTACCTGACACAAGAGACAATTGGCCTGGGTGTTGTCCTGCTCAAGAAGATTGCTTTCCTACATGAGATAATCCAGCAGGGAGTAAACCCTCTAAATTCGTAAGAATTAAAGGAGGAGCTATACACAGTCAGCCAGAAAATGTATTCCTCAGCATCAGGGAAAGGTAGGTGCAGTATCTCCAATGATGGAGGAGGGAAGGTGCAGTGCTCTCCAAAGGGCACACAGAACACTTTTGCCAGTAAAAGTTGACTTTACACATCTGCCATGGCCAGAGGAAACCAACACAAATCAGTGCCAGACAAGTAGTGTCCATAAATATATCTGCCTTCCCCACACCTCTTTCAACTCTAGAAAAAGAGTGAGAGGCAACCTCAAGAGTGGGGAAGGAGGAGAAGCACTCTGTGGAGAAATAAAGACGCTAACTAGGCCCCTCTTTCCACAGCTGGTGGCCAATCTAAAGAAGGGGAGAATCTTTAACTTCAATGAACTTAAAAATTCTATTTCATGCAAATAAATATTTGAATGACCTGAGATTGTCCGCAGGACCAAAAAGTAACCTGAAAAGTTATGAAACCAGCTTTAAGTTTATCCATGGAGCAAGAGGAGAATTGGCCCCACAGAAAAAGTAGTATAGAATAATGGGAGATGAAAATTAAGCTGCCTCGTGATTGCACACTCCCTCTGTGTCCCACTATTTCAATATAATGATTCTACACTAAACCAAAAGAAAAGTGTTATTTTTATTAGGCAAAATATAATAGCATCTGTAGACTACAATGCATCAAGTATGACAGTCACAGTCTGTCAAATAACAATTGGATATCCACAATAGGAAAAAGGCAAGTTCTTGTTATGGATCTTCAATTAAAGAGGCATTGTTAAGTAACAGACTTCAGCTTTATAATATGCATATCAATCAGTCTAAAGGTATTGATTAAGCTCCATCTATGTGTCCATTTCTCTTTCCCTCTCCCTCAAAGGAGTAAAGATTCTGATTAAAGAAGCATTAAAACACTTAAAAGGTGTGGTTAAATTAAATTAAAAGTTCAATACAGATTTTGAAATTAAAAAAAAAAAGAATATTAGAAGAGGTTAAGAAAGCTTACTTTATGAAAAGTTGAGTTTTAAAAATGTGTGTTTTATTACTCACATAAGCTTGGGTTTGTTTGAATTTGACATGTGCTTATTCCTGAAAATAAATAGGATATTTGAGGGGCCAGCCCCGTGGCTTAGCAGTTAAGTGCACACACTCCGCTGCTGGCCGGGTTCGGATCCTGGGCGCACACCGACGCACCGCTTCTCCGGCCATGCTGAGGCCGCGTCCCACATACAGCAACTAGAAGGATGTGCAGCTGTGACATACAACTATCTACTGGGGCTTTGGGGGGGGAATAAATAAATAAAATTATTTTTTTAAAAAATAGGATATTTGATACTAGAAAATCCTGAAAAAGAGCTAGAAGTAAAGATACTATATCTAATTTATTCAAATCAGCAGGTGGCCCAAATCTATTTACACATCATAAATATTTCAATTATAGAAACAAAAGAAAACAGCAACACAAAAACCAAAGAAATCAACACCACAGAAACTGCTAACAGCATATGATGCTTTTAACCTCTTTAATATAAACATATTTTTCATATATTTTTATTTCTAAATATCTTTAGCAACCATGCATTTTTTTCTTACCTCAGGGTTCACTAACACACGATAAGAAATGGACTTTTTAAACAATTTACTTAAATGCATTTTTATAAAAATAATTTTAACAAAAACTAATTTATTAAATTTAATAATTAACAAATTAGTTAATTAATAAGTCATTAAATAATTAAATTATCAACTGCAATAAACCTTACAATCATATTTTATTGCTAAATTAGTTTTATCTCCAAAAACAAGTAAAAAATGTTAAAAGAGAAACTTAAAAAACAACAAAAATTATACAGGTATACTGTCTGATTCTTTTTGAAATTAGGAGAATATTGAAAAAGAAGGGAAGGAAAAAAGAAGGAGGGGGATAGAGCAAAAGAGGAGAAGTTGAGACAAACCTTAAATAAACAAATAAGCTAATAATATATCAAGTGGTAAATAAACTAAAAATATACGAAATGGTTGCAGTTTCAGTAAGAGCAGGTAACATTTTGATTTACAGAGTCCCATTAAAATTGGATCAATGAAACTCACTAACTAGATTTTATTGACACTATAGGGGGAAAAATCTGTCTATGTCCTGGGGTTCCAAAATGGAAGAATAAATCCAGGAGCTACTAGAGGCCATCCTGCCCACAGAAGATGAGAGCCGGGCTGAGAATAAACACAAAAGAAAGCAGAGCTGCAAGATGGAGAGAAAAATTCCTGTCAACATCTTTGACCCCTTGGATACAACAGGGTCTATGGAACATAGCCCTGCGACTTTCATTTAGGGGAACCAATAAAGCCCCTTTTTTTGTCTAAGCCAAATTGAGTTTTTTTTAATAACACTTGCAAATGAAAGTGTCCTGATTAATGCAATTCAAAAGTGAAATTTATTATACACAAGTAGTTAGAAAGTTGAAACTGATTAGCTGAGTGTTGGTGTGGTAGTGGTTCCAAAGACGTTCATGTCCTAATTCCTGGAACTTGTGAATATGCCACCCTACGTGGTAAAAGGAACTTTGTGGGTGTGATTAAATTAAGAATTTTGAGATGAGGCGATTATCTGGGTAGGCCAACAAGGGTCCTAATAAGAGTGAAGCAGGAGGAGTCAGAGCAGAAAGAGAGCAAGCCAGACGCAGAGACTGGAAGAGGGAAGCAGAGATTAGAGGCATGAGCTTTGAAGACGGAGGAATGGGCCACGAGCCAAAGAATACAGGTGGCCTCTAGAAAAGGGAAACAGATTCTCCCCCCACAGCCTCCAGAAGGAATCAGCCCTGCCGACATCTTGACTTAGCCCAGTGATTTGTACTTCTGGATTCCATAACTGTAAGAGAATACATTTGCGTTATTTAAACCACCAAGTTTCTGGTAATTTGTTATAGCAGCCATTAGAAAATAATAGTAGTTGGGGCTGGCCCAGTGGTGTAGTGGTTAAGTTTGTACGCTCCGCTTCAACAGCCCAGGGTTCACAGGTTCGAATCCCAGGGGCGGACCTATGCACAGCTTATCAAGCCATGTTGTGGTGGCATCCCATATAAAGTAGAGGAAGATGGGCACAGATGTTAGCCCAGGGCCAATCTTCCTCAGCAAAAAGAAGAGTATTGGCAACAGATGTTAGCTCAGGACTAATCTTCCTCACCACAAAAAAAAAAAATGAAAATAATAGTTGGACATTTCATGGAAGCATTTTGTGTGTTATTCCAATATCCTCTACATGATTAAGAGAATTATCCTTCTAACAAAGCTAAAATTAGATTTGGGGTATGCTGAATTGAGAAACAAAATATTGGTTTGTACTTAAATATTTTCTCTACTCTGACTACTGAAAGATCCCAGGAACAGTGATACCCCAATAACAATGAGCACATCTAGCAATCAAATCTTGGTTTCTAAAACCATTCTCCATTAAAAGAAGCAGCACCCATTAGAGAAATGTCTGATTCTGGGGCTGGAGTTGGGAAAGTACAAGATGAGTCTGGAACATCTTTTTGAGCCAGAAAGTAATAAAGTACTCAGTGAATGAAAAGGACACGTCAAACTGACACAGAAGCCAATATAAAGGAACTTCCACTGACCAAATCAAGAACAGTGTGAGCATCAAAATAAATAATAACAAATTACAGCCCATTTTATAAAATAGGAGTTTGTGAATCCATATAAATAAAAATAAATAAATAAATAGGGAGAAGAGAATCTTATACTATAATGGAAACTAGTAAATATAGAAGGAATGCTTAAATCAGAAAAATCAAATATTTAGCAACCATTATCATAATAATACCATTAATTCAGCCAAAATATATCAATGGATACTAAAATTAATGGGTGAAAGTTTGACAAAGAATAAGATATTTACATATTAAAAGAACCAGAGAAATTGCAAAAAGAAAAAGATAATTATGGCATTAAGCTAGTCCTGAAGTCTAATCTACCCTCTGCATAGAAACTCTCCCCAAATACTTATTAATTATAAAGAGAATCAAGTAACTTTTGAATGGACAAACCTTATAGAGACCACCTCAATCAAAGATTCAAACTGAATATCACCAATGATGGAACAAATTAAAATCATAGACCACCTGATAGGATGCAATAAAAAGAACACACCATCGCTTCTGTGTTTCTGTGATATTCCTGCCACATAACATAATCTGAATCTAAGGAAACATCAGACCTACCCAAATTGAGGAGTATTCTACCAAATAATTGGCCTGTAAAGGTCATGAAAGTCAAGGATGACTGAGATTCAAGATTGAAGGAGATTAAAAAGAAATGACAATTAAATGCAACATGTGGTCCTTGACTGGATCTTTTTGCTATAAAGCATATTATTGGGACAACTGCCAAAACATGAGGGGGTAGGCAACCATCTAGAAGTAATGTAGCAATGTTAATTTCCTGATTTTGATGATTATATGGTATTTAGGTGGGAGCATGTCCTTGCTTTTGCAATTACACATTAAGTATTGGAGCGTAATGGGCATTATGTCAGTAACTTGCTTTCAAATGGTTCAGAGAAAAAAAGTTCATTGTACTATTCTTGCAAATTTTCTACAAGTTTAAAATTATTTTAACATAAAAACACTCAAAACTGTGATTAAATTTTTTGAAAAAATAAACCCAGAAACTACAGTTAGATTTGTGTAGCTCTGATGCCAAAGTCAGCACCATGGACAGACAAGGTTAATTATGTTGTCTTGATTATGCCTGGTTCTTAATAACCAAATCCCAAAAAAGATGTGTATAAGTTAAAAGACCACTTGATGGAATTTGAAGATGCACTAGCCACAACTGTTTCCTCGTTTCAACATCTGTTACTGACACTGATGCATTTCTAATCTCCTCCTCTAGAGAACATAACCTGTGTAGTAGACACCATGGTTGTCTACACGGTATCTATTCCTCCTTCCTCTTTTCTAACACAATCCCACTCTTGCTTAGGCATCTACTCCTCGCACCATCACCAATGTTTTTAAATTTATTTATTTATTTATTTATTGTGTTTGTGTGTGTCTGAGGAAGGACGGCCCTGAGCTAACATCCATGCCAATCCTCCTCTTTTGCTGAGGAAGACCAGCCCTGAGCTAACATCTGTGCCCATCTTCCTCCTCTTTATATGGGATGCCGCCACAGCATGGCCTGACAAGCGGTGTGTCCGTGCTCGCCAGGGATCTGAATCCAGGCCGCCAGCAGCAGAGTGTGCGCACCTAACCACCAAGCCACAGGGCTGGCCCCAATTACCAATGTTTTTAAAAGAAATTTGATGGACCCCGGCACCAGAGTTGGGCCTTACTTATCTAAAAGTAATCCCATTCCCCATGCTAGAGATTGGTTCAGCTAATCCAATTAGTTTGTGGTAGTCCCCTAGCCTCAAAAATTGGTTCAGGAATTAGCTTGTAACCTAATAAGGACCAATGAGTCATGAAGGAGGGTTTTCTGGATGTTTCTGATAAGAAGCTTCTTAGCTTTTAGAAGCAAAATAGAATACTTGCATCTTCTCCATTATATGGAGCCTAGAACCTCTAAAAGGCATTTTACCACCAAGAGGCAAATCAGCCTAAGGAAATCCCATCACTCTAGAAGGAACAAAACCAAGGAAACTGCAAAGAAAAGGAGTTGTACTCATGGTGTTAAGCCAGCCCTGAAACCCATCCTGCCTTTCTATGTTACTTTGTGAGCCAATTTAAACTAGTGGGATTGAACTGAATTTTCTGTTACATACTTCCAAAGTATGCTGATACGATCTGTATTTTCAGGTTTGAAAAGGTGGCACACACAGGCCAATCTTTCCAGGTAATTTCTTATTTTATTCTCCTCTAAAGCCTAATATGAGAATAGTGGGAAGAAGAAGAGAAGGAAAAGAAGGTAAATAGTCTATTAGTTGAAAAGAAATTTGGAGTTAGAAAGGTATTTGCATATACATGTAAAATAGGGAAAAGTATTTTATTTATTTAACAAACATGCATATGGCACTTATGTGTCTGGCACTGTTTAGATGTTTTATAATGTTAACTCACTTAATTCCTATAAAAATTTATGAGAAATTGTTATTACTATCATCCCCATTTTTTTTTTTTTGTGAGGAAGATCAGCCCTGAGCTAACATCCATGCTAATCCTCCTCTTTTTGCTGAGGAAGACCAGCTCTCAGCTAACATCTATTGCCAATCCTCCTCATTTTTTTCCCCAAAGCCCCAGTAGATAGTTGGATGTCATAGTTGCACATATCATCCCCATTTTTAATTGGAGAAATTGAGGCACGTGGATGTTAAGTAACTGGCCTAAGGTCACAGCTAGCAAGAGGCAGAGCCAGGATTCAAATCACTATGTTATATTAATCCCAGACAGAGAAAAGATCATCTAATGAGGACACTTCAGTATTACGTATGTACAAAAGGATACGGCATGTGGTCAATTCACATGCAAACCTAGGATTTGCATCAGAGAAAATCAACATTTCTCATATATCAGAAAACATAAATGGAACTATTAGTCATTTACCTAAAAAAAGATAATTACTGTATGTCTATGTTTATCTAAAACCAATACATGAATAGATAGTAGCACAAACTCAGTAATTATGAAGTAGGGTCTATTATAGTAGAAAAGCCTGTTAAAAATAGAAAAAGAAAAATTCCTCTTGTTAAAAATAGAGGGTGTTTGGAAGATATAGTGGAAAATGTGAATAATTTTAATTGTCAACTGGGAAACAGTACCAGACACAATTTTCTTTTTTGTCCAATACAATCAAGACTTTGCTTATTCAAGTCTGCCTAATTGACACCTGAACTTCATTTCCCATAACCTTTACCTAATTAGTCTAGTCTATGGTTTCCAGAGAAGGTAGGTCTAACAAATCTTCTCCAGGCTCAGGAGGGAAAGAAAAGCAGCAGGAAGACCTCTCAGCTATGCTAAAGAAAGTCCTGTGTTGTGCCACGGTTTGTATATGACTTAGGGGGGCTGCCTGTCTCCCCTTGAACAAATCCTCTTTGAATATTTCCCTTTCAAAGCTGTCCATCATGGTTGAAGTGAGTGTAGAGAAGAGGCCTAATGATAGAACAAAGAGAAGAAGAGTAAGATGGGAACTCTCTTCCACCCACCATGACTGAAGTGCTCAATGATGCCTTTAAGTGTTTAAATGCTGCACTGTCTAAATTTTAAATCGACAAACATAATATCAAGCATACAGTAAGGTTAACAGCATAATTTAAAATGTCTCTACTTGCTACAAGGAAATTGATCAGAAACAAGCCAGCAGTAAAACTTCACGGGACAGTTTTTAAGCTGCCTGCTCCATTCCAATCAGTCCCCAAAGCCCAGCTACATTCTAAGAAGGCGATCAACATTACTGGTAAACTGTTTTGTTGCTGTTGTAGTTAGCATCTTGATTCTATCTATATCAAATGTGTGTTAACTTTACTTTTTATGTTTTTTCCATTTCTGAATGTCAGAAAACATGTCTTTACATTGATATTCCCCACAGTATGTAGAATATAGCAGCTATTAAACAAATGCATTTGAATAAATGAATTACAAAGACCACGCAGCAGGAGTCGTGAGCAGCGGTCATAATTCATCGCCCTTAACCTGTCTTGCTCCTCTTCTGCGGCACCGCCTGTGGAAAGCAAATGAATGGTTGGTTCTGCTCATTCATAAGCTCAAGTTCATTTTCCTGCCACATTTCAGAAATCGCCTGGTTTCACTGATTGCACGATACGTGAGGCCCTGCTCTGGGGGTTCCTTCAGCCCAGAACGCTCTCTCTTCTCACAGTCTTACCCATTTTTTAAAGTGTATCTCTAAGTGTTCCCTTCCTGACATAGAAGGAACATTAGCTAAATTTAGAAGGACTGAATTTTAGTCCCAACTCTTACTCTGACTTGCTGTGTAATGTTCGACAAGTTATTTAACTTTGTTCAGTATCAGTTTGTTTTTTCAAGTCGAAGGTTGAACTGCAAGGAAAGTTACAAAATGACACCCAATAGGGTTGTATATATGTTTCCTTTGACCACTCTAGTGTGGTGTGTGTGTGTGTTTTAAATTTTAAATGACTTACCAACATTTTAAAGTTGAGTAGAATTTTTTGAGCAGAATCTCAAAAAATACAGAGAAGACATTTTTCTAATTTTATTGCACTTATAAAATAATTTGATTAATAAGTTTATTGTAGGCTTATCATTTTATCTTTGCTTTTATAATATGTTGCTAGTTACAATCTTGACTTATTTGATGGTGAGTAACTGAGCAGGAATGCAATTGCAATTTTAGGTTCCTGTGGGAAAAAGCAATGTGTTTATAATGCATTTTCCAGAAATGAATTGGAAAAAGTAACGGTTATCTTGTGATTTTTGTTATTTTATATGTTCACATGCCCACTAAACTAGATTTAACTCTTGTTATAATTAGTTGTGATTTCAGAGTTTATGAGGTTTGCTGATACAATCAAATTTAGATTGTGGCTAAGGTTGTTAATATTTTCTTAAAAGTAAGTTTAGTTGGTAGCTGTGGAGTATAAATAGTTGAAATTTGGTATCAGCACCAACCAAATTTGGTTCTGTTTTCTCTCAGCTGCTTGTCTTTCACATTAGAAAATAAAGGGGAAAAAGAGCCAAAACTCTTAGTCATGCTTACCAAGTACTTGACGTTAGTTTTCAATTGACATTCAAATAAATTGGAGAAAAGAAAAAATGGTCATAAAGGAGTAATACAGATACATGGAAAATTCTACAGGGGAATTTTACTTTAAAATTCACTGCAAGATTTAAATGAGTGTATACAAGTGTCTGTGTGTGGATTTCTGACACACATTAAATAACATCAATTAGATAGATGTACATGGGATAAAGTAAATAAGTTGCAAACCTATGATTAATGCAATGGTGTTTGTAGGCTTTGAATAGGCTGCCTCTTGGAATTAGGTTAGATAATGTCATCTTCTGAACTAGAATTGAATATGCTTTTATTAAATTAGTATTAGTTATCTGGATAAGTAACACACTGAAATAACATTTGTAATTGTAATGTTAGTGAATCTAGCATTTTAATAGCATTTTATCTAGCATTTTAATAGTCTATTAAAATCCTTTCAGGGAAACAAAAAAATAAATACAAAAAAAAAATAACCTGCAGTCTGTATGACATTTTTAAAAACTAGACCCAAAAGGTAAAAATTCCTTTGTCTCTAGTTCAGCCCTTTCAGGAAACAGAGTTCCTAGGTGTGATGGTTAACTTTATGTGTCAAATTGACTGGGCTACTGGGTGCCCAGATATTTGGTCAAACATTATTCTGGGAGTTTCTGTGAGTGTTCTGGGGTGAGATTAACATTTAAATTGGTCTGAGTAAAGCACATTGCCCTCCCCAATGTGAGTGGGCCAGGCTCATCCAATCTGTTGAAGGCCTGAGAACAAAAATGATGACCCTCCCCTGGGAAGAGACAATTCCTCTACCTGACTGCCTTCAAGCTGGGCTTCAACTTTTTCCCGCCTTCAGACTCGAACTGAAACATCGGCTCTTCCTGGGTCTAACGCCTGCCGGCCTCAGCCTCAGACTGGAACTACAGCATCAGCTCTCCCGGGTCTCCAGCTTGCTGATCACCCTGCAGATCTTGGGACTTGTCAGCCTCTGTAATCACGTGAGCCAATTTCTCATCATTAATCTATTTTTTATATATATGACCCATTGGTTCTGTTTCTCTGGAGAACCCTAATATACCAGCCTTCCACAACATTAGTTCACTGGTCTGTTCATCACATATGTTCCTATTTTAGAGATGGGTCCATGACACTATCTTATCCTGAAGGCATTATGCTTTAGGAATATCCATCTCTTTTTTATTTTCTTTAAATATTTTTATTAACTTTCTGATATTAATTTTATTTCACATGAAGTCTCTGTTGCAGTAAAAGAATAGGTAGACCACTAAACATGTATTTTCCAGACTTCTCATCTAGCAATTTCATTTTTAACCAAGTGATTTGTGAGATTAATAAATCAGTTTCTTTAGAATGTATCTGTCTCACAAAACCTGGTTGTTCTTGAATGGACTCACAATTCACAGGTGCTCACAACAAAGGCTAAAGAGCAAATTCCAGGTTCAAGGTGGGCTCCCATGGAGTACTTGCTCCATATGACCTCTCTGAATCTTCTCTCCTTCTCCCCCACCCTTCATCTTTCCACTCCACTCCACCCCATTGGCATCATAGTTACATTCCAGAATTTTCCACATTATACAATCTTTAGGGAACAGATGGTAAGCGTATTTGAATCTCAATTTCTGATTCAAATTCATTAGTACTGGCTGTCTTACCCATTATGTTGAGAATTAACAAGCAAGTGTAGACCATTGGTAGAAATGATTAATTAGCTATGTCAGCCATAGATGAGACAGAAAGCAGTGGCTGCAAAAGTCATGCATTCACCATCCCTGCTCCAGATTTTTAAGTTGACACCCTTCTAAAATATACATGAAGAACAATGTTACAGGAAAATTTATTGAGATAATAATTTCTGTCTTATTCCCACTCCTCTATGAGACTCTCACAGGAAATGCAACTTTAATTTCATTACAGTTACCCAGACCCTTAGAAATAGGGACTTCCAGCATTGTACTCCCATTTCCTTTAGTGTTCAGGCTTGTTCACAGCTTTGGGTTTCAGAGGCAGAAACGGAGATTGTCTGGCATCCAGGAGACAACTCCTTTTTAGGCTTTTGTTTGGGACTCAAAGCACCTGTGGTTACTAGGTTGAGTAATCCCAGTGGGGAGAGGGGAAGAAGGCTGTGCTTGGAGTAATTTTAGAAAATTGCTCATCCTAGAAAAGAAAGAATAGCTTCTGAGAGACTAGTGAAGGCACAGGAGGACTTTATGGTTTTCATATCTGGTGCACATTCACAAACCCTCGGTCCTAATGGCAGATACTAGGGAGGACTGAAAGCCTTTGGACATCTGTGGAAGCCTGGCCTCTAAGTCCTGAGATTCTTCATCACAGAGAAAAGAGTCTCTGTGACGAAGCCTGAAGTCAGTACAGAAAACCTGTGTGAAGGCATCTGAGTCCTTCTGGAGCAGCATGCCTGAATAATGGTAGAGAAGCAGCTCTTTCCAACAGCAGCACTTGATAGAAGGAATATTAAATGAAAACCAACACAATGGACTAAGGACCAGGGTCTTCTTCCGTTTTTCACGCACTCGAATATTTGCACAACCCTAAAGAGAGGTAGTTGTCTACCAATCCCCTACAAAAAAAAATATTAGACTAAAAGTAGGGGGCTCAAATCCACATTCAAGTTGTAAAAAAAAAAAAAAAAAAGAATGTTGTCTATTGTTCCCCAAGAATTGCAGAGCAAAGTCATACCTAATACACAAGAATTACAAAATGACAGAAAATACATGATAATTTAAAATGAGTTCAAATTCATTGGTATCATCAGAAATTCCACAAAGCTGGGAGAAGGGGTCAGAGAATCTCATGGGTGAATGAGAGAAATAAAGAATGAGGATTGAGCACATATGTGTGGTGATGGATTATAATTAGTATTTGGGTGGTGAACATAATGTAATCTATGCAGAAATAGAAGTATAATGATATACACCTTAAATTTATACAATGTTATAAACCAATGTTACCACAATAAAAAAAAAAAGAATTAAAAGAATGAAGATTGAGGCACTAACAGCTTAAGCCATTTGTCCAAGATCACATAGCGAGTATGAGAGAACTGAAATACTAACACAGGTTTTCTGATTCCTGTGAGACTAAAGGAGCCAGGGTGATTCAGTATTAGGAAGCATGATTCATGTTGTAGTTTTGGGAACCATGTAGGGGGCCAGAGATCAGGTGGCTGAAAGTGATCCATGGGGGCCCTATGCATGATAGGGAGGAGTGAACAGAGTATCATCAGGAACAGGGCGGTACAACCATGACACCCCACAACATGTGTGACAGGTGAGGCATCACAGCAGATTGAGAAACTATAAATGGGGTTTGGAGTTAGGCAGGTCTGAATTCTTCTCGCTTCTTTGGGAAATGTATGTAATATGCCCAGGACGTGGTAGGTAACAGATCAACGTACTTTGAATAGAGGTGCAGTGAGCTTGATTTAAAAACTTAGGAAAGAACCTGCCACAACAAATCAAAACATCACAGCAAGCTTCTTGAAGAAAATGATCCAGGAAAAGAATTATCTGTTGGTGCAGGTTTTTCACCATGGTTTGCTTTGAAAGCAGATGCTTTTTAACCTTTTATTATAATTTTTATATTTGTATGTATATTTTGTTATATTCTGCAACATTTATCAAATTTCTGTTGATTTCCAAATTTCTATAAGACCTTGATCTTACCAAATCCAGTTCTGTCGTGCCCATTAAAATTCAGGAACATAATTCTGAAAATTGGCAGGAAATTAACATGTACCAAATTTCACAATTCCCCTAGTCTTTTAGTAGACGCTGTTTTCTATATTTGCAGTCAATATTTTTGCTTTAAAAAAATTAAAGCAAAAGATAGTGGAAAAAACTTATTTTAATTTTGTGTGTGTGTGTGTGTGAGGAAGACTGGCCCTGAGCTAGCATCCAATGCCAATCCTCCTCTTTTTGCTGAGGAAGATTGGCCTTGGGCTAACATCCATGCCCATCTTCCTCTACTTTATATGGGATGCCGCCACAGCATGGCTTGACAAGAAACACTTCAGTGCACGCCCCGGATCTGAACCTGCAAACCCCGTGCCACCGAAGCGGAGAGTGCACACTTAACCACTGCGCCACCGGGCCAGCCTCTATTTTGATATGTTTTGCTTCTTTATGGCACTCAACCAATCCAAACTGCTGATTAAACTATTCTTGAATCTCTTAAATGAATCATTCCTTATAAATTTTAAAGTCTTTAACAACTATTCAGTGTGCTATTACATATATGAGATTTATAATTGTGCTCATATTTAGTTCTATTTATTTTTATTAATTATGGAAGTACATATATCACAAAACTAGACCAATAATGGATACACACACACACACACACACACACACTCCTATACAGATGCTTTATACCCTCTTAGCCACTTATTCATATAAATACCATAATAGAACTGAGAAGAAAGGAGCTTCCCACTTAATCAATTTTTCTGTTTGACTAGTTTTATTCACATTATATAAAATAGATTAGGATGTGGCTGAACAGTCAGCTTGTTAATTGCTCTCTGAACAAGTTCTAAATGTGTCGTTATTATCTAAGTAATGAATAATTGTGGGTGTGATTTCAACATGGAATAGCCCGCCCTCCGCTTTTATTTCTTAAGAGGTGTAATGTAACTTCAGTTGCTTTCAGTCGGATGTGACATCTTCTGTACATTGATAGATGTGTTACTGACACGCGGGGTCTTGATGTGGCGAATTCGCTTTCGTCTTTGATTAAGATGAACTGTCCCGTCGCAACAGCCGCTCTCCCGTCGTCAGTCTCACAGCCAGCTTCCTGCCACTCCCCACACTGAGGCTTTAACAGCATGTTCAGCAAGTGTCTTTGTGTTTCTATATCTGCAGCCCCGTTTCCTGTTTCCTGATACGAGAGGCACGTAAACCTCTACTGCCCTGCAGTAGAGATCTATTGTTCTTGCCTGACTGCCTCTCCACTCCTGCTCACAGCAGCCCAACCTTCCTTTGGAGGATCTCCCCTAACCCCTTTCAGTCCTTGTGATAGGAGTGGGTCTCATCTTACCAGTCCCCCAACCACTTCACCTCTGAGAATAGGCATATGAATCAACTTGGCCAATGAGATTAGTCTGTCTTTGCTTACAGAAGCAATACAGGTAATAACTATTATTTGGGCATTACACTTAACAGAAAATTAAAAATTGGCCTATTTTTTATATATAAAAATAATATACCTATAGGATATAATATTAGCTTATTTCTGTAGTGTCACTGAAATTTCCATTTGATTGCAATTAAAATATCTAGAATATTCAGTCTCAAAGAAATTATAAATATTAATGGAACAACATTTTATTTATTTTGTTGCAATGGGTATAAAATTGAAATATGACATTGAAGGTCATAGGAGCTCTTGGGAAGGCTCTAATAGGATGAAAAAATGTGATAATTGCCATTATGGGCACAACCAATTTTGGGTTGGGTCATGTCAGCTGTTTAGTTCTAGTTCTTATATTAATTTGTTGTAATAATAAACCAGTTGCATATTAATACCTGTCTCACAAAAGATTAGATAGGTTAAAAAATGCTTTGAATTAAAAGAAAACTCACCATATAAATTCAAGGAATCCTTCTCAGTTTTCTCCTCCCGATTCTACAAGACTTCTCCTAAGTCCATTTATATTTGGACCTCAACCCATGGGTTGAGAATCTATTCAAGTTCAATATTAAACGAAGTAATTCAACTAATAATGCTACAGACACTTATTTAAAGAGATGTTCTGAATAAATTATTCATAAAAATCTGGGTTAATTGGCCAAAGAAATGCTTAAAATTTTTCAAAATTAAATAATCAATGCTTTATTACTTAAAGGGAAAATTGATGGCACAGAGTTTTAATGATTCAATTAATGGAAAATTATAATGAAATTTCTTTAAAATTATTTTCAACATCCTAGTGTACCACTAGATTCATTACCATTGTCTTTACATTCAAAGGTATTAATATCAATGGAATAATTGAAGACAATCAAAATGGAACTCATTTATATCCAATTCTCCTTTTCCCAAGGCTTTATATTGCAGGTTTATGTAGCCTTTGGATTGAAAACAGAAAAAAAATTTTTCTTGGCTAAAAAAATTAGCTTTTCTGGTTCTTTCAGAATAAACAGAAACAGAAGAGTGGTATGTCGAATGGCTAATTGTTTCATTAGAAACCCAACCACCAGAAGACAATAATAAAACCATACTCAACTAATCTAATTTTTATTTATTTATTTATTTTTCCCCCAAAGCCCCAGTAGATAGTTGTATGTCATAGTTGCACATCCTTCTAGTTGCTGTATGTGGGACGCGGCCTCAGCATGGCCGGAGAAGCGGTGCGTCGGTGCGCACCCGGGATCCGAACCCAGGCCGCCAGCAGCGGAGCGCGCGCACTTAACCGCTAAGCCATGGGGCTGGCCCAATACTCAACTAATCTAAACGGCCAAACTGAAATAAATTTCCATTTATTTCAGATGTCCAGAACAAAAACACCAGCACTTCAGTTAAAAGCAAACACACAGCACAATTATGTTGTTGATATGACTATAATAATTAATCCCATCAACTCTAATTAAACCTTAATGATCAAATCCCTGGGAATTTCTTCAGAGTTCATAACAGGCAAGAATTTCATCTATTATTAAATCATCCATAGAAAGCTTACAGTGACACTGTTAGTGATATGCTATATTAAGCTACACTAGACCGTACTTGCTTGACTTTTTTAAATAAAAGAAAATGTAAAACGTAGCCTCAAGTTTTATTGTATTTGTTGAGAATGATACAGAAGAAATGGTGAATATTAGTTAGCTATTGAAGTGTAACAAATTACCCCAAAATTGAGTGCCATATAACAGTATTATCTCACTATTTCTGCAAATCAGGAATCGAGGCACAGCTTAGCTGGATCCTTCAGCTCTGGATCTCTCACAAGTATCACCTTGGAAGGCAATCAAGCTGTCAACTGGGTCTGCAGTCACCTTAAAACATGACTGGTGGTGGAACTATTTCTAAGCTCGAGAGGGGCTGTTGGCAGAATTTAGTCCTCTCCAGCTCTCGGATTAAGGGCCTCAGTTGCTCACTGACTGTTGGCCAGATGCCGTCTTCAGCTCTTTATCATGCAGGCATCTCCATAGGGTAGCTCACCACATGACAGCTTGCTTTATCAGAGCAAGCGAGTAAGAAGAGCCAAAGGGAGAGTCTGCAAGAAAGATCGAAATCACAGACTTTTACAACCTAATCTCAAAGTGACACCTCTTTTGTCTGTTCTATTTGTTAGAAGAAAGCCACTAGATCCAGTTCACACAAAAGATGAGGGGATCATACAAGGGGTGAACAGCAGGAGGTGGGGATCATTGAGAGTTATTTCAGAAATGGTCTACCGTGTGGTGCCAGTACTACTAAACTATAGGGGTTGTCTGAGTAGAATAGTGTCCCCCTAATATTCATATCCTTCTCAGCACCTCAGAATGTGACCTTATTTGGAAACAAGGTTGTTGCAGGTGTAATTAAGTGAAACTTATGTCATACTGGAGTAGAGATCAGCCCTATAATCCAATATGACCAGTGTCCTTATAAGAAAAGAAGACACACAGAAACATACAGGGAGAATGCCAGGTGACAACAGAGGCAGAGATTGGAGTGATGCCCCTACAAGCCAAGGGATGCCAAGGATTTCCAGCAACCACCAAAATCTAGGAAAGATCCTACCCTAGAGCCTTCAGAGGGAGCATGGCCCTCGCTTTCAGATTTCTAGCCTCCAGAACTTTGAAAGAATAAATCTGTTGTTTTAAGCCACCAAGTTTGTTCATACTTTGTTACAGCAGCCCTAGAAAACTAATATTTTTATATAGGTGCTAATTTAAAGAATAACTATATAGATTATCCCAGTAACAGAACTTTTTCTTCTGAAGAAAACAGTGTTTCTTCAGGTTAGATTAAGTAATACACAGATCTCTCTTTAAAGAAGAAAAATTCTCATGTATTACCAGTGATAAAACTATCTTAGGGGCCCGCCCGGTGGCGCAAGCGGTTAAGTGCGCGCACTCCACTGCAGTGGCCCGGGGTTCGCCAGTTCGGATCCCGGGCACGCACAGACGCACCGCTTGGCAAGCCATGCTGTGGCGGCGTCCCATATAAAGTGGAGGAAGATGGGCACGGATGTTAGCCCAGGGCCAGTCTTCCTCAGCAAAAAAAGAGGAGGATTGGCAGATGTTAGCACAGGGCTGATCTTCATCACAAAAAAAAAAACTTTATTAATTATATTAGTTTTATGAAAGATGATATTGCTTTGCTGAACATAAATGACACTTGTTGGGGTTAATAGATTATTTGCAAGTTTTACACTTCATTTATTGTGGGACGGACAGACTTGTAGGTGGCCTCAGATACCCGCCTCCTGGTATTACACCCTTGTATAATCCCCTTCCCTTGAGTGTGGGACCTGTGACTCTCTTCTAACCAAAAGAATACGGCAAAGGTGCTGGGACATCACTACCACAGTTACAGTATGTCATATAGGATTCCATCTTGCCAGAGACTCTCTCTCTCTACTGCTGGCTTTAAAGAAACAAGTTGCCGTGACTCTTACAACTGCAAGTAAATGAACTCTGTGAGCAACCTGAGCGAGCCTGGAAATGAACTCTTCCCCAGTCAAGCCTCCAGATGAGACGTAGTCAAGCAGAAGCATTGACTAAAGCCTTGTGAAACCCTAAGCAGAGGACACATCAAAGACCTGCTCAGACTCCTGACCCACAGAAACTGTTAGATAATAAATGTGGGTTGTTTAAAGCTGCTGTGGTTGTGGTAATTTGTTATGCAGCAATAGATAACTAATGCTCAACTTGATTCTTTTGATTTTAAGCATGATGATCCCTCATTTGAGTTATTATTGTCATTTTTTGCAGGGGGAAGTTTTAAATTTTTTAAAGACTTTATTTTTTTAGACCAGTTTTAGGTTTACAACAAAACTGAGAGGGAGGTACAGAGATTTCTCATATACCTCGTCCCCCACATATTCATAGCCTCCCCCATTATCAACCTCTCTCACCTGAATGGTACTTTGTTTTTTTTTGTGTGTGTGTGAGGAAGATTAGCCCTGAGCTAACATCTGTCGCCAATCCTCCTCTTTTTGCTGAGAGAGACTGGCCCTGGGCTAACATCTGTGCCCATCTTCCTCTACTTTATATGGGACGCTGCCATAGCACGGCTTGACAAGCAGTGCATCGGTGTGCGCCCGGGATCCAAACCCCAGGCCGCCACAGTGGAGCGTGCACACTTAACCACTACACCCCCGAATGGTACATTTTTTACTGAAAAGATGAACCTACATGACACATCATAATCACCCAAAGTCCATAGTTTACCTTAAGGTTCACTCTTGGTGTTGCACATTCTATGGGTTTAGACAGATGTATAATGACATATATCCATCATTGTGATATCATACAGATTATTTTCACTGCCCTAAAAATCCTCTGTGCTCTCTTATTTTTAAATAGTGTATTTCTTTCAAACTATCAATCATTTTTTGATGAATCAATCAATTACCTAGTGCTGACATTCAACACTAAAAAGTAAAAATCTCTATTTAATTAAAAAGTCTTTTGTATATTTATTATTACTCTTAGTACAAAGAGAATTCTCCAAGTGGTGGGTAAATAAATTAGAGATTTTTACAATACGATTTTTTGCAATGTTAATATGATACGATCACACACGTAAGAAGACAATTCTCCAGTCACTTTTCCCAATTTAAACTACTGTGAAAATTTCATCCATACAGCACATCGTGATGTCATTTGGCCGTTACTGGGTAAAACATAAGTCATAAAAATAAATGCACACTCCACAGAAATCACAGGGCCATTCCCAGATATAAATGATCAATCAGATGATCCAGAATATACTTATTTTTGCTTACATTAAAATTTTAAATTATTTTATAAACATAACTGCAAAATATAAAAGTTCCCATTAATTAACATTCAAAATTATTCCCAAAGACACTCAGATCTATACTCTTGTTATAAAAATAGTAGAACAAAAACAAGTAAAAGTGATATAAAGGATATAAAAGGATAACTTGAATAATATTAATATGTTAACTTTTCTAATATAAATAATTTGCTACATTTGTTTCATTTATCAGTACTAGTTATGTAACAGGCATAAATGCCCTTTGTCACTAGCTTGGGATACAAAGATAGGCTCCAGGGGCCAGCCTGGTGGCGCAAGCGGTTAGGTGCGTGCGCTCTGCTGCAGTGGCCCAGGGTTCACCGGTTCGGATCCTGGGTGTGCACCGACGTACCGCTTGTCATGCCATGCTGTGGCGGCATCCCACATAAAGTAGAGGAAGATGGGTGTGGATGTTAGGCCGGGGCCAGTCTTCCTCAGCAAAAAAAAAGAGGAGGATTGGCAGATGTTCGCTCAGGGCCAATCTTCCTCACCAAAAAAAAAAAAAAAAAGATAGGCTCCAATTCTATCCCTAAATCATGGGTGACTGAGGCCCTCCCCCAGTCCCCTGAGTTCTCAGTTATTCCCTAGAGCTTTATCAGGGTCCCAGGACTATCCCCATGTGGTGTTTAGGGAAGATGCTGCACTCATACCCAGGTGGTGGGGTACCCTGACCTGGTCATCAGCCCTGGGCTGAGCTGCTAGGTGGGTCCAGTCTCTGCTCCTGGTAACTCACTTGAAACTCCCACAGTCAATGCCCAGATCTTAGAACGCTAAGACTTCTCTGCCCTTGTCAGAAGGATAGGTATGGAGGGGCAGGTAGGAAAAGGAATACATTCCAACCTTCACTGATGACTAGCCTATCACCCAAGGACAGACAAGAGGCTTCTTGATAAAGCATAAAAAAAGAAAAACAATCAATAAAGTTCCTTGGTGAGACCTTCTCTCTTCAATATTCAATTTCTAGCAGCACATCTCAAAGCTGACAACAAAACAATGATATGCTACGATAATGTAGTTTTTTTAAGAACGATTGCCCAATTATACATTCATATTTACTTGGTGGATTTCAAGAAAAAATTGAAATACAATACTTCAGTATAGTCATAATTATGCATTGCCAAAAAAAGGAACACTGAAAATCTTCATTAAGCAATTCCACTTCTAGGTATTTACCCAAGAGAACTAAAAACATGTCCATCAAAAGACTTGTAAAGGGCTCACGTTTTCCGGTGCAGCACGTAAAGAGCTTGGAAGTCATCACTCCAGCATCACAAGCAAGAAGCTGAAAAAACTGAACATCAGCAATTCTTCTTAGACGCATCAGAGAATTGAGGTCACAGGGCAGGCCTTCTTAAGAAGAACAGAATGCTCTGGTGTGTTTCAAAATGTTTCAAAATAGGATTTTTCTCCAATCTTCACTGTGAGAACCCGGTAGAGCTCCTGGAGGAAAAGCTCATGAAAAGGTGGGCGTGGCCCCTTAAGACTGGCCCCCGGGAGGTGGTACATTTCAGACTTGTCTGAGCCTCCAGCAATTCGTCAGTTACCATTTAGGTTTTCTCACCCCACACTGAGTCCCAAGGAGGTTTCTGCTCATAGGTTTCTGCTCCAGGGCGTTGTGGTTCTCTGTGTCTGCCTGTCTGTTTCTCCAGTTTTTGAAGACACAAGCACTAAGCAGTTTGTATGTATTATTCTCACTCAATCTTGACAATAATTCTTTGATTCAATTATTTTCTCCACATTACAATGATTAAATGGAAGGTTAGAAAGGTTGAACTGTACCTAAAGTCTGAAGCAAAGCCAGGCCTTGAGCCTAGACTGCCCAACTCCAAAACCTCTGCTTTGAACCACCCTACTGTATGGCCTATTCAGCCCCATTTCCTGTCACGCGACTTGGAAGCTAAGCAGGTTAGCTGTCTCCTGATGGGGTAGGGGAGAAAGCAGAAGATGAGAGAAGACATGGGTGGCGGCCTATTAAGGCAAGTGTTATTACTTGTAATCCTAGATCTACCACTATTTCTATACATCACCTTGGCTGGATAACTTGATGAATAAAATGAAGGAAAATGGACAGACCGGATCCAGATTTTTCCGTTAGATTGGAATATATTAATGGGTTTGAAGGGATCAAAGAACACTGAAATTCTGTGATGGTGATACATATGTGTGCACATGGTAGGGCATATACCTTTTTCTGGGAAGAAGATCCATGGCTTCAGATTCTGAAGCAAGTTTGTAATCCAAATATTTTAAGATGATCTTTAAGGTCCCTTTCAACTCCAACAGTCTGTGCATCTTCCACTGAGTCATAGTTCTTCTTTACCTTAATTTCTACCCATTATAGAGACAACTTGTTTTCCTTCCAAAATGTATAATGTTTGAGGGGAAAAGAAGAGAAATAATTTTTCATTTTGAAACATTGTGCTCTAAAGTTCTTTGGTGGATGTTTGTATTTTGCCTAACAATTGCATCTGCATCTTTGAACAAATACATTGGATATGGTCATTTCCACATCAATATCACCTATACAGGTAGACTAACTTGTATTCACTTTGTACAGTTAGAGAAGTTCTGGACAAAATCAAATAAGCATAACTCAACCATTCCCATTTTCACCTATATAGTCACTGTGCCAATTTGTTGAAGCTAGAAAGTCTGGATTTTTCAGTGATTTTAAGAATCTTATAAACTAAGGTGAAAAATAGAATTTTTTTCTTAAAGGAAAGGCTTCCTATGTTATGAGGAGAAATGTTTTATTAAGCATTTTTTAGTCAGGAAGTTATGACAAGAATCTTCACACATTCTCAGAGAAACCCTGAAATGGGTAAGTAATTCATAGGCTGGATTTGTGCAACATAATTATTCCTTGGAGATTCTAAGAAATACCTAGGGAGGATATTAGACTTTCATTAGTTATACATTTGGGACTTGACTGTGTTCACTGAATCTTAAAAAAAGAGGAATCTCCCATGAAGGACAGAAATATGAGAACAAGCAAGTAGTGATATGCTGGTAAATGTTTAACAACTGGGTTTCCAGAAAAAATAAAAAGCCCTGATTTGTAGTGTTTGCTGGTTTTTGAAAGACCTTCTGAGACAGTAAGAGTAAAAATCAACGTGGACTGAAAAACAAAAGTCAGCCCTGCTGTGAATCAGGCTGGAAGGACAAACATACAAAGTCAGCTGCAAAGTTAAGAGGACAAATGGCTTATCCCAAGGTTCGGTGGGTGTAAAATGTCATAACGCCCCCTTTATGAGTGATCACTACTTTCTCACCAATGACGCTCCCAGACGCCCTTTGCTATTCACAATTGGATTCCCAATTGCTAAACCTTCCTACCCTCATGGAGGCACACAACCCCTCGTTAATCCCCAGTTCTCTAATCCTGTCTCAGAAACAGCAACCAACCCAGAATGGATCTCCCCTCCCATAGGCCCTCCTTGGAATCCTCCAGCAGGCACCCAACATTTATAGACCCGTCCTCTCCTCCCCCTTGGTCAGGTGACCCAGCACAGTTCCTCCGACTGCACTCCCTTGCTGTGCGTCAGTCAATAAGTCAGATTTTGCCAGACTACAGGCTGGAAGTCTTTGGCTGATGAGATTTTAACATTTTCATGGTGTTAATACTCCCACCAACGCTGATTTTAAGCTGCCCAAATGATGCCCCTGAACATGATCTGGAAAAACATGAGCACGATCAGCAGAAGTTGGTACAAGCTGGCTCCACGGCCCAGGTTACACTCTCAACAGCCATGGAAGAGATATTTTTTAATCTCTATTTTATAGATACGGAAACCAAGGCTTAGAGTTTACATAAATTATTTAAGGTCACAAAGCTGGTGGCAGAGCCACCATTTAAATCTGTGTCATTCTGATTCAAAATACTATGATCTTTTAACTAACACCACCCTGTTCAATACATTATAATAGTATCATCTCATAGTAATTTCATAGGTGTAGACCTTTTTAAAGACTGCACATTCCATTGCTTGTACAGGCTGCATTTTATAATACTTTTGTGTATCTTCCACACACTGTATGGTAGCTGTGAAACTTTAGGTAAAATATTTATCATCAATGAGGTCTCATCTGTAACATGGGGACAAATACAGTGCTTATCCCATAGGGTTGTTGTATAGATTTTAAAAATTAATAAATATAAACTGATAAATATAAACTGCTTAGCGTAATGACTAACACATAGTCAGTACTTAATAAATGTTAGCTATTAAAATTACAATGCTATATATGTAAAGTGCAAAATAAATGTCATTTTTATGGGCATTCAACTTTATAAGTCTCTATAATTCTCATTCAAATCACTTTCAGATTTTCCTATACAAGTGAGATGGTTTAAAAAATCTTTCTATAATCCTGTTTCCATTAATTATTGCTGCTTTACAAACCAAAACTCATTGGTTTAAAACCACAATGATGTACTGTTTTTCACATTTCTGTGGGTTGTCTGGTGGTTCTATTCCATGTAGTGTCAGCTGACGTCTCCGTACGGCTATGTTCAACTGGAAACTAGGCTGGGGAACCCTGGTCTTCTTCCAACTGGCCTCTCTCTTCACATGTGTCTCATCCTCCAGGGCCATTCCACATGGTGTCTCTCTCTAGCAATATAGTCTGGACTTCCTTACGCTATGATATCTAGGTTCCAAAATGGAGTTTTCTAAGAGGACAACTTGAATGAGCAAGCCCTCAACAAACCCTACTGTGTCACATTTGCTAATGTCCGTTGACCACAGCCAGTTACACAGCCAAGCCCAGAGCCCTTGTGGAAGGGAGCTACACAAGGGCATTAGTACTGAGAGGCATAGTTTTTGGGGGGCCACCAATGCACCAGCCTGCCACAGATTCCTATGCATATTCATGTACAAACCTCTTTCAGAATCAATGAGAAGATGCCAAATAACTGATTTTATAGAGAGAGTCTTTAGTCCTGTGAATAATGAAAGCAGAATTGGAACTGACAAAGTTCCTGTCAGTCTGATTCTCTGCGCCATACATGCATGGCCCTATCACACGATGAGAACTGAGAAATAATGGCAAAGTCATTTTAATGAGCTAGGGAAGAGTGAATCAATTATGATCCTATAAGTACCAATTTCCATCTACCTCTTTATGGACTAAAAAAAGTGTCACAGATTATGCTAATCATTCATCTAACAACACACACACAACGTCATCATCATTAGGATTGTCATTATACCCGTTACATTTTTATTAACGTTTTCTCCCTGAAATTTCCATTTGAAAGCCAATGGTAATTTCATTTTGAAATCAATTCTGACTACGAATGGCTCCAATACATATTTTGTTTCTGAAGTCAGCCTCCCCTGATAAAAGCTGGCCTGTTTCACTTTTTTCTTGTTCCTTTCCTCTGTTCTTCTGAGGGTGAAAAATAATAGCTCTTTTCTTTGAAAAGAGCTATTATTATATGTCTACCGTAATTATAAGCAAGATTCAATTACACTGCTCTAAAATATTCATTGCAAATTTATGATTTAAAGATATTTCATTTCCTATTCATGTGTATTTCCCACACTCACAGTATAAATATTTACAGTTAATTATAGAAAATTTCACACATTAATCCCAGTAGCATGAAAATATATTAATAAATTTACATTAATAAGTGATTCTTTGAAAAATTATTTAGAAGTGGGAAAAGAGAAGAATGTCATATAACTATGGTAGTCAGAGGCTTAGGCTTTGGGGTCTCTTATTTACCCAGGGCCTTTCCAAGACCATGGTCACATAATCGTATGTTTTCGTAAAATCTATAAAATGAGGATATTTTATCTTATCTTAGGACCTTTGTCTCTTTCCACTTTGAATTCCCCTCCATCACACGTCCTCTCATGTAGGGTAGCATTGGAACGGCTGTGGCATTTTTAGACTCTGGTAAGGAAAAGTTAAGTGAGGAATACATTTAGTTTGGGTATTGTGGGACGTACTTAAATGGCTTATGGTCACATCGATGTATAATTGTTATGCCCGTGATCTCAGCATAGGAAAGACCTTCAGAAATACTTCTTTCCAATTAAGATTATGCACACTCACACATTGTGAAGGTGCAGGCCACATGAATGTATCTTACAGTGTCTAGCATGGAAATTTGTTGGAGTAGAAGAGAAACACAGTTTGAAATTTATGGACTAAATTGTCTTTTTATTCTGAAGTGAAACCAAAAATACACACCAAAAAACTATAAAGGGGAAAAAAGTAATGTACAGGTATATCGGGCAATTCATTAATAACAAGTACATGTTTTCTTTGTGGATTTGTTCTGTTTACAGTATTGGTCAGCTTTTAAACTTTTGTAAATTGTTATGATTCCTCTTCTCAACCTAAATAAATATTCACCTTCATACTTGATTAGGTAGTAGTACTTTTGTATTCTCTTCTTAAAGAATGCTCCCCAAACTATGCAAGCAAAACCTGGATCTGCTCCCAATGGTAACCAATCTCTAATACAGTAAAATCTTCTATTTGAGGGATTGAGCTATTGGACAATAATAAAACCATGTTAAGTAAATTCTTTTTGTTTCTGGATTTCCATTTTTCTTCTCTTTACTCATGAAGACTGATTCACTCATCTATAAAATGTGACTCTAGTCTCTTACTTTCACTTTAAACTCTGACACGTAGGATTAGAGATGAATTTTGGCCAGAGTAGATCATTAATCCTGATTGACTGAATGTATTGGCCAGGGTTCTCCTGAGAAACAGAATAGAGAGAGCGAGAGAGAGAAATTTATTATAAGGAATTGGCTCACCCAATTGTAGAGGCTGGCAAGCATGAAATCTGCAAGATTTGTTTTTCTGCCAGTCTAGGCCTGCAGGCTGGAGGCCCAGGAAAGAGTTGATGTTGCAGCCGGAGTCTGAAGGCAGACTGCACGCAGAATTCTCTCTTCCTTGGGAAGTTGGTCTTTTCTCCCTTAAGGCCTTCAATAGTGACGGGTGAGGCCACTCACATTTTGGAGGGTAATCTGCTTTACTCTAAGTCTACTGATTTAAATGTTGCTCTCATCATAAAGTGCCTTCACAGCAACATCTAGACTAGTTTTTGATCAAATATCTGGGTACTGTGGCCTAGTCAAGTCGACACATCCAACTAACCATCACACTGATGAACACACAGCGAAGGTAGGAACCAGCATTGCTACATTTACTTAAGTCATGACATGAAAATATATATACCATATTCTATTCTTTTGTAGGATGATGGATTCTACGAAACTAAGTATCCAAATTAATAAAAAGGGACCAGAAAAGAAATCACTTTTTGCGTCACTATGTGAAACAAACAAGATGTCAGAAGAACACAAAAGGGTTTGACTGTAGAAATAGCAGAATGTTGAGATTTTGGCCAAAGTTATGAGACTGGCCCAGTCCCTACGAACCAGCTAGAAAAAACAGACTACTTTGAATTATAATTCCTCCAATCCCTTAGAGAATTCCAGAAAAACCAAGAGATCACAACTATGTGAACCTAGATCCCTTACAGTTCTAATATTCTGTAACTCAATTTGATGTTAAAAAATGAGATTCATAGAAGATGGGGGACGAAATATTGAAACAAGAAGATTTGATAATAGTTCTACACTAGATGTGTTAATGGCATATGCTACCTTTTGCCTCAAAGAGCCTATTAAATCATCATCTTAAATTATCATCAAAAAAGACAGCTTTGAGAGGCAAAGGGGGTTTAAAATCAAACATATTTATAGTTCACATCATAGTTCAGAATAGCTGATTCTCTAAACAGTGTCTCGAAGAACTGCTTGTAAAGTGACTTTTAACAGGTGCTGACAGAAGTTAAATACAAAATAAGCCCCCTTTGTCATCCATAACTTTAACATTTTGAAAATAGAGTTTGTGGGGTGGAAAAATCTTTAAATAAATTTTATTAGATGACATGTCATATTTAACATCTTAGCAAAATCCCATTGTTAAGTGGAAATTATCACTCCAAATGCCAATATTCTTATTAGGAGATTTATGAGCCTTTTAGTTTACATTTCTTCCAACAAATATCACGCTCTCATGCCACTGTGCAATTTAATACAAGACAGTAGGGCCATATAGCCTATCAGTTCTAGCCTCCAAACATTTTCTCCTGTTAGTCTCTCACTTGATCCTCCTCTACATTCTAGTAAAAGGTCTGTCTGACGTCATTCTCCTGCACTTTCTTCACTCTCCAGCTCTTATGTCCTACTTCTTTATTCTAATCCAATCTAATACCTCATCCAAAGATCAGACCAAGTCTTAACCCCTTAATGAATGTGAGTGCATAGAAGGGAAGCATCAAGATAATAAGGCATTCAAAATTTGTAGCAGTGGTTTTCAAACTAGCGTCTTATAAAACAACGGTTTCCCTCACGCTGATCTGAGATATTTTAACTACTAAAATCTTAATATTGGAAGTTTTTTCCCAATCTGCATATTAAAAAATGTAATTAGTAGATAAAATTTTCAATGCTAAAGAATTCTTTTGTACATTTAAAGTAAAATTTTATTGTCAGCTAGTACCCACCAGACGACAAAATGAATGTATCAATAAATGAATACTAATGAAAATTGAAAAAATATTCATTTTATCTTGTACTGGATATTAGCTGTTGCTAAATTTTACATGAACGTTCTCGTCGCTTGAAAGGAATATCCCCACTATACATTAATACATCAACATTCTGAGTACTTGTTAGCTTCTTTTGAAAGAATAAGTTGCTGATATCCCAGTTAGCTCAAAGTGCACTGACAAATTGAGTTTATCTGAAGTTGTAGCATTAACCGTGAGCTTGGACATCCCCACCAAGGTATCACCACCATATGAGACCACACAGAAACAGTCAGCCTTCCAACCCAGCATCATCTCTCATTTTAGAAACATGACACATATTTTTTTTTTATCCAGTTGTAAGTTCTTCAAATGCATGGACTAAATTTCACTTCAAATGCATGGACTAATGCTCCACACCACCTATCACGTTACTGGCATATCAGAGATGCTTAATTATGATATTGTTATTTCTACCATTAGATGGCACCCTCCGACGTTAGATCTACCAGTCTTCACCCCACTACCCGCACATATCTTCCCAACACCAATCCTAGCTGCGAATCTCTTGATCAGCATCAAAGAGTAACCGGAGACCAATGTTTTGTTTTGTCTTGTTTCCCGCCTCCGTCCCGTCCCGTCCCCACCCCCCCCCCACGTGTATCTAGTTTCTCTCCTCACTCTTAGTGACTGAAAAAGGAGCAAAAGAAAATGGTAACCTCACCCACCTCTTTTCTGGCAACTAGATCTACGGAAACCCAACATACATTGGCTGAGAACAAGAACAGCAGCATCAACATTAACAATAATAATTACCTTTATTAGGTGCTTAATTTGTTCAGGCATTGTGCTAAGCACTTGACATGGATCATCTTGTTAATTCCTCTTAATGCACCTACCTGCATTAAGAGGCATTTTGTAACTGGATAACCATTTTCCATAAATCCTAAAATGGGTCTGACGTGGAAGAGAGAAATAGGGTACCCAAAAAGGCCTTGCAGTTGGGATGAGGGAAAAACAGCAGCCTTGGTGACTAAACCCCAGCCCAGCGAGAGAATGTCCCAGCTGATGCCAGCAGGGATAGATGATGACACCCAGGATCATGTGCTCTCCCTGCCTTACCTTAGCACCACTTAGAGGAAAAAGAACATTTCAATATATAGGGGGAAGTTGAAGCCAGGTACCTGAGGGATACTGTACATGTTAAGCCAATTTGCTATTTTTTCCTGTTTAATTTGAGGGGTGATTCAGGGGTCTCGAGGATTTGTGAGCTTGTTTTCTAGAGGATTTATGAGCTTGTTTTGCAGAACAAAGAGAATGTCTTTGGGGAGGTTGTGATCACAAGATGGCTGGCCCTCAGCAGCTGGTGGAGCCCAGAAGTCAGATTGCCCCCCGGGCGTATTGGGAGTGAGCCCTTCTTCCCTGAAGCTCCTCCTGCCCAGCCCTTTAGCTCTATAAAACCCCCTGCTTTCTGTTCTTGGGCAGGGGGATTTGAGCGAACCCAGGCTCCCACCTACTCGTTTCGGCCAATTCAAATAAATCTTTCTCCATCTCCAAGCACTGATGTCTCAGTATTTGGCTTGCTGGGCATCGGGCACACGAACTGGAGATTGAGAGGTTCAGTATCAAAGTGACTCCTGAAACGACTGAGATTGTTCCCACCAATAGATGGATTGGGCATTCATAATAGATATTAATTTCAGTTATGGAAAAATAAATGTGTATTTCTTGCACATCTGAGTTTGTAGACCTGGGTATTAATATCACCCTATGGTTCACGGGGAAAAAAACCCCTGAGATTCAGACATTTGTCCAAGATCATACAGATATTCAGTGATGGTGTCTGGGTTTGAAGCCATGATGTCTGAATCCAGAGTTCAGTCTTTTGAGTATTGGATATATAAAAATTTTACAAACATAATGGGAATGGTGTGACATTAAAAAGGTAACCTGCCTCAGTATCATTTCTTCCAGAAGTTGTGTCCTTTCTGTGTATCCCTGGGTCACCAAGAAAAGGCACAAACGTATCTGGATCGTAGCACTGTCCTATAGAACTATAATTCAAGCTAAATATATAATTTCAAATTTTCCAGCAGCCACAGTTTAAAAAGTAAAAAGAAACAGATAAAAATAAATTTTCATAAAATATTTCCTTTAAAAAATATCCAAAATATTATTATTTCACCATGTAATCAATATTTTAAAATTTCAAATAAACTATTTTACATTTTTTTACACTAAATCTCTAAAATCTGGTATGTATTTTTTTAATTGAGGTATAATTGACATATAACATTATATTAGTTTCAGGTGTACAACATAATGATTCGATATTTGTATATATTGCAAAATGATCACCACAAAAGTCAACGTCTGTCACTACACACAGTTATAATTTTTTTTCCTTGTGATAAGGACTTTTAAGATCTATTCTCTTAGCAACCTTCAAATATGCAATACAGTGTTATTGACTATAGTATCTCATGTGTATTTTATCCTGACACCACATCTCAGTTCAGATTAGCCACATTTCAAGTGCTAAACGGCCACATGTGGCTAGTGGCTACCTTTTGGACAGTACTGGCCCAGATAAAACAGAGTAAGGGGGTGATTCCAATTCATCACAAAGGATTACTTTATGACCCCAATTCATGGCGTCCCCAGGCGCTCCTTCCTCCACAAAGAGCTGCGGGAAGCACAGCCCTCCTGTCTGTCTGTCCCAGAACTTTACCTTCCTTTGAAAAAAGTCTCAAAATTCTTAGGCGTCAAGCTAGCATTTTCTTTTAGTAAGACAATTTTCATTTAACTTTTTCTTCTCTCACTTTTATGAACAGCCTTATTGAGGAATAACTGGCATACAAAAACTTACTTTAGTGAGAAAACATTTATTTCGTTTTAGTAAGAACAAAAGTTTATCAAGCTTTTACTACCTGTCCTGTACTGTCCTAGCTTTTATTAATCTAAGTGAAATCTTGCAACCTATGAGTAGGTACTACCAGTATTATCTATCCCATTTCATATATAAGGAAATTGAGGCTTAGCGGACGAAGGCCACTTGTCAAGGTGATTCAGCTAGAAAGAGTGGACGCCTGAATTCAGAATCAGGCAGGCTGCCTCCACTGAGCAATACTGCCTTCAAGGTACCTAACTGTAAATATCAGAAGGAGGTAGGTTTGTATTATCACACCATAAAATGCTAGAGGCAGAGGTGAGGAGGTGCTAGGAGCATTTTAATATAATTACCAAGAGACATAGAAGAAACAAAAAAGTCTTTATGCAGATTTCTGGCTAGTCAAGCTAATCTCTCTTTAGATAACACCTATTTACTTATTATAGGCATGTGACTCTTCAGTCTTTTGCAACCTTAATATTTGTAAACAATGAGCTTTCCATAATAATTCTGCATAAGGTTTGCTGAGCACATTACACAGTAGAAATACTTAATGAAACAGAATAGTGTTAGAGCACCTAATTTTTAGTATTATGCTCTCATGGTACATTCAAGAATGTTTGAAACTATACTCAGAGTTTCCATGAGATGTATTCTCCCTTCAAGACCAACTGCTAGAATAGTTTAGAAGCATGAGGACTGCCAGCATTTTCCACCTAAAGATGTTCCTTTCCCTTAACCTGGCACCACCACCCACTATCACCTTTGGCACCACTAATGAATATGGAGAGAACCCCCCTTGAGCCTAAGTTGCATTCTTCCTAGACTCAGACATGTCTGAGCATTTCTGGCAAACAGATAAATCAGAGCCACAAGGAATCGAGGGGCGGGGCGGGGGTGGTGGTGGTGGCGGGTGCCTTTAGGCAAAGAAAGAAAGAGAACTGAAGCTCATTGTTTCTTCTATTAAAAATGTCCTGGGTAAAGAGTGAGAGGAGTAACATTAGGCCAGTGTGGCTCGTCACAATCAGTGCCTAATATCAGGCCAGTGTGGCTCATCTTGTTCTATGACTTCCCCTTCCTCCTAGGGCCCCACCTTCCCTCCCTCCAGGGACCTGGGCCAGATCCTGAGGGGAGGAGCATTCAACAGAAATGGAGGAGAGCTGCCTAGCTCAGAGGTCTGAGAAATATTGGGCGCCCAAATCAGCACTGCTTTGGAACCTTTGAGAGACAATGAAACAAAGGTAGGAATTTTCCCCACTTGGAGAAGAAGCCAGTGCAGACTTAAGAAATCAAAGTACAGAGTGAAGCCTTGGCATAACCTGAGCTCCAACACACCAGCAGTGTTGGGGACATTTCCAGCCACAGAGCAAAGCCCCAGTGACCTCAGCTCGCCTCAACATGGCAGGGGCAACATCCTCACAGCCACACATTCATCAGCAGCCTACACCCACGCTGACAAGCAGCACCAGGCAGCCTACATACCCCCAGAGTCTGGCATAAAGGAAGGAAAATGTTTGCCCGGCGGCTGAGTGAGCTGAATGGGAGCACTTATGGGAATTTATGGGAACTCCCAGAAATAGTTGGGATGGGGATACCTGGAGGCAGCTGGAGGTTCCACAGAGAAATAATCCATGTGTTGCTAGCCTAATTTTATTGCTAGCTTTGTGTAGTGTAGGCACGGGTTATACATGCACTGTGCTGTCCTGCTACCATTTCTCAGACTCCAGCTCATGGTAAGTGTTCAACGATCGCTCAATTATTTGTTCCTGACCTCAGGAAAGAAAATAACATGTCAGCAGAGAACAGGCAAGGGAGATCACTGTCTGGGGGATGCCAGGGAAGGAATGGGCACCAGGATGAATTACTGGATGGTGTCTGATGACCCATCCTACAGGAACACACTTCCTGGCAATGGTGGATCCGGATCCTGGACCTATAACAAATGCGGAATGGACGGCTCCCCTTTAGTCAATTTAGTCAATGGTATTTTGGCAATTAATTATTACCAATACAAGTGATCATGTATACATGTAACACAAGTGATCATACCAACATATGATGGTATCCAACAAATCGAAAGTTTAATAGGAATTTAATTGCTTTATTGAGAAGTTTTTTTTTTAATGTCTTACATTTGCTTTAATAGGAATTTATCTCAGTTACTCAGTCCTATAACTGAGCAAGAAGTGAGTCACATTGTTTCAGGAATTCAAATCACGTTGCACAAATAAATGGAAAAATGATTCATCCTTTCAGATTTCCCTAAACAAACTATAGCCGAGCTGCCAGTAGGACTAACACCAGGAGCATTTCTCAGCAAGAGGGCGCCAGAGGCTGACATTCTTCATATAATCTGCCTAGAGCCAGTGAAGATTTCAGAGTCTGATGACAAAGTTAAAGGAGCAAAGGAGTCAAATATATAAAAGTGATAGGCAGATGTATCTGGTTCACAGGCTTGCTTTATGCTAATGATTAAATAGTACTGAAATCTCCATAGTTGGTTCAGGATGTTAAATATGTAAATAGCAACATCTGAGCAAGGGAGATAGTGGTATCTTTCTACTTGAAATTGCCTTGCTGAATACAATGGGGTTTTTGTTAATGAATTAATTTTAACAGGCTTTTCTCCACGTAAAAGAAAACTCGGGGTGGTATTTCAATTATCAAAATCATTGGTACATATCCTTTTATGCAATGGCCAAATTGTTACACAAAACAATAGAAAGCATAACGAGGTATCTACTGTGGCATAAGTCATTGTTAATTTGCTAAGCAAGGCCAATTTTAAGGATTTGGGTTTTGAAATGAAGCTGTAATGTAGGATACAGAGAGAGGGTTTTAGAATAGTCAAGTATCAAAAGAGAGAGCAGCCAAGTTGTTTTTAAAAGGGGGAGAAAGGCAAAAATATGATCCAAATTACAATAGAAATAGATTTTAAAAATAAATGTTTTTTAACAGAGAAAAGAAAAGGTCAATGGTCCTGAGGAACTAAGAGCAGGAAAATGTCAAGCTGAGGACTCTTCTGACAGAGGCACACAGCACAGCTTTATTCAGATCACTCAGCCTCTCACACCTGTAGTGCTCTTACGAGTAAACAGAAACTGTGTTAATGAGTTACATTCTTTCATCATACCCTGTGTTTCTCCTTTCGGCACTTAAAATAGTAACCTGAACACCACACCCTTTATTATGGAAGAGTGGGGTAGCAGAGTTCATAGTCCTAAAGTCTTGTTTTGAGCCAATCAAGCAGACACACAGAATTCAAAAGAACCAACAAATAGCTCAGGTTAGAGCAACAAGTTCCACTCAGAACCCATCAGGCAGTGGAAACTTGAAATGGACTCTGTCACATTCATCTCTCAGTATGTTAGTTATCTCTTGCCACATAATTAATTACCCTAATACACAGCGATTTAAAACAACATAGATTGATTACTCACAGTGTCATTGGGTCAGGAATTCAAGAGAAGCCCAGCTGGTGCTTCTTGCTCAGGGTCTCATGAGAGCCTGAGCAGTCACGATATCAGCGTGACCAGGCTGTAGTCATTTGCAGGCTTGACTGAGGCTGGAAGCTCCACCTCCAAGATTGCTCGTTTGCGTGGTTATTGGAGGGGCCTCAGTTCCTCCCCTGTGGGCCTCTCCACAGAGCTGCTTGAGTCTTCACAACATGGCAGCCGGCTTCTCCCCGACAGAGTGAGCCAAGAGAGCCAGGCAGAAGCCACACATCTCTCATGACCCAGACTCAAGACACACTCAATCATTCCACGATATTCTCTTAGTTCCACAGGTCAGCCCTTTCCAGTGTGGGAGGAGACCACATAAGGACATGAATACCAGGGGGCTAGACTCACTGGGGACTATCTTGAAAGCAGGTTACCATATCCAGCTCCTCCAGTGTTCTAGATACTCATGGCATTCCCATATGGCCAACCTAGATGTAGGCAGAACAATATTTCTGCCAAGGGCCCTTTTCTACCTCCTTCCTCTCACAGCCTCTATGATTCTCTTTATAGCCTTTTTTCCTCACTCTCACCCTCTTCAACCAGACCCTCATAGTCTCTCACTGGGTCTCTTCTTTGTCAGCTTCTTTATGTTCCATTGCCAAATTGTTCCAGAGATTTTCATTGCTGAAGGCAGAAGAGAAGGGAAAAAAATCTTCACTGAGGTCAGTCTTTTAGATTCTCAATATAAAGCCATTAGCTTCTTCACACTAGCAAGATTCACACTTTTAGTATGTCTCCTGCACTTTATTATGCCAAAGAATATTTGTCTCCTTCTTGATTCAAATTTCCAAAAACCCTGTTTTCTTGGTTTCAGTATGAGTCAGGCTCCAGGGAGCATGGAGGAGGGGGTATGGGATGAGGAGAGGGAAAGGAAACAAAAACCATATTACCATGCAACAATTGCAATCCATCAATTATTTGTAAATGATTCCTTTTGTATACACCTTATCCAATAAAATATAAGCTCCCCAAATGCAGACAGCATCTACTTGGTCACTGCTTTAGTCCTAGTACCCACAACAGTGTCTGGCACATAGCAGATACTCTAAGAATCATTTAGAATAAAATAGGCAGCCGCCTCAATGACGTTATTTGAGAGACTAAAATTGTCTCCTCTTGATATACTAAGTGAAGATTCATAAATCTCTGTTAAAATATAATTATGCGATCTGGGACATAATATATTAAATAATGTTAATATATTGACCTCTTAATTAATTAGTATATCTGTTCATTTCTTGATATGTATTTGTAATGCATCATAACTTGAGAATAAATCTAAACTTTGTCATCCACAAAGTCATTTACCGAGCACCCACTCTATAAATGAAATCCTTCTATGGCCAGTCAATACACAAAGTTACACCTGTTAGCAGAATTCATTATCAGATCACTGATGAATTTAAATATTTCTTCTGTTAGGTATACCATAATGGAATGATTTACCAAGGGATGCTGCCTCAATTTAAAACCACAGCTCGATACAGAGGCATCATCTTCAGTGGGGTTGAGGCCCCCCGCACCCTGGGCATTTGGAGCCCTGGAATCTACAATGTTGCACTCCATTTATCAGCCGGTATTCAGGAATAGAGGCCTCAGTGAGGCTAGTCTCAGTATACCTTTTGTGCTGTTCCATCCAAGCCAAGGAGAGAGGAGATACACCACGAGAAATAGTTCAATGAGAAGGAGAGGCTATATCGCTCTGGGCCCCAACCAAAAGCAGATTACATTCACCAGATAATTCAAGGAGGAGGACTTATTTGAAAGGGGTGAGTTTTCAAGATATGACGGGATGCAGACAAGCCTTGAGACAAAGTGCAAGTCAGAGGAGCTGGTGCTGGTAGAGTGGCTCAACAGGCTTGGAAGAGAGGTGGGCTGCTGACACCCAGGTGCAGACCACTGCTAACAGCCCCCTAGAGAGGAGCCAGCCTCGCTCTCCCATCCCTCCAACCTCCTACCGGAAGACAGAGAGGAGGGCACCCAGAACATCCAAGACAGGAGAGCTTTACTTTATTCCTCTCCGAATCCTTCACACAGGGCAGTGCCTGCCACAGACAATGAGTCCTTAGGAAACGTTTTGTGTGAACTGAGCCCAGCCTCCCCTGCTCTCCCCCCACACTCATGCCGTGACACCTGGCAGGTCACTCTAGCTCCTGGATACCCAGCCTCCCACCTCTACCATAAGAATGATAATAACAAGAGGGATTCTTTCTGGGGAAAAAAATGAGACAATGTGCTGTGAACTGTACATCTCTACACAAATACGAGTCATGGGAGATCCCTAAAGGAATGCTGCCTCTATGCTTATTACACTAAAATGTCATCCCCTAGGAACATTTTAATAGTGAAAAGACAGTGCAGATTTTCTCCTTTAAATTATTCTGCTTGATAAAGTAGGTAATGTAAGGCAGAGGAATCTACATGTATTTCCATGTTACTCAATAATTCTATTTTTATTTTCCATGGGCAAAAATCAGTCTTACGAAAGAAAAAAAAAAAAGAGTTGTTTAATTGTTAGTTTAGACTTAACCAAATCTGTATAAAGATAGAACCGTGTTGTCCAATACAGAAGCCATGAGTCATATGTGTCTATTTAAATTTAAATTTTAACGAATTAAAATTAAATATAATTAAAAATTCAGTTCCTCGGTCACAATTGTGACAATTCAAGTGCTCAACAGTCACATGTGTTGGACAGTGCAGAACATTTCCATTTTCACAAAAAGTTCTATTGGACGGCACTGAGCCTAGACGGATGACCTCTCAATTTTCCTCTAGAATTATATTTTGAAACTCATATGACTAAAATTAAAAATGACCACACTCTGGTTAGTTTATTCTGACCATGGCTGAGGTATGATCACAACATTAGATTCAAACTATAAATAATGGCTATCAGCATGAAATATTTGATTTTTACAACGAAGACAAGCCTAACTATATTAGCTACTGTTAAGTTATATTTAACAAGAATGATGTATGTTTAAGTACATGGGATTAAGGGGATCTTTTTAAAGTTTATAATTTCCCTCTGCTCATATAGCAGAGGTTCTATAATAAAAAGAATCACATCTCGCCAAGTGAAATCACTTATTTACATCTGTGTAAATATAAACAACGCAAAAACAAATGTGGTTCCAGGCAGTTGGAGCACGGATATGTTAGAATTTAATTTGCCACATCATTCAGCCTTTATAATAACAGAAGATGAGCTGGCCCTGTGGCGTAGCAGTTAGGTGCGCACGCTCTGCTGCTGGTGGCCTGGATTCGGACCCCGGGCCCGAACCGATGCACCACTTGTCAAGTCATGCTGTGGTGGTGTCCCATATAAAGTGGAGGAAGATGAGCACAGATGTTAGCCCAGGGCCAGTCTTCCTCAGCAAAAAGAGGAGGATTGGCATGGATGTTAGCACAGGGCTGATCTTCCTCACAAAAAAAAAATAATAATAATAATAGCAGAAAGTATGACGGAATCACTTACAGCAGGATGTGAAATAGGTTGCTCTTTGTTAGCTACAGCTGATAAAACCTGATGAACGTCCTACATTCTGAACACGTCCTCAGGGCAGAGCCAAAGAGATCTTGCCACCATCACACCCAGTGGCCCACTTAGGGAGAAGGATAGAGACTCACTGAAGAGGAGACTTTGAAATGAATTGAAGGAAGAGAGTGCCATGGTGTCCTGTGGGAAAGGGGAGTGGTGTGCTGCCCCTAAAAGCGACGCAAGTAACAGGAGCCCTAAGAGAATCACCCAGAGAGATTATGGTTTTCTGCAGGAGATATTTCACTGCTCTGGTGGAAGTTTGCTGAATGGCAAAAATGTGTAGGCACATTCTATGAGAGTATTTTACGAAGCTCTCACATCTGTCTCCAGGTGTTTGGAGGCATACATGAAGATACAGACTGGGGCCAGACTCAGGGCCCTCAAGGAATCTGTAGGCGAGAGGCAGCTGGGGCAGCCCGCAAGGCAGGGCCAAGAGAGAGACCAGCAAGAGGAATGGCCCGCACCAGCTGGGCCTGGGTGCATGAGGTTTCCCATGTTCAATCTTTGCTGCCTGCCCATGGAAGAAAACCTCCTGAGTCTAGCGCTAGGGCAGGAGCCGGAACAGGGATATTGGCAAGTGTCAGCCAGCAAGTGCATTGCAAGCATCAGGAAACTACAGTGCAGAGATGCCTGTGGAGGGAGAGGAGGGCAGAAAACCCACCAAATCATCCCACAAAAGAAAACTAACTACGGACACCTGCCAAGGTAGAGAGCAATTGCATCCGAAACACAGCCCCAGGAGAAAGACCAGTACCCAGTAATAACAAACCCAGTAGGAATATGCAGAACAACTAACAATGGTTGAGTAAATGCTTTACATAAATGACCTCATACAATCCTCACAACCGTAACTCATTATTGAAATAGTCATTAAAACATCATTATTGGCACTTCATAGATGAGGAACCTGAGACACTACGGAATTATAACCAAGCTCACAAAGCCAGTGAGTGGCAGAGGCTCTAACCTCAGGTATCTAATTCCAGAGTCCGTGCTCTTAACCACTGTGCTTACTGCCTCCCTTTCTACCCCTTTACTGCTCATCACAGCCCCCACTTGAAAGCTGGAAGAGCCAGGCACAGCAGAGTGAGCGGAGAAGTGGAAGGGGATTTGAAGTAAGGATATTGAAAGAACAGTTAACACCTCCCCTCCCCGCCCACATCACTGATCTTAAAACAGGGTCAGGGCTGAAACTAAAGGGAAAAAACTTTACACTGGAAGCAAGATTAAACTGTTGCTTTAGAATGGACTTTTTAACATCTGTTAATGACTAACAAGCTACAAGATCTGTATAAAAGGCTATCAAATACTGGGGGCCAGCCTCGTGGCATAGTGGTTAAATTCATGCACTCTGCTTTGCGGCCCAGCGTTCGCAGGTTCGGATCCTGGGAACAGACCTATGCGTCGCTTATCAAGCCATGCTGTGGCAGGCGTCCCACATATAAAATAGAGGAAGATGGGCATGGATGTTAGCCCAGGGCCAGTCTTCCTCAGCAAAAAGAGAAGGATTGGCAACAGATGTTAGCTCAGGGCTCATCTTCCTCACCAAAAAAAAAAATGCTATCAAATACTAGAGAAGGGAAAGCCTAAAAATCAGGTGTGACATTGGTGATAGATGAAGCTATTTTCTGATCGGATGCCACTGAGTTCAATGCAGTCAATAAATGTTCCATTTTTATAAATATTGTTAATAGTTTGAATCTGACAAAGTTGTGCTTATAGCTCTGCTATGCAGATTAATAATTAAACTCACCAAGATGGGGCCAAGATTAATTTTAGTCATAGGTTTATCAAAATATAAGTCTAGAAGGACCTTGGGAAGTCATCTATCTTATCCCTTTAACAGACTGTGTTTAAGTCCAAACCAATAATGAAAAATGGTTGGGCACACAATGTAAATGAAATAGAAAAGAAAAAGGACTAATTGCTATATAATTTTTTAAAGAGCAATTGAAGCTTAATCATTACCTAATAACACAAAAGAATAAACTAATAGAATATTTATTTGCATGTCTTTTCAAAAATTCTCAAGTTCAAAAATTCGCAACTTCAAAAATTGTGTTTCCTTATCAATTGACCCATCCTTTCACTTTAATACCGGCAGTAAGATAAATGACTTAAGAGAGTCAAACTAATGAAAGCTGTAGGATAAATGGAAAAATATGCTAACTTCCAGAAAACTACAACTTAGAGAAGTTTGAAATAAGTTGGACTAAGAACGTTTCCTTTTCTTCCACTCCCCCAAATATAAATCATTCTTGAAAATTAAACAGATTTTCCAAACAAAACTTCCTTTCTAGCAGATTACACATTAAAACTCTTTCAGTAGTTATTGAGGGAAAAAATCTGTCAAAAACGTATTGATATTTTGGAACAGATTATTTTAACCGGAAAGCCTACTCATTATGGTGAGTCATGGAAAAAAAAATCTTTTATCAGTATTTTTTTGAGTAAATGATTTTCCTAAGATATTTCACATATAAAAGTTGTCTCAAGAAAGAAACCTCATTAGAAAACCTAAATTGTCTATAGAGTCTTTAAAGTTGACTAATCTTGGAGAGAATAATCTCTAGATGAGAAAAAGAGGCATAAACACATGAAATAATTTCAAGGAGCTGAAACCCTACACAGTGGCTCAGTCTGAGGTCTGTAATTGTGCTCACAGAGGGCACAAATATAACAGCCACCTCATTTTGCTTCCTTCCTGACCTATTGTAATTTTCAAATGTTATATGTTTTCCCGAAATTAATTTTATCACCAGCTTCCTATCTTTAACTGAAGACAAAATTAAAAGGAGCCAATTCTAGCTTTTTGACCTAACAGCAATAAATGCATGGACCATCCCTCCAAAAATTCTGATTTGTAATCGATCTTGTGTGAACCCTAGATATTAGTATTTTTAAATAGTCTCCCTGGGATGAGAACCACTGCTCTGGCTTATTTGTACATGCAGGAGTGGCTCATTATTCCTTTACTAAAAAGGCCTTCCCTCCAAACCAATGAGAGGAGTTAGATGTAAAGCTCTAGTTAAATCCACAAGCAGAGGGGCCTTGTATGTTCAACATTCCTGCAATTCTGCAACCAGGTTGCCTCCTGGCCATTCACTGTGGTTTTTCCAGCACAATATATATCTTAATTGTGAATCAAAATTTTCATAAATAAATGCTAAGTAGAATTTAAAAGCTGTTTTTCAAACCATTAAATATGTTAGGTGCCCAGACACCAGGCATTTGTTGAGCCTTTGTTAAAACTGAAATTATGACATTGTTTTTACTTCAAATGACCCTCATTACAAATTTACCTAATATTCATTGGAATGACACTTTTTGTAATGACATTTGTATTCACACGCATTCATATTTATTTCTATGGATGTTTCATTTTAATTTGCCATTGATTAAGAATCAGTTGATGATTCTTCGATTGCCTTATTTGGACAGGAGAGTAGTCCTCACTGTTTTTGGAGGAGCTCCAAGCCTGGTGTAATCAGGAGCTCTGGGTGTATAAGCCAAAGTCTTTTGTCTCATTTGTCACCTAAGCCAATCATCATTTCAACTGGATTTGCACTTGCTGAGAGAATCAGGGGAAAGTTTATTCTCCAATTATAGTGTGGCATATAAAACTGCACTATAATGGCCATGAGAGAAATGGAAACTGAGTATGAAAAATCATTTTCCATTTTCTAAATATAAAGGTGGTTTTTCAATCAGCAAGTCCATTCAGCCTTTTATTCAAATGCTGACGTTAAAATTAAATATCAGTGTTGATGCTTTTTATTCAAGAAGAAAAACACTTATTATTTAACCAGAATTTATATTACCACTCATGCATTTTCTCATTCCCATAGCAAATCTATGAGGCAGAACATCCCTCTTTTATAGACTGGTAAGGTGAGGCTCAGAAATATTTAATGATCTTTTTTTGCGACAAACAGCAAAATTATGGCAAGACCTAATTCTTAAATTCCCAATTCTTGCTTCATCCCTAATATAAATGTTAACATATATGAGTCAAATGCAGGATTACCTCTCTCAGTAATTGATCAAATAACAAGTATTTATTATTAGCCTAGCACTGTATCATCAGGCCCCATTAGGATGCAAAAGAGTAATAAAGCATGACCTCATGGAATTTACAATCTGGTTGAGTCTAGCTTAATTAACTATTTAATTTCAGTTAGTGTTAAATTTTAAATCCTGAGATTTTTTTAAGTTACATTTTCAATAATACTATGACAGCTGTAACCAGACAAACAAGAATGTGAGAAATACTATAGAACTAATGATCTGATTTCTTCAACAAATGAAAAGAATGAAAAAACAAAAAAAACAAGGAGAGAAGCCAATAGATTGAAGACTGTAAAGAAAAATGTCAACCAAATTTAATGTGTGGGTGTTGTTTTGATCCTAATTTGAATAAATCTATTGGGGAAATGCGAACACTGACTGGGCATTTAAGGATAGCAAGGAACCTTTCATTTCTTTGAGGAGTTATAACGGTATTTTAGTGGCTTTTGTTGTTGTTGAGGAACATTGGCCCTGAGCTAACATCTGTGCCAGTCTTCCTCTATTTTGTATGTGGGTCACTGCCACAGCTTGGCTTGATGAGTGGTGTAGGTCCATGCCCAGGATCCTAACCAGCAAACCTGGGACGCTGAAGCAGAGCATGCAGAAATTAACCACTAAGCCACCAGGCTGGCCCCAGTTGCATTTTTAAAATACCCCTCAACTTTTAGAAATAAAATTAAAAGGTTACCAACCAGTTAATAATGGTTGGTATTTTTACTGGGCATTTATATGTTCCAAGGGCTGTGCTAAATATATTACGTGTACTATCTTGTTTAAAATTTATAATACTAAACATTGAGTCCCTTTTTACAGATGAAAAACTGAGATTCAGATTCCTTAAAGGTAATATCTAAAATCTTAGAGCTAGCAAACATCTGAGCCAGTCTTTGAATCCAGGTCTGTCTGATTATAGAGCTCATGTAATCAGCACTCAACCTGTAGTTAATTGTGGGATTTTTTTGTTTTTTTTTTAATCTACTGCAGTACTCTAAACTATGTTTTTAAAGGTAGAAGAGATAAGGAAATTTTGTGATTTTTCTTTCTGAAACCTGAACAATCAAAACTTTTACTGCTGCTGAGTATGTAAGAAATGTCTCACTAAGAGCAACTCAGATTTTCTTTTGACTCTCACTGTAAGGAATTTAAGGAATTTTTCAGGGGAGGCACAAAGATTGTTCTTTTCCCAAATTGGTTCTATAAATTCAGCAAGTGAGTGAACACATTCAAGAACAAGGGCTATGGCAGAACAAGCATTTAAATCACTTCAACTTCAAAATGCTTTGTGCTCTCCAAATCCTTTTGATCATTAAGCCAGCAGTAAGTGGATGTCTAAGTTGGAGCATTTTGAGGAATATTTTCCAGAAAGTTCATAAGAAATACTGCTCCTTTGAATTGAATAAATTTTCTCCAGTAATTTATTTGAAAACAGATGAGCCACTGCTCCAAGGAGAAAGCCTATTGTCATTAATGTATTGAATCCTTTACAATGTCTTAGAAAATAATTGGACATGGTAAAACTTGAGGGGTAGAGAGATAGGATTGCAGGATGAAACACAGAAATACAGAACCAGCAATGTCTCTCAAAGGAACACATTTGTCCTAATGTCGCTCCCATGTGAGACAGTAGCGTGAACTAGCCTTAATGCATTTAAAAATTCTGGAAGGGAAAAAAGAACTATCGTCTGATCTCCAATCTGTCCTCTACTCCACATTTGTACCAGAGTCTGTACTATTCAGCACAGCAATGCTATGCATATGCAACACTTTGTGTTTGCAAAATATGTGTAAGAAAAGGCTAAATAAGGAAGGAGCTAGCAGAAGTGAATTACCGCCATTCTGTGGTCCCAGCTGCTGGCTCTTATCTCCATACAATCTAGCAAAAGATTGTTGCAGGTGAATTTGCAAATAAAAGGAAGTACTTCTCTTACTACTCTCTTCAGATAATAAAATTTTAAATCTGTTACCAAAGAGTCACAGAAATTTAGAATTGAAGATGATTTTAGAAATCATCTAACCAAACTCTCTTGGTTTTCACATACAGAAAGTAAACCCAAAGAGGTCAAATAATTTGCCTAAGGTAACACAATAAAGTTGGTTAAGAAAAGAGCTGGTAATGGAAATAAAACTTCTTTACCCCTAGGGTGATTTTGGAGCAAGCGACTGCCTGGATTGCTTGGGAAATTATCCTTAAAGCTTCAGAGTAACATTGCACCTTTTAGCTACATCTTGCTTTATGAAATAAACAATATTTTATGAGATGAATGATTTTAAAATCTCTATGTCATGAGAATAACCCAGTTCTGGAAAATATTTTTGTCCATTTCAAAGTGGAAACATTAATGACCCATATAGAAAATATTTAGAAAGAACTATAAATAAGTGATAGTTTCCTTAAGAAGTGATACATATCAGCCATTCTATTAAAAATGGCAAGCATTGAACATTGTATGCACTTTAAAGTATTCTTACACCAGAAAAAATCTTTAAGGAAGTCCTGTAATTTAACATTTCTGAACAATACTGGATTGTTCATCTGAAAGTCCCTATGGTATTTTGATTTTTTGAATCTCTAGCCAGATTCAGAATTCTGAAGGTATGTTAAATTCCAACTCATCTAATTTAAAAATCCATAAGAAATAATATCATAAGACAGTCAACACTAAGAAAGAGGTGTTGAGTAGAATGTTGCAGGTAAAGTTACACCAAGAAGCAAACATCAATTTAAGGTCCGTTATTCCCATCTCCAATATTAGTCTTCGAACTTAACAGGAAGAATTTTTCTTAAAAAGACATAATTTACCATGGAATATAAGAATATCAAATTTTATATATATATGTATTTTAAAATCTTGCCCTAAAGACATTGAACAAACCAAGTAATTATTTCAAATTACTAAATCATTCATATGTGTAGGAGATGCATGTGGGAGAAAGCAAAATAGTAGCAAACCTGAAGGTGAAATCTTCTAAGACATGAAATCAAGAGGAATTAAAATATAACAGATGAATATGATCATGTCAAAAGCATAAAGGAGATAGTCTTAAGGGGCTCCCTCTGCTCAAATTTGGGGCAATTTGACATCAAACTATTAATAGTGCTATTGAATTATTATGCATTGAAAAAAATTCGTAGTGTTAAAGAGGAGAGAGAGAAATTGAGAGAGGGAAAGGAGATAAAGCTAGTTTGGAAAACTATTAACAACTTACAAATCTAAGTAAGAGATACACAAGAATTCATTGTACTACTCTTTTAACTTTACTGTAATTTTGAAATATTTCAAAATAAAATGTTGAGGAAAACAGCATTCCCTGCTCTCTATATATATAGCAGGGGGAAAAAAGTAAAGGATAAGATTATACATCTTTTGGTAGAGAATTAAAATTCAAATAAAGTGACCTAGGTAAGAGCTCAGAGGTGATAGGATTAAGTGATTAGTTATGGTCATAACTGGGAAGCTTAAAACCAATCAATTTTATGGACATTAACTTTTTTTTTTTTTTTTTTGCTGAGGAAGATTCACCCTGAGCTAACATCCATGCCAGTCTTCCTCTATTTTGTATGTGGGTCACAACCACAGCATGTCCGTCTATGAGTGGTGTAGGTCTGTGCCCAGGAACCAAACCCAGGCTGCCAAAGCACGGCACACCAAACTCAACCACCAGGCCACGGGGCTGGCCCCAACATTAGCTATTTTTAAAAAAAGGAATATATAAACAAGAATGGAGGGCCGGCCCCGTGGCTTAGCGGTTAAGTGCGCGCGCTCCGCTACTGGCGGCCTGGGTTCGGATCCTGGGCGCACACCGACGCAATGCTTCTCTGGCCATGCTGAGGCCGTGTCCCACATACAGCAACTAGAAGCATGTGCAACTACGACATACAACTATCTACTGGGGCTTTGGGGAAAAAAAAAACGAGGAGGATTGGCAATAGACGTTAGCTCAGAGCCAGTCTTCCTCAGCAAAGAGAGAAGTATTAGCATGGATGTTAGCTCAGGGCTGATCTTCCTCACAAAAAAAAAAAAAACAAAAACAAAACAAGAATGGAATAGTCTGCTTGTTATGTATGAAAGGGGAATTTGAAGAGCCTAATTTGACTAGTGCTGGGCTTCTAGCACTCTGTAGAGGACAAAGGGGTCTGACAAGCATAAAGCTTTGTGATAATTTGGCAGTCAAACCACTATCATGGAAATGGATATATCAGGTACCAGGTATGGTGGCACATGCCATTAAAATCATCTAATTTCCTGCTCATGAAGCTCCTTCTGTAGATTTTGGTAGGGGAAAGGGAGGAGAGGAACCATGTGGACTAGTCAATAATGCTCTGTCCCACTGGCAGATATATTTCTGTTGACATTGTGATTGGTACTTCAGTCTCCTCTAGTTTTAGTGAGTATACATGGTTAAATATGTCTAGGTGATTAGGAAAAATTGAGTTTCTGAGTTTTTAGATATGTAATATGGGAAACAGAACCTGAGAAATGACAGATATCAGGATGTTTTCTTCGAGTAGTGCCTTTATTTTACTGCCGAGTATTTCTGAAGTGACCTTGAAATTTAGTAATAATATCAGTAAGAAACTGACATTGGAGGGTAAGAAATAGATCTTCTTTTAGTGTTGTAAACACCCACAGGAAAGGCAAAAGAACTTTGACACATTTTCCTATAGAAGAAAATACAGAATCTCAATGGAGAGAGATCAACAAGATTTTTCCAACTCTCATCTGTGCTGCTTTAGAGGATCTTTGATTTCCACAGAAATGAGCGAGTTGAGATTAATTCATTCAAAAAACATTTGTGGGGCGAGCCCAGTGGCACAAGCGGTTAAGTGCGCGTGCTCCACTGCGGCGGCCCTGGGTTCGCCGGTTCGGATCCCGGGCGCGCACCAACACACCGCTTGGCAGGCCACGCTGTGGCGGTGTCCCATATAAAGTGGAGGAACATTTGTTCAGTTTCCATTACGTGTGAGGCTTCACTCTGGGGATTCAGCACTGGTCCCTCCTCTCATTGAGGTTTTGTTCCATTGTCTGTAATTTATTTTAAAATTCTTCAACATGGAGAGCTAAGTAATTTTCTTTCACAGGGGCCTTTATCTCTCAAACCACACTCTACTTCATGTGTTACACTGGCCTAACTATTGTATCAAATTATTTCAGTGTTCAGCACAACACCAGAAGATGAACTAGTGGGATCCCATAATAACAAATCCAGGTATTGTCAAATCTAAGCCAGTCTTACAACCAACTAAAATTTTCAAGAGAGGATTTCCTGCCTGATGTACTACATCTTTGGTATTTATCCTTAAACAAATTTTGGCCATATGAATTGTTTCCGAGATCACATGCAAGAGAGTTCCATTCTCTGTTTAGATACCCAAGGAGAGTGTTAGTGATTGCAGAATGTGAGTAACATGATATTAGCATTGGAACATGACCAATTTGTGGGAATCAATTCAGCACCAAATATACATTATAAATGAAATAATCTGAACACAACAGAACTTGTGGAACACCATGGGAATACCCTGGCAGGAAAAGATTACAATAAATGAATCAAGTACATCCTTACAAGGAATACAATGAATAGAGTAAGAGCAGTGATTACTAAGGGAACTTTACATAACAACAAGAAACAAATAGGAAATGCAATACACCGTAATAATTGTTCCCAGATAGCCATTTTGGCACAAGCACAATGGGAATTATAAAAAAAATAAATTATAGGACATGCATTAGAAAGCAGCCACATTGTGCAGAATCAATTAGAATTCTGGAGACAGATATCTGCTCAGTAAATTACCTCCAAACTCTAGAGGCAAAGGAAAGAGCTAACGTTTTTTTCACTTTCCAGAAGAAACTGAGGCCTAGAGTAATTAAATAGCCCTAGTTGAAAAGAGAAAGTCTACTTGACAGAAGAAATTCAGCTAACAACTGTGAAATAAGGGATAGAATTATAAATATAACTACATTTCAAGCCCTAAGGAGATTATTGATTCTGCTAAGTCTTATCAATTCATGTTAACAGCATTAGGCAAATGGCTGCTGGGAACCTGGCAATTCACATAGTTCCAACCAAATAATTTTGGTCACAAGCAGAGAAACATAACTTTACAATGGAAGAATCAGACTTTAAAACCCCTTAATCCTATGGCCAAATTTAATATCACCACTGGTGGGACTACCAGACATTTGTGACCCCCAATCTGAGACAATGTAAAGTATTAAACATGACCTGTGATTTTAACTTTGACAAAAATGTTTAAATTGAATTTTACAAAGCTTTTAGATTTGACTCCTAGATTACACAGATTACTGGGTGTGAAGGAACAAGGAAAACACCACCACAAGAAAGGGACCAAGCAACATAAGACATTCTAAAGGACCACTAGGGGAACTTCAGCAAGTCAGAATGTCATCACAAAAGGTACTGCAACTCTGAAAGAGACTCAAGGGATTTAACACAGCATGTTGGGATTGGATCTTGAATCAAATAGACCACTTGGAAAGGGACAATAAAAGAAATTTAAATATGGCCTGAGTATTACATAATATTAATAAATTATTAAATATTGTTAGGTGTGATAATGTCATTTTGGTTATGTAAGATGTTTTTATTTTTAAAGAAACATATTGAAGTATTAGGATGGAATGTTATATTTATTTTACTTAAAATACATCACCATAGGCAGTGTGATACATATGTACACATTAGCTTTAATCTGCAAACTATAAGCAGAATACATACACCAGGGAGAGTGAGTTAGCATCTGGAAGACTATTCAAAAGCCCTTCAAAAGTAGCTGCTTCTAGTTTCAATGATCTCTATCTCCAGCCACCAAAGTATTTATTAACTGACAAAATGGATGTTAGAAATTATTATTTTTTAATTATTTTGCATTGGTGAAATGCCTGCTGTACAATGTACATGGATTGGCCAGAAATATTTTGCAGGCACACTGGTCCTGAATTCTGTTGCTATAATATTATTGCATTTTGCTTTGAGTAAACCTTCTATGCAAGTTGCTTGTCAGAGAACCCAAAAAGAAAGGGAACTGGACTTTACGGGGAATACAGACAGGTGGTATGACTGTGCTGGTGTTTGCATGCTAATAAATGCTTGCTGAGTTTCAAAATTCAGTCTGAGGCTTGCTTTATTTCTCACATTGTAATGTATATCATCTCATACCTAGGTTGAGGGAAAAGAGACCTATAAGCTTCACCTACATCTATGGGAAGTCATTAACTACCTAACTACCAAAGGAACTGAATTGTGAAGGAGCAATGCAGTCTTGACATTGTCAACCTGAAATAGGGTCTAATGGACCGCAATGGAGAGTAACTTCAGGGGCCCTTATGTGTAAACACTGTGTTGATTGCAAAAACGATGGTTGACCAGACCGGGAATTGTCCTCAAGTACCTTATTTTATGTAAAGACAAAACTCAAGGGCATAAAACTTTGTTTTTGTCTAATCTAAATTAAAGGAACTGTTAGAAAATGATTATTCTTTTATTTAGCTTATCATATAAAAGTAACATCTGGGTATCTATTTTCAATCCAAAATTTAGCACTCAGTTTAACTTCAACTAGTTTAATTTCCAATTCCTTGCCTTTTTATTTTATCTACAAAGTACATCACACTCCCTAAAATAGATTCTGAATAGAGGTATTTTATATTTAATAATACAAAGAGAAGGTACATGGTTGCAATGTATCTTTACACATAAATGTCTAGGTAAAACTTAACATGGCTGCCACGAGGAAGGAGCCAGCAACCTAGTACATATAGAACTAACACTTCTACTCATGCTGAGGAAAAAACACTCAGTATCTATTCAATCAGGGTACCCAGAACTAGGCCAGACTAGTTCAGGGACATCAATTATGGATGGGCTCCCCTGACACCAAACTCTCACCTCTCCTCACCTCAAAAAGAGATACAGTTTTGGGTCATTCCAGTGACCCAGCAAGTCCCAGGACCTGCTGTTGCCCAACCTGGAGAGGCTCCACAAAGCCCCTTGACTTAACATGCTGAATCTGGGGAAATGTTGGTGGGAAGGGGGGCACCATAATTCAGAGGAATGGGGTGAGGAAATGGGAGGATGGAGCTCAGAATGTTCTCTCAGGCAGAGGCTGTCCCAGAAGCTTTAATAAGGATGAGATGCTGGACTTCCTGTGGCTTCAAAGTCAGCACCTCCATGGCGCACATGGGGCTGCAGCAGAAGTGAATGAGGTGCCTCAGAAGTGGACTGAGATGAGCGCCAGAAGCTGGACACAGGACTGTGCCTCTGGACATGGAACGTGGCTCCCAGCAGAGAGAGTTGTGGGGGGAGCAGCACGGTCTGAATGGGAGAAGGTGCTGGTGCCAGTGGTTGGCAGGAAACTAGAGTGGTGGGCTGGATGTAAGGAGGAGGTGGAGGGGGTCTTTGAGGCCTGGACACCACCAAGCTGTAGTTTGAATGGATCTGAGGACCTGATCCTGGTGTGGTAAGAGGAGAAGTGGGATCAGCCTTTGGAGGTTTTTGTTTGGGTGGTTGGGCCAAAGTCTCTCTGGATGGATTGGTGGATATTTCCTATCTCGATAAACACATATGAATCATATTTTAAATCTTTTCCTAAAGCCTCAACATTGTTATCATGGGTTATGATTCTATAATTAGATAAAAATAGTGAGAAATATTGAGATAGATCTATAAACCATAGATTTGACTTTGGGACATTTTCAAATAAATTCTCTCTCCTTTTAAAAATTGGTGTATGTATGATAAGAAAAAAGAAATCATGACATACAATAAAATTGCAATTGAAAATATAAGTGCATTATCTTTCAGAGGTAACTGTTTCCTACAGCTAACAATTTGTCACTTAACTGCAGTGGGGTTGACTCTTGGGTGTCTTTCTTTGTGTTTCTGAAAGAAAAGAGACCCAAATTTAACTACCATTGCAAGGAAAAAATACCTAAGTGCAATTTTAATTTGGCTTTCTCTAACTTCTTTTGGTGAATATGTAATTTTAAATGTATGCTACACTGACTTAATAAAAATCTTATGTAGTGCCTATAAAGAAATTGGTGTGTGTGTGTAAATTTGAGGCTGGCTCCTACCAAGGTGCAATATATATACAAAGCCTTGATTCAAAGATTAATGCCTACTAAAAAATAAAATAGTTATATAGAGGCACACGAAGATGTGGATTCTATCAAATGATAGCAAAGCTATCTCTGTGCATTTCTGGAAATGTGTAAACTCCCCTTGATGATTCCCATGAGCAGCTAGTGTCCTGGGGGACAGCCTGACTCTTGAGAGGGGCCAACAGGATTCACGGGCAGTGACTTCCTTGTTCCAAACATGGATCTGTCCTTTGATGATATTTTGCTGTAGCAAAGCATATTTTTTAAAAGTCCTCTGGAAGAGAAAACTCCCAAATGGTACAGTTACAAGATGGAAGCATCCCAGATACTTGAGACATCATTAGAGGAGAGCTATCAAGGAGAGACACCGAAGCGCATCCAACTTTGCATGAACAAGTCATAATCTTTGTTTTGGTGAGGTGCCTCTGGGTTTTTCTGTTAAAATAGCACTGCATTGCCAATTCTCATTAATATATTAAATAATAGAATTTCCAAAGGGAGAGAAGAGAGATAATTGACGAGAGTCAATATTCAAGGAAATAATGGTCATAGAATTTTCTAGAATTAATAATCAATGCATTCACAGATGCAAGTAGTACAGAATTCCAAGGAGGAAAAATAAAAATAAATCCACTACTAGAACACAATAATAATATTTAAGAATACCAAAGACAAAGAGATCTTAAAAGCAACCACAAAGAATTGGATTGTCTAAAATGGAATAACAAGAATACTGATAACCAACTCCTCAACAGAAACAGCTGAAGCCAGAAACACAAAGGACGATCTTCAAATGGTCCACCTCGAATTGTGTATAGCTGAACTTTCTTGAAGAGTGAGGGTAAAATAAAGACATATTGCTAATTAGAAAGTACCATTGACTGAATTTTGCTAACAGAACCAATATAAGTAGGAAGGAGATGGATTTAAGAAGCAATGGTAAGCAATGAAATAGATTTGGGTAAGTTTCTAAATAGCATAGACTGTAGAAAGTATAATCAAACAACAATAGTAACCAGGGTAGAAAAAAAATACTGAACAGTAACATCATATAAGACACTAGACTCAAATTGAAGCATTTTAAGAACTTTTATTGTTCTGGAGATAGCAAAAGTATTAAGGTTCTCAAAGTCAAATGTATTTGCTCAAAAATTAAGAATTATCACTTAAGGAATAACTTTAGCGAAGTCAAAGAATAATAAAGTTTGATGAAATAGAATAGCTTAAAATTTAAATTAATAGAGATTCACAATTTTTCTGAAAATTGAGTCCAAGCTTCTGCTGTTCAAAAGAGATACCCATAAAACAAACACACAGGACAAAAGTTTAAGGGATCGACAAAAATTCTATGAGGCAATACCAAACCAAAATTAGCAGGTGTATTCATATCATACAAAATATACTTTTGGGGAGAAAACTGGAGATCAAGAAGTTCCAAACTGATAAAACCAACCATCAATCTGTAAGTTAAACTCTAAACTTGAATGCACCTAATAACATAGTTTCAAAAATATATAAAGCAAAATCAACAGAATTTCCTGGAGAAACTGGTGCATTCACATTCATAATAAGAAATTTTAATATACATCTTTCAATAACCCCTAATCCACTGTTTTATATTTAGTAGATTTGAATGCTCAGGTGGACTTGTAGATTCAGGCACTTGAAACATATGCTTTAATTTTTTTTTTTTTGTGAGGGAGATCAGCCCTGAGCTAACATCCGTGCTAATCCTCCTCTTTTTGCTGAGGAAGACCGGCTCTGAGCTAACATCTATTGCCAATCCTCCTCCTTTTTTTTTTTCCCCAAAGCCCCAGTAGATAGTTGTATGTCGTAGTTGCACATCCTTCTAGTTGCTGTATGTGGGACGCGGCCTCAGCGTGGCCGGAGAAGCGGTGCCTCGGTGCGCGCCCGGGATCCGAACCCCGGCCACCAGTAGCGTAGCACACGCACTTAACCGCCAAGCCACCGGGCCGGCCCTATGCTTTAATTTTAAAGGATGCTAGTGTATTAGTTTACCATGTTCCTATGGTATCTATTTTGATCTTACCCTAAGGAGAAAAGAAATATACTATATACTCACCAAGATGATCACAGAGACTGGACCTATGAAACTCCAGATAAACCCTCCTGTTAGGTTGAACCAGCAACTGAATAAAGAAGAATCAGTAAATATATATGAACTGTTCAGTACTGCCTCGGATAAATGTAAGATGCTTAAGGGATACTAAAATGTATGCAGTATGTTTCCCATCAAAATAATTCATAATTAGAGATGCATTAGGTGTTCAACTAAAGCGGCCACACGAGGTTCATGAGGGACAGGAATGTGGTTGGATGATGTCTGGTAGGTAGTCGCCTGGTGATTCAGTAAGGTAGAGTGAAAAATTCTGGGAATAAGTGGAGTGAGGCTGGGTTATGAAGGACCTGGAAAGATTGTAATAGGCAGTTTGACTTGATGTAAATTTGGTCTAGACCATTTGCTGGTTTTTGAATTTGAACAGCACAATGAAATTTTAAGAAAATTCTGAATGCAAAATATATTAGAATTGCAGCGAGAACTAATGTAGAGATTACCTAGAGAGCACAAGAATGGAGACAAGAAATCCCAAATATAATTAAAGGCTCTGAATAGAATAGAATAGAACGTTTATCAACATAGTTAGATAGAAATAGGAATCCACAGATTTTTGCTAATTCAGAGGAGAATCTCAGAGTGCGAAGAATGTTTAGAGTAATGATGAGGACTTCAAGTGCTTCTAAAGACTGTCACATAACACTATATATTTAACAGCGTACTTGGGATTAAAAACAACACAAAAATACTCGTTTATCAGAAAAAATAATTTTAAGTTTTAAAACATTTAGAAAGCACCATGTATTCAGAGTGCTGAGGCCATTATCGTGGGTGGATAGGATTTAAGAAGAGGCACCTTTCTTGATATCAGTGAATTGGCCTCCTAACACTGTAACTAATCCAGAGAAATTTATTTAATTTCTGTTTATATTGAGACAGGAGTTTTCTTTCTCCAAATTTCAATATGATTACATTTTCAACCACTACTCAGGCTGCTTTTTCGTGTATAAAATGTACGTGGGAGGTGGGGCTGAATGAGATTTTAGATAACCTCTAATACTCTATACACCCCAGAAATTAATGATTCCATCTATATGATAGTTTACACTTGAGTGGTAATTCAGGGAACTCACCTGCTTACACTTTAAATGATAAACCATTTCCTCCTAACTCTCTGATATTGATGAGAGGAGGAAAAGCCCAAGAAGATGAGTAATTTGCTTCGTGTTGTGAATACAATGATTTAGGGATGCAGCAAAATTTAGTTGAATGAGAACACCTTCCAGAAGTAGGCAAATCTGATACTGGCATAATTCACAGAACAAGAACTAATCACGACCTCTCTGAGTCTCTGTTTCCTCCCCTGTTAAGTGGGGACACAGGAATAAGCCCTACTTCAAATGCGGATACTGAGTATTAAATGGAATATTATATACAAAGCGTTTACCACGGAGCCTGGACATAGGAAACAGCAAGTGAGAACTGCTGGCACCACTGCTGTTAATATTATGGATGTCAATATTAATAATTATAATTGTCTTAAAAAGTTTCCTGTTGTTGTCCCTTGGTTTCCTGCGGAGAGAGGTGTACACACATTTCCCCATCAGCAGGAGTTCAGCACCCCACTCACTGTGTAGGTGTGCCGTATCCATGGGGGTTGAGCCCTGCAGACACAGCCACAATCACAGCTGGGATCCCATAGCCAAAAGGATACAGAAGCCTCTTCTTGAGTCTTTTTGTGCTGGTGTAGTTGGCCACTTTGAGGTTCCTAACGGTGAGGAGGAGCTGCTGTCCTTCAAGGAGCATCCAGGCAAAAGAGGCCAAGTAGAGCTAGTGCAACACCCTTGCGATGATGGAGCACAGCACCTGGAGGGGAGAGGAGAGTTAATGGAGTGCTTGATGGGCACAAAGAGCACACCACCTGCTATTCCTCAATGCTGTCTCAGGACACATTTAGTGGGAGAAGTTTGCTTAGCCTTCTTTGAATGTCCTTCTTTTGTTTAGTTTTGTTGACAAATAAATCTAGGATGTAATTTTATTCCCACTGTAGCATCACATTTGAACTACTGAAGAGAGATATAAACTTAGAAACATTAAATTTACAAGTAAATTTCACAATTTATCTTTTTAACTATAAAATATTGACACAGGACAAGGAAAGTATTCAATGTGTTAGAGGTTTAAGAACTAAAATAATCCCCGTTGTCTGCCTCCTTAGGTGGGCTGGCATTGAGTCTGAAGTCTTCTTTTAGAAAGACATGATTCCTTCCCCAACTACAAAGGTGTACAAAAACCAATTCTTCTAGAAAACTTGTGGCCTGCTAATCCCCCTGTGTATCTCATTCCTATCACACTTGATCATTGTTTGAAATGTTTCATTTATTATTTTCCATGCTCTTATTCCCACATGACTCCATGTTTCCTCAGCCCAGACCCAACCTCTTTGTGCTTCACTTCCCCCAAAACTGTTCCCCTGGCCCTGTGAATTTCCTGCCACATCTTTACTGAACTCTCCTCCATCTCCTTGATTTTCCTCAAATCTGATTCTCCTTTGGAGATGCTACTTCGCCTGCATCTGTCTTAAGTAGATTCCCTTCCATGTAGACTATGCGCCTTAAGGTCTGAAGGTGGGTCAGTATTCTTTTTACTCATTAACCCACTTTCCTGTCTATTATTCCTGCACAGAGAATCCTGCCATCCAGCTCCAGCTGTGTCATCCTTCACCCTTTCTTATCCTTGGCACTTGCTAATTACTGAGTGACTCCCGTTACGCTTTTACAATTTGAGTGCCTCCCCAGTTTCTGCCATTGTCCTGGATAACTTCAATATCCACTGCCTTGGCTTCTAAGTTTCTTGACCCCTTACCTTCAATAATCAACATTTCAATTTGAACACCTATTTCCATGGCCACACCATACTCCTTGCCATTAAATTCAGACATTCTTCTTTCTAAACTTGTCCTTCCAGGTTTTTAAAAGTGCAATCACTCCAAACATCCTTGTTCTTAAACTTTGCCAAGACACCAGGCTTGATCCTTGTGCTTTCTCCACACTAGTCTATTCCTTCTTTCATTCATCTCCTTCCCTGTCTATCCTCGACCTCAACTTATACTGCGTCATCCAGTCTATGCAATTATATTCAACTCCCTTGCTTTTTAATTCTTTTATGAAAATCAATTGGTAAAACTCTACTACCAGATAAGCCTAACTATCTGCCTCCATATTCCAATTAAGATACTGCCTAAGAACTAAAATAATGTATAGTTTTTTATGGTCTCTGACTAAAATGTGTTAACGTTGTGTAGAAATTCTTCTACATTTCCTTTATCTTTTCTGTTTTTTGTTTGTTTGTTTATTGTGGTAACATTGGTTTACAACATTGTATAAATTTCAGGTGTACCTCATTATACTTCTATTTCTGCACGGATTCCGTCATGTTCTCATGTTCACCACCCAAATACTAATTACAATCCATCACCAAATGTATGTGCCAAATTATCCCTTTCGCCCTCCTCTCTCCGCACTTCCCCTCTGGTAACCACCAATCCAATCCCTGTCTCTACGTGTTTGTTGTTATTATCTACTACTTAATGAGTGAGATCATACGGTATTTGACCTTCTGCCTCTGACTTATTTCACTTTGCATAATACCCTCAATGTCCATCCATGCTGTCATAAATGGCTGGATTTCTTTATTTCTTATGGCTGAGTAGCCTAAAGCTAATGTGATGAGATAATAGTCCATAGTATTAATAACTGAAATCTTTTACTTGAAACCCAGGATCTTCTTGCAGTCCCTAGGGAGGAATCATGTCCTTCTAAATCAGATCTACAAATATTGCCTACTGAATAACAGGAAGGAAGGGAGAGAGGGGAACTGATGGTCATGGCCTGTGACAGAAAGTTCAGAGGCATAACTTGCAGAGTTTTCCTGACCTAGGAAAGAAGATAAAAGTTGCCCATGATCTGATCACACAGAGGGAAGGACAAACCAAAGGGACAAGAGAGGATGAGGCTAAGAAACCAAGAGAGAACTCCAGAACAGGCTTACCATCCACAAGCCATGCTGGGAAGTTACAAGGAATTTGTTTATCCAGTCATTCAACAAATACTTATTGAGTACCTAGGATATGCCAGTTACTGTTGTAGGCACCTGGGGTGTATCTATGAACAAAATGGATAAAGATCTCTGCCCTGTGGAGTTTACATCCCAGCAGGGAAGACAGGAAGTAGACAAACAGAAATAAATAAAGTACATAGTCTCTTAGAGGGTAAAACATACCAAGAATAAAAGTAGAAAGAGGGGCCAGCCCCGTGGCTTAGCGGTTAAGTGCGCATGCTCCGCTACTGGAGGCCTGGGTTTGGATCCCGGGCGTGCACCGACGCACCGCTTCTCCGGCCATGCTGAGACGGCGTCCCACATACAGCAACTAGAAGGATGTGCAACTATGACATATAACTATCTACTGGGGCTTTGGGGAGAAAAAGGGGAAAAAAAGGAGGAGGATTGGCAATAGATGTTAGCTTGGGGCCGGTCTTCCTCGCAAAAAAAAAAAAAGTAGAAAGAATGAGGGATCCAAAGTGGGTTGAGGAGTTAAAATTTGGTGTGGTGATGGTGGACCCCCCTGAGCTAGATTGCAGCCAAGACATGAAGAGTTGAGGGAATGGGCCAGGTATGTGGTATGGTCCTTGTGGCCCATCATAGCGATCCAGTAAGCCCCTATTTCCAGGAGACAGCCGCGCATTGCCTACTTTGGAATAAAACTTCTCTGTGTCCTCCAGATTCTTGTCAGCCCTCCGTGACCCATTCTGTGAAAGCCACCACCTTTGGACAACCCGGCACACGTCTGGAGCGAAGGGAGAAGGTAGATTCTTTGAGAAGGTGGCATGACTTCTGAAAGCCTTGGCGATGATCAAAGCCGAACGGGACAGAAACACATGATAAACTTGCCCATTGAGCTAGCATAGCAGTGGCACCCTCAACCAAAGTGGAATCCTTCTACTTCAGAATATCACCTAAAACACAACCCCAAATGGGCTTTTAGATACTTGGCCGTTTTGTTTTTGTTGTTCCTTCTTGATTGGGTTTATATTTCACAACTGACTCTCTCCGGGACTCAGCCTACATCTTGTGATAACTTTTTACTTTTATTTTTATTTTTTCAGGCTTATTTCATTTTGACCATTGGGTCATTACACTTCCTATTAATTATACTTAATATTTTTTCTTGCAAAAGTTTTGTCAATTGCTATTCATGAAGTCACAAGTTCACTAGAAATAAAGCCAGGTATAAATGAACCCCCAAATGGATAGGATCTATGAAACCCTACATCCCCAATTTTCTGAGATTGCCTTGATTTTAAAATTCTGCTCCCAACATTATCACAACCTAGAAATTCAAGCATTATTTCCTACTCTGTCACTCACACTCAAACAGCCTGGAAATCGGTTGTTGACCAGGTATGACAAGGTGTTCTAATTTTTAGCTTAGAACATGTGACCATGGGAGAAGTGGGTATTTACGTGTATGCATGTGTGTGTGTGTGTATGCGTGCACATGGGCATGTACATTCACACTCACGTGTCCATCCACTTTGCAATTTGTCCTCTTTATGAGTCCTCAAGATTATTTCAGCCTTTCTACTGCCCTTATTTGGAAACAATCCCAAAAGCTAACATCTCCAGGAGCTGAGATTTGGTCCCCGGAATCATGAATCCCAAGTTCCCACAAGCCCTCATCCTTTGCTGGTTGAATTTTTCCTTTGGGTATGAAGAGAAAATGTTCCTAGGTAATTTTACGACAATTCATTCTGTATCTATCCATATCTATACCCATATCTATGGATCCATTTTGTCCATATCTACCCAAAAGTCCAGTTCATTGGTCAAGGGTATGGGTTTGGATACTCAAGACCTCAGAGTTATATTTCTAAATGAGTTCCCACCCTATTTTTGCCTTCCCCCGTTTTTTATAATCATTGCCCTTGTGAGGTACTGAGAATATGGTAAAGAAAACAGAGACTAATCTGGATCTAATGATGCTATAATGCCTTCTAGTATGATGGAGCATGGACAGTTTGAGCCTAGCTCAAAGGGAATACATTTGTGAAGGTTTAAATGAATCAAAAGCCCTCTTGCCATTGCAAGTGCCACTGTCCCCACTCAAGTTTTCCCATCATCCTAACAATCTGCCTCCACAACAAGCAGTGGGAACACAGGTAGAAGAACTGGAAGATGCCTTAATTCTCTTTTGGCCTCCCTTCTTTTGTGCTCTGGGCATGATACTCTGTATACCACTACCCACAAACCCTTAGAGGGTTCCAAATGAATATTCGCTTTCTTCCACATCTTGGCACCAAAAGTACTTTTTTAGTCTTTTCTCATATCCAACACCAGTATGTCTGATCGTACCATAAAATTGACCAGTCAATAAAGGGAAAGGAAGACAAGCTGGCCTAAGGTGAAAGGAAGTGAAAATATTAACCAGAGTAAGTTTGACTGCAGACTCTTGCCACTAATGCAAGGAGTGGCTATCAGCCCCTCCCAGTTCTGGTCAAAGTCCCTCATGCTCTTCTTCTAGATGGGATGACAGGGCTTCCTTGCACCTCACCCCTCCCTCCTTACAACTTCCATTTCCTTGAGTGTAAATTTGGGAAAGCATAATCTACATTACACGACTATTGTCAGGACTAAACGAGAGAATATGTGTAAAATCGACACATTGACCACCACATAGTCAAATTTAATAAATGGTGGTGGTGATGATGATAATTAATGAGTGCAAGCCATTTTAATTATTTTTAATGTTATTGCTTAATTCAGTTAAATGAAGCACTAAGTGCCTCCCCAAAACATGCACAGGTGCACATGGGCAAGGCTGCACTAGTTAGGAAAACTCCAGTCTGAGCAAGAAGACGTGAGCCCCATGACAGGCATCTTCCAATGTTCTCCAACCTCTCGTGGTGGCGGGTTCTCCTGGAGCTTTCATTTCCCATCTGAAAATGAGATTGGTGCTATCTTCTTGAACCTACCTCATAAATCCTATATGAAGAGATGATAAAGTGAATTGAATGATCTTTTCTACTCTAAACAAAACACAGCAAAACCACAAAACACGCATCTACCTTTTTTGAGGGAATATGTGAAATAATATATGATAACACACTGAGAACTCTCTGGTAAACCATGTTTTCCTGACGCAATCTAAGCACATGACTATGAGGGGAACATCTCTTAACCCTGGAAATAGGCTTTTCCAGGCCTTCAAATTCAATTTCAACAAATATTTATTAAATCCTACTATGTACCATGCACAACGGGAATGTTCTATATCTGCACATTCTGATACAGGAGCCACTAGCCCATGTGATTGTTGAGCACATAAAATGTGGCTAGTGTGACTGAGGAACTGAATTTTTAATTTTATTTAATATTAATAAATTTTAAATTAAATTTAAATGCCCACATGTGACCAGTGACTACCATATTGGACAGTACAGGAACAGACACTGGAGATTCAGCAGTGGTCAAAACAGCTAAAAGTCCTTGCTTTCCTGAAGCGTATGTTCTAGTAAGTGGAGAGTGGGGACAGACAGAAAGCTAAATAAATAAAACACACAGTAAGCCAGATAGTGAAAAGTGCTGTAGAAAAAAAATAAAGCCAAAATGGAGGGAGGAAAGGTCAGAATTCTAAAAGGAGTAACACACTTAACTTTTTTCATGCCCAGTAAATGTCTTGTAAAGGCAAACCTCTCAGATTTTATTTTAGGTATCACCTTAAGCAAACTGCAGAGTCCAGAGCACATCATTTCTGAATACATTCATGAATCAGGTGTCTGATTTGGACGGTTGCTTTTATCCTTCTCAACTCTGTACTCAAAATACACCACTTCTCACTTGGTAAAATAATCAGGAATAATGTAGAGCTTAATGGAACTTCTCCATTAAAAGGTTTTGGAAATAATATATAAAATTAATGGTTTACAAGAATAGTTTTAGACACTTGAAAACATAGCTAACCTAAAGACCTTCAATGCACCATGAATACATTCATTCCCCGACCAAAAACGAATCCCAAAATTGGTTTTGATTTTTATTTAAAATTCAAATGTCTGATGTCCTTAAGTTGAACAAATGATATTTAAAAATATCTATATCAGCCTCCAACATCTGCAGATTGCAATTTGCATTTTGAAATTGGCTGCTTGAAATGAACGAGGATGAGCACGGCCACTCTCCCTTTCCTCCCTCTGGTTAGTTAATGAAATGCGAGAGGTCAACCCTTTGTCCTTAAATTAGTTCCCATAAAAATCTTTTTGTACTTTGCAGCTTGTTATGATGTCTTGAGGCTGAAGGAAACGTTGCCATTAATTATGTCTTTGTTGAATACGGATATCTATTCAGAGTTAGTTGAACAGTTTCAAACAAAATTAGCATGGAGCGATACTCAGGGCCAGCTTTGGGTTGGTTATCAAAATATTTTTCTCTTTTTTTTTCCTTTTCTTTCTTTCTGTAAAAAAATTTTTTTTTAATCTCTAGGAGAATGCTCTTTGGCAAGTATGTATTATCTAATATATTCAGCTTTCAGTTGCTACTTTTTTCCAGATGAAGATGAGCTTAATTGAGGTTGTCCTTTTAAGATTGTAGAGCCCTTCAACATCTCACACAAAAGCATCTAGAGGCTTTTCATTTGCCTTGAGTATGTTTCAGATGTACAGATATTATTTACTTTAAACTCCAAATCAAAAGGTGCACAGTAACTGTTTTAAATAAAACATTTGTCAAGACTGAAATATATATAAATTCAAAGCGAGGCTTTTTTTTTTTTTTCCATTATCAAATCATTTATGGTGAGGGAGCTCAGTTAACAAATTTTAGGGTATGTATTGGAGGAACTGTTGAGCAACACACTTCAAGCAAGCACTTATTAAAGGAATTTATTTTCAGACCTCCAAAGATAAATGTTACAAACCCACTCTGCAGCTAAGCTATGGAGTAAGTTTTCCATTTCAGATGCTTCTAAATGTTTGCTTGAATAAGATGGGGTAAAGCTTGATTTTGGAGAAGTGAAGTTGATGGGTGAAATGTACCCAGTGTGCTCTTCTACGAGGGCATTTTGAAGAAGTGAAGAAAAACATTCAGCTACAGGCTCAGCACTATAAAACCAGGTTTGTAGTATGAGGGTCTTGAAGGCTGATGAATGGGACTCCAGCCCTGAGAGGGAAACCCTATTTTGTGAGCATTTAAATCGATACAGTGGAAAGTATAACACCTCCTAGGGAACATCGAAGAAATTGTGAAAAATAAAATAAGATCTCTTTTTTTTTTATGAAAGGAAAAAAAATAAAGCCCCAAGTACTACACTAACAAAGTAGATTAACTGGTTTAGCAATAAAATTCTCAAACAACCCAATGAAAGATAATTATTCCCTGTTGTAGGAAAGACAAAGGATATGAATCTTTCTTTTCCCTCAATGAGGGGCTTGTTAATATCTTAAAAAGATTTTGTAGTGCTTTCTATTTTCTTTCATTTTCCTCCAGCTCCTTTCCTGAATATGGAACCAGAGTGTCCCTTGTTGTGAAACATTCCCTGGGAAGAGGCGCTAACCTTGTATCGCTTTTAACTGTAATATACATTTTTCATTTTAAATGGAAGCTCATAATGACATTGTGTAGACGGGATTCCAGGCCCCCTGATTATCACCATGTCTCCTTGAGCTGTGCCTCTGGAAAAAAATGTGAAGGAGGTAGCCCTCTGGAATGAATAAATTCTGTAGCTGCCTGTAATTATTTATTAAAATAGGTTAAAGAAATAGGCTAAAAAGGAATCTGCCACCCATGTTAGAGATAGTGTAATAAGGGTACATAGAAAGGCAAAATTTACACCAGGGAGGAAAGAATGTTAAATATGTGTGTTCAAGAATACGGCCATCTCTGCATTGTTGGCTCACACGCAGACACACTCCCGGGTTTTTCATTTGGCCAGGTGGGCTGTGCTAATGAAAACGTGGGTTACTAATAAGGATGTGTATGTCTCTAATTAACATGAGAATTGAGTGGTAAACACAGCCAGGAGAGAATTCAAGAGATGGGCTAAAAGAGAAGCCAGTGCATCAGGAGGGGAGGGCGAGGAGGCGGGTTCCAGAGAAGAAATGGGTCAGCCCTTGTTCACATGGGTTTAATTTTGTCACTTGAGTCAAAATTGGAAACCCGTTTTCTAGTACAATTGCTTCTGTGTTTAGTAGGCACTGTATTTACAGGGTCCATTCATTGTGGGAGAATTTTATAAACTTAGCACTCCATCATCACACCATCTCGGGGGTCAACCTTCCACTTGTGCCTCTAGCTCTTACGCAAGTACTTTTACAGTGTCTTCTAATATATAGGATTCATCCTCGGTTCTGAGAAGAGCTTTTAAACTTAATCCCTCGTTGGAGTACTAATTTGTTTCCTCATCCTTAAAAAGTACTTGTGATTAACTTTCATCAGATGCAATAGGTTTCTCTAGTATGGCCCCTCAAGAAATGTGGGTTTGTGAATTTTTTGTTTTGTTTTCTTGCTGTTGTTGTTTGTGACGGCTGGGGATGAGTACAGTGGAAGGGAGAGAAATTGATTATAGTTGCTGATATTATTATATTTCTTCTTTTTTTAAGTCTAAAAAATGTAACGGGAAATGATATTTGTGGACAGTTGCCTTAAAATATTTCAAATCATATTTGACTAAAGAAAACAAAAACTACCGCCTACTAAAAACAAAAAAAGGAGCCTTTAAAGATATGCTTTGATATGTCACAACTTATTTTTGCTTTTTCATTCTGGTTTTAACCATGACGTTTGAGTGGAATATTATGCCATGATGTTTATGTATGAAAAACAGAATACACTTGTATATGTTATAGAGAAGGAAGCTCTTTCTAGGAAAATGAACATTTTTCCTTTTCTTATGTTTTTGGGAATGATTTACCAAAGTAGCAAAATGACTCACTGTGAAGGCAGTGTTATCTGTAAAAATAATCAGTGTTCTACTTCCTTTCATACTTATAAGGCTAATATAACAAAGATGTTGCAGAGATTAAAAAATGTGTTAGAATCCTTTTAACCATATGAATACTTATGAATTTTATTGAAGCTCATACGTAACCACTCTATTTAACCAATTTAATAACATGTATATTTTTCTTAACATTTAATGCTAAACCCCCAAAACTGTGTCCAATGAAAATTTACGTTTCCTGCATAATATCTGCATTTCCTTGCTAATTTGTTAGGAAAAAAACTATGAATCTATGCAGAGAAATGCTTTGGATTTATTCTTTGAAAAGTAATACATGTTACATGTAGAGGGTAGTGGAACTACACTTACACATGAAGAGAAAGCAGAGACCTCCAGTGTCTCAGGTCGGAAAATGAAGAGAACTTATAAAAATGTACAGCTAGAAATGTCATTCCAGTGGATCTCCCCACCACAAAGTTATTACCGTGTGAACAACGTTCATTAGCTTCACCAATATTGTGCTTCTGTTTATTTGCCCATTACCATCTTCACAAAGTAAATCATTCCTGTTCCGCCCAGATCGCTTCCCTTCCCCCGCCCTCTGAAAACCGACATTTGCTACCTGTAAACAGGGGACACCCGCTCAGCGATAAGTATAATAGCTTAAATTGAATTTTCCTCTGAATGATTTAGTGAATACTGGAACACATTTTTACTTTGTTGTTTAGACTCAAGAAGGCATAAAATCTCCGCCATCTATTTATCATGTAGTTATTTTAATGTAAACATGTGTCCATTTAGATGAAGTGTTTTCATTATTAAGCTAATTCTGAAGCGTCTCAGATAGACCATGAGAAGGGAGCACAACTCTTGCTGATGGCGAACGAAAATCTGCCTCCGCTCAGCCTGCTGTCAGATACGTCTTCATTAGTTTTTTTCTCATTCACCAGTGGCAAATGCTGTATAAATGGAATGATGATCAGGTCCGCCTTGATAACTTGTCTTATCTCATTAGTTTTCACATCAAAGTTAATCAGCAATGTGAATTGTAATTGCTAGAGGAGACAATGCGTAGATCACTGGTCGTTTTTTTTTTTCCTCCTGTATGGCGTCTTGAAACATCAGCAGGCTGGCTGGAGCAGATAGGCTCAGGAGGAAAATGATGAGGAAGGCATAATAAGCAAGCTGCTCAGAATTAATGAGCTAACCCAATAAGAAAAGAATAGCCAATCAATGTGAGTTGGGCAAATATAATTTAGAAATAATTGCTTGATTGGTTGCCTATAGTAGACTGATTTGCCACACACAAGGATTAAGAATTAAGATGTCAAGGCAAAAAATAATTTGGCAACTGAGGGCATGTAATTTTTTGTTTCCTTCCCTTTATGATTGAAAGAGATGGGCATTTGATATGCTATTGGCCAGAATGAAAACATTAGACACCCTCTCGTTCTCTTTCTCCTCCCCTCACAATGCAGGCCCAGTCAGAACACAATTGTGATACTCCTGGACAGGAGATGGAAAAGGTGCAGATTAAGAGAGGGAGAGAGTGTTCCCATTTATGGTAGTTATGCCCGAAGGATGAATGGGTTGGTACAAGGTGTTTGCATCCCCGCAAAGCTGCAGCATCATTTGGAGGCACGGCAAAGTGATAGATGCAGATGTTTGCAAAATACACAAATTGTCTGTCCTAGGCCGAAAGAGTTCTGATCACATCCTACATGTTCCCAGTGCAATTTTCCCTACAGTTATTCGCCAATTAGTAAAGGACCCTTGCTATATTCTTCTGTCTAAACTATTGGGAAGTTTCAGCCAGAAGGTAAATTTGCTTTGATCTACATTACACCTAATTGAGTCACCAGCAATGTCTCTATCCCAACATCAAGAAACGTGAAAATGTTAGATTATTTCACTGGGGATTAAACCCAATTTTCACGTGTTCTGCATTAACCTATTAAATAGGCTGGCTAATCTGCATTGCTAATGTGGCTGAGGCAGCTGTCACAGCTAAAGAAAAACATGATCGTGCAATCCTTGAATGAATGATTCCTGGCCTGATTAGTCTTAGTGAAGTTAGCTGAGCCCTGGTGATAAGGAAGGAAAATTCCCAGGTTGCCAATAGCTTTGAAAATTATCAGACTGTAAGCAAAAATATACCTCATGATTCACAGGTTTCGGTCCAAATGCCGAGTTGAGTGACATTATTTAAGACTGACTAAGGCTAACTTGAATTGTCACTCGCATAAATGTTTGTGTTTGTTTTAAGGAACTAATGTAATGGATGCAGATTTAAATGCTAATAGAAGCCAGCCAGACACATAAAACCCCAGGTGTTGTTACTCTGTTGGTCTTTTATTAACACAGATTAAATTGTAATATTTTCTAGATAAATTGGCAAAATCAGACAGATGCATGGCCCCCCAGAACGGTGGATAAGAACGACTCTTGCAAGACTTCTAGTTTTCTCATAGATGCACAAAGCACGCTTACACTTTCAAGACTGTCACTGTCAGGTTTTTTAAAAGAGAAAATTAGAAAAATGTGTGCAGTGTACGATGGTAATTAGTCTTCAGGTGGTGAGCATGATGTAGTCTATACAGAAATCGAAATATAATGATGTACACCTGAAATTTATGTTATAAACCAATGTTACCTCAATTAAAAAAAGAAAAAATATATATTTATAAGGATGAAAATTGGTTTCTAGTCATTGGCTAGAAGGACTTTCTCAGCTTGTCTGCTTTATTGCAAGGGTTGGGCATGTATGTTTCCTCATCCTGCACTTTGCTTGGAATCGGGCTTTGCTGCAATTTCAAGCCTTTGCTTGCTTCTCTCCATTTGATTTCAAAAGCAAGAGATCCACCATGATGGGTAATCTTCAGATGTGGAAAATGTTCAAGGGAGCTTGGTGGCTACAAATAGAGCTAGGAGTCCATTTAATCCGATTAGCAGTTCAGCACAATGGGCCTGCCCAACCCATTATGGGAAATGAAGCCTTTACTTTATTTGTTTCTATTAGCCAAGAATTAGTTTTCAGAAAAGTGGAATTTTGCCCCATCAGATTGCCCACACAATCAACAGAAAATAAATGAGGAAATAGTCTTATGTGTCAATATTTATCTTTTGGCCCTAATTGTCCACAGAGAGGACTTGTTGAGCGTGTAGAGCTGGCAGCCACGGTTTATCTGTGTGCTCTTGATTGCCTCTCCCATTGTGTAGGCACAGGAGCTGCTACTCGCAGGGTAATGACATCTCAAAGGCAGAGCGCCCTGGCTGGAGAATAAAGGCATTGTAAAGCTCTAAGAACACTGGATTGGAGAGCCAAGAAGAACCCTTGATGGCTGGGAAGGAAGGTAGACCCCAGCAAATTACAAGGCATTTGTGACTGGGTTTCAAATGTGGGGGCGGGGAGGGGTGTAGAATAAAAGGAGTGAAGAGATAGACTCATCCTTTTTCACCCAGGTTCCTGGGCATCTTCCTCTGCCCGTTTTCCAGGAAGCTCAGCTGGCTCCATGACTGTGGGGGTGCAGTCCTCTTCCTTTTGTTGCCTCTTGTTGGTTGCAAAGTTTTAATGTCTAAAATACTCTCACGTTTCTCTTAACGATAATGATAATCAAAGTCATTGTAACTAAAAATATTTGAGCACTCACTACATACCAGATATTTCTCTAAGCACCTGATATTTGACCTCCCCGAGGCCCCCTGAGACGGCTGCTATCATGAGGCCCATTTTTCACAAGTAGCTGGGGCCCCGCAAATAACTTGCCCAAGGTCACTCAGCCGGTGGCTATGGAGCCAGGCCTTGGGCGCAAGCAGTCTAACTCCACGCTGCTCATTACCCCTGGGCCCCAGAGTCCAGGCCCCGACCAGGGAGCCAGTGTCTCCTTAAATGTTGCGCCCCGCGCACCTCACTCGCCAAAGCACTGACCAGAGGCCCCTTTCCCAGAGACCTTCTTTCTGGCGGATGGCTGATCGCTCTCTCCCCATCCCGAAAAGCCCAAGCCCACACCAGTGGCAGAAGTGCAACGTGAGTCTCTCGCTCGCGGTCCCATCGACCAAGTGTTTTCAAAAGCACAATCCATTCAGTCCTCACACCGTCTTTTCCTGGAAGGAGGGACAGAAATTTCAATTATCCAAGCCTCCCTTAGGCCTCTCAGACCACGGCTACGTAGACTTTCGAGTCAGCGAAGATCACTCCTGAGGGGTCACGCCTCCGCAACTTATCTGGACTGCGGACAATGTCTGTGAACTGACCCCCTTTCCCTCGCTCTGTTGAAAGACACCCTCCCTTCTGGTTCCACAAGATGAGCTGTGCCTACCGATTCATTCCAAGAAGATAGCAAATGGATCCAATCACGGAGCACAGCACACGTTGGATTGGCCATAGACACAGATCCGTAATCTCTTCCATAACTCCAGCCTAGCACAAAGTTAACAGGCTCTTTTCTTTCCGGCTGGATCTGATAGCATTCCGGGAAGTCTTTGTATCGCTTATATCACAGGATCACTGTACCTGTGTGGGAGTTAACAAACCTGCAGTTATGAATTCCTGATATTATCTTTTAGTAAATTAGATCTGCCTTCCCTCTGAATAGCAGAGTTAAGAAAGCTGAGACAAGTTCTTAAAAAAATATTTCTTTGAACTCTATATTACTCACATATGGATTATTTTCTCTTTCTAGCAATTCTGCTGGGCTCATTCTTTGCTAATAATGTGATGCATCATCACAATGCCAAATATATTTTTGACCTCCAATAAGAGCATCTTAGAGAGACAGGACAGGCTCATTAACATTAGCATCAATGTCAACACTAGTTGCATGTCTGTGAGTTGCCCAGTTATATTTGACATGTGTATCAGTTTCCTGTTGCTGCTATAACTAATTACCACAAACTTAGTGGCTTAAAATGATACAGATTTATTCTTTTACAGTTCTGGAGGTCAGAAGTCCAAAATGGGTCTTAAAGGGCTAAGATAAGGGATCAGTGGGGCTGGTTCCTTCTGAGGCTTCAGGGGAGAATCCATTCCCTGCCCCCTCCAGTTTGTTGTTTTTTTGTGTGTGTGTGAGGAAGACCAGCCCTGAGCTAACATCCATGCCAATCTTCCTCTTTTTGCTGATGAAGACCGGCCCTGAGCTAACATCTATTGCCAATCCTCCTCCTTTCTTTTTCCCCAAAGCCCCAGTAGATAGTTGTATGTCATAGTTGCACATCCTTCTAGTTGCTGTATGTGGGACACGGCCTCAGCATGGCCGACAAGCGGTGCGTCGGTGAGCGCCCGGGATCCGAACCTGGGCTGCCAGTAGTGGAGCTCGACCACTTGGAGCGCGAACACTCAACCGCTAAGCCACTGGGCCGGCCCCCCAGCTCCAGTTTTGAGATGCTGCAACATTCCTTGGCTCATGGCCGCCTCACTCCAACATCTGCTTCTACCCTCACATCCCCTTCTCTCCCTCTTATAAAGACACTTGTGAGTATTTCAGGCCCACTCAGGTAATCCAGGATAATCTCCCCATCTCAAGAGCCTTAACTTGATCCCATCTGAAAAGCCCTGTTAGCCATATAAAGTAACATTCACAGGTTCCAGGAATTAAGACTTAGGTCTCTCTAGGGGGACCATTATTCAGCCTACCACAACATGCAATTGATTCTGGAAGAAAGGCAAAGTGCTTGTCAGTCATTCACTTATTCATTCGTCGTCCATCTGCAAACATTGACTTGTGGGCACTGTGCTTGGCACAAGGGCTGCAGCAGGGAGCAAGACAGTGTTCTCGTTGTGGAGTGCCAGTTCCGGGGAGTGAGCTGGCCATCCGCTGGGCAATCACACTGGAAGTTAGTTCATTGCTGGGGAGGTACAAGTGGGAAAGGAAGAGTTGAGAGAACAAATGAGGGGGAGCTAGAGCTAATCCTGCCTGGAGGGGCGCTAGTGTCCAGCAAGTCCTCCCTGAGAAAATGCCCATTAGGCCAGGAGCTGAGGGAAGTGTAGGGCTTCACCAGGGGAAGAGGTTCCCTAAAGGTGGACAAACCAAGAGGACAAAGTGACCAGCCAAGCCTCCAATCTCTGTCAATCTAGAAGAGAAGCGTTTAACTGCAGGGACAATGATTTTTACTTGGTCTGCTGTAGTCAAAGTCGGGGTCCCTGCTGAGTGAGCACCCATGTTTGTGTTATTTGCTAAAAGGGCAAGGGATCTCTGGAGGTGGGAAGAAGGCAGGGCAAGCTCTGTGTGTGCCCGGCGGCTAAGGAGGCAGAAAGCTTCCTCAGTCTTCCAGTTCTTAAGCCCAGCCCTTATCTGAGGAGAGGCGGCCTTTTGTTGTGTTTATTCCACTCTTTTGCAGGGTTAAATGTGGTGCAGAGCCCAATTGGCCCTGCTTCCTAGAAGGGCCAGGTGTAAAGAGTTTGTGACAGACCAGCTTTCCTCCCTTCTGATTGGACTAGGACGTCAAACAGCTTCCACAACCAAAATGCCATATACTAAGTTTATTTACACAGCCTCAGAATAGCTCCCCGTAAAATACTTAATCATTACAAAGGGAAAATAGTAAATTCACAGTGAAGAAGCCTGGTAGACAACTCCTTAACCCAGTGATCAGAATTAACACAACCAGTAATGGGACAACTTGACGTCATGCACCTCTTAATAGGATGCACTGAAAAGGATGCGATAGCCCTTCTGGGGTCTTCCTGCCCAAAACGCATCCCCTCAATATAATCATGAGGAAATATCACACAAACTCAATTGAGAGATTTTCTACCAAATAGCTGACTTGTACTCTTCAAAGCTGTCATTATCACAAAAGATGTATCTACTTTTTGTCTTTATAGATTTGCCTATTCTGGTTATTGGATATAAATGGAATCATACAATGTCTAGTCCTTTGTGACTGGCTTCTTTCACTCAGCATGATGTTTTCAAGATTTGTAGCACGTATCAGTACGCATTTCTTTTTATTGCCAAATAATAGTTTGTTGTTTGGATATATTACATTCTGTTTAGCCATTCATCAGTTGATGGGAATTTGGATTGTTTCTGCTTTTTGTCTATTATGAATAATGCTTCTATGAACACTCATATACAAGTTTTTGTGTGGACAAAGTTGTCATTTCTCCTGGGTGTATACCTAGGGGTGGAACTGCTGGGTCATATGCTAACTCTATGTTTAACCTTTTGAGGTACTGTCAGACTGTTTTCTAAAGTGGCTGTGTTATTTCACATTCCCACCAACAGTGTATGAGGGTTCCAATTTCTCTACATTCTCACCAACACTTGTTATTTTCTTTCTTATTTTAGTCATCCTAGTACATTTGAAGTGGTATTTCATTGTGGTTTTGATTCTTCATACTATTCTTAAAACTTTCCTTTCCATCTAAAATTATGTCAAAATAGAAAATGAAAAGAAAAATGTCCTGAACCATAATTACTCTGTAATGAAAGGACTTTGAAGTGAAGTCCTATCTTTCTCTTAAGCTGAGCTGATGAGCAAACAAATAGATCCTGAGGACAAGAGCAAGCTAGTGACCTGAGTTCTAGAAATTTGGATACTTCTGGGGTTCAGTGTTTCCACTCATTTACCCAAAAAACATTTATCAAGCCCCAGTTAAAATAAGTTACTAATAAGATGACTATGGGGAAATGTGTATTGCTGTCCTTGTCATGTAAAAGTGAACTGCTTTCGAAGCTCTTTTTGGATGGAGATTGAAAAAACACATTCACAAATGCAATAAATGCATATCAAGTACCAAAGGCTATATTTATCTGTTCCAGTAAGATACCACATTAAGCATTGCAACTATGATTAGAGCTATCATTTGGTTAAGTTTATGGTAGTTCACTGTCATCTGCTGTAACCTATCTGGTTTTTGCTGAAACTCACACAGGTGAACTAGATGAGGATATGATGGGGACCACCACTTTTGCATTCTTAAAGTCTTTGAGGGTGATGCAATTCCTCCTGGGATGTCATGATTCTATCTTGGCCAGGACCAGGGAGGAACAGTTTTAAGGGCTTCCACTTGGACCTTCCTTCAATACTATCTCTTAATCCACATTAACAGGGACTCAACATGAGGATTCTGCCAGCTGCTAAGGATCTCCATCCTGATTATGCATATGTGTACTGGGAAAATAACTTTAAGATAGGTGTGTGGACCCATTGGAAACACTGTCAGATGGACTTGGGCCAAAATTCAATTTGTCATCTGATCTGCATAAATCCCTAATAGAGGCCACAATGCTGTTTTAGATCCCTTGGTGTCCGTGTCAGCTCGGATCTGTATCAAATAGCTCTCTAAAGGTTAGGGTATTTCCTCTTCTCTAGTGCACTTAACTATGGCAAATGGCCAATGGTGGTCTAACGACTGAAAACCAGATAGGACACAGGGTAAGTTTATAGAAGAAAGTAGAGGAAACTCAAAAATCCCAGATTCATACAAAGAACATGGACTTTGGATCCATGCATATCTGGGTTGGATGCCTGCGCTACCACTCATCGGCCAAGCAAGGCTCTACATCATCTGTAAAGTGGTATTGTTAATGCCCACCTTGCAGGGACATTCCAAATAAATATATAGAGCAGAAGACACAGAGGAGGATCTCATTAAATAAGTAGCTGTTTCTGTTAATATTACCGATGGGATGTCCATTGGTCATGAGTCATGGTTCATGCAGCAGACGAATGTTCATGTGGCACAGTCTTAGCCAGTTGAATTTTGAGACCTTTATGAGTACGGAACAGTTTCACCTGGAACTTGGAGGCAACAAAACAGTGAGCACCTGCACATAATAAAGAAAGTGTGTCTTTGGGGCAACTGGATTTTACCAAGGAGCAGGAAATTAGTCTGAAATGATATGCTAATGAATACAAGGAGACAGATTTATACACTGCCTTAGTTAGGATCCTGCAAAAGCGGAGTCTCAGTTAAGGACTTGGGTGCTGGCAGTTTGTTTGGGAGGTGATTCCAAGGAAGGAATGGGGAGAGTCATATAGAAGAGAAAAATCCAGTAAAATGTGTGCTAAGATTGTTACTGCTGTAGGCAACTGAGGCTCAGTTCTGTTAGGAAATCACATAAAATGCACATCTGTATTGTTGCTTCAAAAGACTAGAAGATGAGAAATTTATCTTTTAACTCCTATCAGCAATTGTTTGAGGGTTACCCCTGGAGACCTTGGTTCCAGCCTAGCTGGGGGCACCTGTGGCTGAGTATGGCTCCAAGAACCCTAACAAGGCAGGTGGAGCTCTGCGATGGGTCCTTGAAGCGGTCACTAAAACGACTTAGGAGATACCTGCCACAGCTAAAGCCAGAGGCCAGCTTAGGGCGTGTTATACAGGACACAAAAGAGGCTCCTACATATATTCGACGTTTTCAGATTTCATTATTATTCCTTGGCTAAGCCACTGAGGTGTAGTGTTTTCAACTAGCCTCAGTTTACCCATCTGCAGTAGTTTCACAGAAGACCATAAGGATTTTGCATTTGCTATACGGCTTTCTGGCATTTACTTCTGAGGATGCCTACCATAAAGCAGGAAATTGCTTGAGAATATTTTAAACATTATGGCCTTTCCTGATGCACAGTCACTTTGCATAGGCAGGAAGCGGAGAGCGTGGGGTAACAGGTCCAGCATAAATATCGGAAGCAAAACATAGTACTTGGATTTGGAAGGGTGTCTAAATGATTTGGGTTCTACAAACATAGCATTTTTGGCACCTTGGGGCAGCTATAATCCTGTGTCCATAAATTTCATTTTATTTTAAGAGGATCTGCGCCTATTTTCCTTTGGCTGATAAGAAGTGTCCTCGCAATATGAATATACTTCAAAGCTTTTGTAAAAATTCATTTGGCTCTACCTAAGAAATTTCCCAGTTTTCCATTTTGGGCCTGGGAACAATGGAAATAGCTTTCTTTTAATTGATTCTGGAGAGAATTGTAATCACTTTTTGGCGTGGGCCTCAGCTTTGGGGGGTGAAAGAGGTGCTGTGTTGATCGGCTCTCGAGCTTCTTGGTGACCCCACATGCACGTCCACAACGCCAGGGTCCACTCCACTTCCTCCAAAGCCTGTGCCGGCGGGATGACCACGGGGGACTGGCAGACAGAACGGAGGTCGAAGCCTCCGTGTCAGGCCAGTTTCCCTGTGATTCCCCTCCCCCCCTCAAAAACAGACAGAAGAGATGGGTTTTCTCTGGATGAAATTTTTACTGTCAAGTCCTCTGAATCAGCCTTTAGTATTATGAGCCACAGTTTGGCATATGCTTTTGTGATTTCAAGAACGCTCTTTCTCTCAGGACAGAATGGGCCTCCGGTGTCACATGGTGAAATACGTCCTTCTTCCTCGGCATCACTTTCCTCCTCTTTAAAACTTGGAGCCTATTGGTTTGGACTGTTTTGATTGCAAGTGACCGAAACTGATCTGGAACAGCTTAAACACATAGGGGGCCCTATCACAGGGGTCCTCAGCTGTTTTATGGGGACAAGGGCAGCAATCCAGAGCTGTGAGAGGAATGTGTCTGGCCTCAGGAACAACTGGCTCTAAGGACACACTGAGTCCCCAGCAGACTCTCTCTTCATCTCCCAGACGTGTCCCTTGCTATACATCTGCATAACTCCTCTCTCTATATGTGGATTACTTCTTCTGTCTCTCTGGCCCATGAGGGAAAACTATGCAGCCCTGGACAATTTCCAAGTATAATGTCATAAAGCCCAGCTCCCAACAGGAGGACAGATGTTTCAGCTCCATAATTCCCACAGAAAAACTCTAATTGGCTCACTTCGCACCAATCAACTGTAATCAGGGTTCCATTCAAGGAATAACATGGCAGATGCCTCTATAACCACAGTGAGAAGTCCCCAGAGAAAAGGAGATCATAGATTGCCAAACCATAATTCTCTCTTACCAAGGGGTTGGACCCAGTGATTACTAAGGGTCCTTCTAGCTTTAACAGCCCACCTTGCATTCTCTGCTTGACTTAAGCTGACTCTCATTTCAAAGGAGCTAATGATTGTGTGTTTCTTAAACAGAGGTATAAGTTTGCTCTAGCCAGAGGCTGAGCCTATGATAGTGGAACCAGAAGCATCCGCAGTTACTAATGCTGCCAAGTCCCCTCTATCCTTGGGCTTTTCATTCCAGGAGCCGTCACACATCTAAGCTTACAAACAGCTCCCTGGGCACACCATAATACCCAGCTGAATATCCTGCCAGCTGAGGGTGCCTTTGTCCTGAGTTACACCAGGAATCCTGCACAACTGAGCTGACGACTTCCAGGTTGGGGCTGTGGCCTCCACCGAGGCTGGACCAGGGTGAGATGTGCTGTCAAGCTTACTCCTGTGGGCTCGGTCAGGATCAGCTTCACTGAGAGCCTGGCTCCTTTCTGTCTGTTGGCCAGGGCACTCCCTTGGTTTTCTTCTGCGTGGGCCTCTGCATAGGGGAGCTCAGGACGTCCATGTATGTCCCCAGGTCCAGGGGTTAGACAGACTGAGAGAGGGGAGCAAGGGGAGAGGGAAGAGGGAACACAAGAGAGCGAGTGAGAGAGAATGACAGCCTCGGTGATGGAATCTGGGAAGGGTCGTCCTGTCACTTGTGCTGGGTCTGCTGGTCAGAAGCCAGTCCCTAAGCAGTCAGTGGTCCACAGGGACGTATAGAACAGGCAGGGAGCTCATCCCTGCAGGGGCACGCTGACCTTGACTCGAGTGTCCTGGTGGCGAAAGGCTCCCTTCCTACCTGGGCTGATCCTGCGTTGAGCTCAGATCCTCCTCCTTGGGAGTGTTGCTCATCGCGGCCCGGGTGTGCTCTCCCGGGTTCCCTGGGCTCCTGTCCCCTCCAGGAGGGAGATGTACACTGAGGGGGCTGAGGCCAGAGCAGGCAGGGACCACTCCACCCTCCCAGCTCATTTGCTTCCTTCCCCAGGAGGGCCGACTCCTCAGGAGCCTCTCCTCACTGCTCACCATCTTCTCTGCTCTGAGAGCACCTCGTTTCAGCCTCTGAAGAAGACCTGGGGAGAAGTTTCCAGGTGGGAAGGCCTCTCTCCATGGGAGCCCCAGAGTGGACAGGGACCTTCGACAGGGCTGGGCATTGTCCCCTCAGTCAACTTGGACTTCCTGGGAGGCAGCAACCCCTGGGGGCAGGGCCTAGGCTGGTGGCAGGTCTCTAAGCATCCCCACAATGCCCATCTCCTGGTCTCACCTGATTGAGCACAGGCCTGCACAAGCACACCACCTTCCAGACCCCCTGGGGTTACGTGCAGCCCATCAAGGCCGCTGTGTCTGTCTCATTGTGTGGTTGTCCGTCTCACCTTCCTGGCTGATTCGCTGCTCTGTTCTAGATCCAACCTCAGGCGGCTGCAAAGTTGACCTTCCATGTCAGCTTGCCACTGAGATGGCTACTGTTTCCAGGAATGCTTAGGGGCCGGGCTTTGCCCACGCATGGCGACATCAAGTGGGCAACCTCTGACAGTGAAGCCACCCCCATTCAGGCTTGCGCCGCTCACAGGGCCGTCACACTGAGGGGGTGGGGACGGGACCTGCCCTGGGCAAAAACACCACGACTCTCACTGTTCTTCCCTCAGCTTCACATGCTCCTCAGTTGGTTGTATGTCTTTGGTCTCTTCTCAGAGGTTGTTTTCTGACAGCACGTCCGGTGTGATCATGGCTTTCCGGGAAGAGGATTGGCTGAATTCCTCACTCAACCATTCGGTGCGTCCTGCCGACCCACGCCGATCACTTTCTGAAGGCGCATCCTTTCAGCAATCTGAGGACCCAAGATTGTGAGTCTGTGTCCTGGAGGGATTTTGAGAAGAGCTGGTGGGATGGCAGTATTGCAAAGCATCAAGTCTTGCTTCCAGAAAGCTCTCTGGGATCCTCATCATCTTGCTGTTTTGGAGTCAAAGCCTTGAGATCTCTAAAAAGCCAGCAATGTTAGAACATGGGCAGAACAAACAAAAGTCTCTGGGCTCCAACACCAACTAAAATATTCTGAATTTCTAGTAACCTGAGACAAGTGGAAAGGAATTGGGAGTGTGGAGTGGAGGGGCGGTTTGGGGCAACTACGCGTCTGGGAGGAGAAATGCCATGCAGAGCAGCCTTTCTGGGGGCATACGTGTGGGACGTGTGTGCAGACCCCCGCTGCAGACATTGCTGCTGCTGCCCTTCAGTTCCCTCAGCCCACTTGAGTCCCTGCAGTCCCCGGGAGCCAGTCCCCGGCAGGCCCACAGTGTCCCCCTGGAGCACCTGCATCCACTCTCTGCCTGAGGGCTCTCTCCTGCAGCGGGAGCTTCCTCTGCTGCAAGCCTGTGCCAGCCTGTAGCACAGAAGCCTTCACGACCCGGGGTAAACCCTCCACCCACGGGCACAGAGCCAGTCCGGGTGGGATCTCGTCTCCCGACAGGACTAGGAGGGATGCTCACCTCAGTGCTCCCTCGTCAGGCCCCGCCCTGGCGCTCCTCCTCCAGGCTCCCTTCCCCATGGCCTCCCTCGGGCCTCCTCCCTCACCTGCAGACAAACCACTTGCCCTATGTCCTTGTCTGCGTTGGGGCCCAGACTCTGCAGAGGCTGCACGCTGGCTGTGACGTGGAGCAGGTCGTCCAGCCTCCTGGACTTGAGCTTCCTCACCTGTGAGATGGGGCCACAGGCCTGCCTCTCGGAGTCGCCAGAGGAGACGCAGCGTGGGGAGACGCACACCGCTGCAAAGAAGGACGCCCGCTGATCACCCAGGGAAAACCCCAACCTTGCCAAAGCAACAGGAGCTCGCGAGGCTGCGGGAGGAACGCGGGCAGCCTGTCCACACAACGTGGAGAGTCGCTGACGCGTGTGGCCGTGCAGGGTAGGCCCCCGGACAGTGGAAGAGCCATTCGACAAGGAGGGGGACAGGACAGAGGCTTCCAAGGAGAAAGATTTAAGTGTTGGAGGATCACAGAGGCCTTAGGAAAATCATGAGGCCCTGGAACATGTTTACTGAAATGCTATTATTGGCCGGAAGAATGTGATACAATACCCAGTCCACTCTGGATTACTTCTCATTGGTTGTAGGAATGAGTGCACACTTGTGATTAGAACCCACATTTTGTTAAATGTAGGATATCTTTATTTTTCTTAACTTTTAATTATTTTTTTTTGTCGATGAAGTGCCAAGCATGGGTTTTCTCCGTTCTTTTCTTTGCATGGGTGGCCTCTACTTTCAGAAGCGGATTCCTGGTGCTCATCACCCCTGCTAACCCGAGGGACAGCCCTCTTTCAGGTCACACAGTGGATGTGAGCTCCAGGTGGGCAGGGACCACGTGGGGTCATACTCACTGGTGAAGTTACAGTGCTCGGCCCCTGGCAGGGACCAGAACGTATTGGCTGAATGAGTGAGTGAAACAATGAACGAATGCATGAATGAGTACATGAGTGCAGGAGTGAGTGAGTGAAGGAATGAGTGAAGGAATGACTGGGTGAATGAAGCAATAAGTGAGTAAACCACAGAAGCTGTATCCACACAGGAGGAGCCTTTATCTGTGGGGGGCTCACAGCGGGTCACAGCACAAGCCCTGGACGGTGGCATGGAGCATGTCCAGCTGTCCTCCCAGCGCTGAGCCTCCGTCACCTGCAGCACAGTGTGGTCCTGGATCTTCTTCAGCTCCTCCTCAAACAATGCTGAATGTTCCCGGGAGCAGGGCAGCAGGAAGGGAACCTGAGGAGGGACTTCCCAGACCCTGCACCCTGGAGGACCACTGTGACAGCCTGGCAGGGGGCTCTTAACACGCTCCGGGCACCAGGCTAGAGATGCTCAAGCAATTCCTCAGGGAAGTCTCCCAACAGCCCATCAGGAGGCCAAGTTATTTCCTCATTGTACAGATGGGGAAACCGAGGCTGAGAGTCTCACCTGCATCACCAGCTAGAAAGAGGCTGAGCAGGGACTAGGACCCCTGTTTCTCTGACTTTGGATCATTGCAAACCACTGTTCTGCACTGTGGCCTCCTCGGGCTCAGGGGTCCTGGCCTCCCTGGGGCCTGCACCCTTCTGGCCTCCAGCCATCACTGAACTAAAGGGACAGGGCCACTCCGTCTGCCTGGGGCTGGGTATGGTGGCCGGGGAATGACCAGCTGTGGGCGCTGTGGGCTCTCCCAGTAGCAAGGACCAGCCTATCCCCCCCGCAGAGTGAGGTCTCTCTGGGCATCAGGACCAAAAGTTCTCAGAACTTTAGGGAAAAGAGGTCCCTCTCTCAGCATGGGGGAGCCCTTCTCAGGCAGGCCCAAGGGGTCTAAGAGGCACTGGGTTCAAATCCCGGCTCTGCCACTCTGCAGGGCACAGAGGTAGCAAGTCTCTTTGAGCCTCAGTTTCCTCATCAGTGAAATGAAGACAATAATTGCTCCTCCCCCAAGGACTTGTGGGGAGGATTCAAGGAGATAGCTCAAGAGGAGAACAGAGGCCCCGGTAAGTGCTCATCACCGCGAGCTGTTCCTGCTGATGTCACCCCACTCAGAGCCCCCTGGGGCCCTTCGCCTCTGCCCACTCTGATCTCCCACCAGGCATGCCCTACTCGCTCCGACTCCGCTGTTCCTCTGGAATGCCTTTCTCCAGCCCATCTCGTCCCACGGCAGTCAGCCAGCCAGGTGGGGATCCAGGACCCAGCCCCATCTCTCCTCTCTTGATTCCTCTTCATTAGAGCTAGCAGCTGTTGAGCTCTGAGAAGGTGCAGCACACTCCAGGTGCAGCCTCAGCGAACTTGTCTGACACCACCATGAAAGGTCGGCTGCCACCCCACTTCACAGGGGAGGAAACCGAGGCTCCAATGGCCGTGCCTCTCCGAGGTCACCAGGGCTCTCTCCCTCATCCCCACTGAGCAGGGGCCCTCCATCGCAGAGGCTGAATGTCCTGGATATGTGGGCTGGGGCTGGCACAGTGCCTGAGGCAGCCATCACTCCTGGAAAACACTGAGGTGTGCTTTGGGCACGATGACCTTCTCCAAAGCCTCTAGCCCCGTGCTCTGACCTTCTGGCACCTTCTGTGACACCTCCACTCTGTCTTGTAAGAGTCACTTCTGCTCACACAAGCTCAAGTGGGTCCTGCTGTTGCAACTGAGAACTCCCCCTGGAGGGAGCATGTTCAAGGAGGTCCCTGTGACTCACTGCACTGACCTAGATGTACTTTCCTGACTGAGGATGGGGCTCTCTGCTTGGAGGGAGAGGGAGCAGGCAGGAGTGTCTAGACCCTCATCATCATCTGTCCTGGATGGCAGGCCAGGCTGCTCAGCTCAGGTGAGTTAGGGAGCAGGAGGGGCATGGGCAAGGCCAAATCGGGGTCAGGTGTGTTAGGGGCGGGGCCAGGGGTGAGGGGAGTGGTAGGGACAGAAGCAACAGGAGCGAGGCCTTCCAGCTGGGCAGGTCACCCCAGGTACCTTCATCCCCTGCATCCTAGCTGCTCCTCCTTCTCCCTCCCTCCCTCAGGTCTCTGCTTCAGGGTCTCTGGACTCCCTGTTCCCAAACAAGATCACAGGGTAGAAGGAGACCTTGGGGGTCAGAGACTGTGACCAACACCTTAACATCACGTTTACATTATGAGCCAGAATCTCTGCCTCTAGGGATCGGTCCTAAAGAAGTAGAGATTTATGGATGCAGGTGTTCCTTTCAGCACGATGACGGGAGTGAAAAATCAGAAATGATCCGTGTTGCCCAGCAGAGGCTCTTAGGCAATTCTGAGGCCGATGCAGAGGAGAAAGAGGATTGACTGGCCAGGGTCCAGCCCTGGGGAAATCAGGTTCCAGAAGAGCACACTCCCTGCCGTCCTTCCCACACGATAGCCACAAGTGCACACCCACACACACTTGCACATAGACATACCCATGTGCATACAGATGCACACAGCTGAATGGGCACATGCACACACGTGCACACACACGTGCATACAAAGGCAAAGGACTGAAACGGTGAACACTGCCTGTTAAGGGCACTCCTCAGTTTCCACTTAATTCTTAATTCCCTTAGAATTCATTCTTTTACTGTAATTAACGTACATTGTCTTTGTAATAAAAACCTTTACAAAGAAAAACTAAATAATGTACTTCAGTCCAAAGATGAATGATAAATGGATAACATTAACATGTGATTTTAATCTTGTTAGAATTATAAGAGGAATAGAGGCACATTCTATCAAGTTGAAACATCACGCAGGCCTCTAAAGGAGAAGAGAAGCGAGTGGCAATTCCCATCCCCAGAGGTGAGCCCCATGGATGATTTGGTACGTATCTCTCTGGCTCTGTCTCTCTCTTTCTCTGTCTGTCTCTGTCTCTCTCTCACACACAGATTCATGGTCCTAGATGCATGTCTCCCGGCTGATATCACATATTAGTGGTCTTACAGATGGGACGGATGGATCCCATCGCCTCGCCATGGACAGTAGCGTTCCTTCCAATTGCTTGCTATTGCAACCAGTGCTGTGATGAATAGTCTGGAAAATACATCTTTGAAAAGTTGGGCAGGAATTTCTGTGGGATGAAGTCCTGGGATCAGTACCGCCAGCACAGGCGTGCCCCTGGGGACTGTGATGGGTCCTGCAGGTTGGTCTCCAGAGAGGAGTGTCCTTTCACACTTGTCTCTAGGGGTCTACTGGGGCCTCTGCTTCCTCACATTGTCACCAGGTCTGGTCGTCACCACACTGGAACCCAGCCCGTCTGATGGGGCCCAGTGCCCTCTCCACAGTGTCTCCATGTGCGCGTCTCCTCCTCGGGGAGCTCGCGCATCTCTGACACATGCTGCCCCTGTGTATCACCTCTCGTTGGTGTTGAATGTGTTTGCTCTTTATCTCTTTTTAAAACTCTGACTTTCGAGCGTTTTTTTGGACCACAAGGATGCGTAACCTTTCCCTGGCCTTGTGTCATGAGGAATACATTCCGGTTTGTGGTTTGTCTTTCCAGCTTTCTACCCTTTCTTGTTTTTGTTTTGGCCGCAGGAAGAGCAACGCGTTTCGTGTGTGGCTTCTGGCTCTGGTGTCCCACGTAGAACAGCAGTCTGTACCCCAAGATTATGCACATATTTACCAAAAGGGCTTTCTTTGATACATCAAATCTAGACTCCATCTGGGATTTTCCTATCAAATTAGAGAAATTCTATTTCAAATAAAAACAGAAAAGGAAAACCTATCAGGCCGTGCGAAAATAAATGAGCAGAAAACACATGGCCACCTATGGCATGATTTCACTTATAGGAAACATCCTGAACAGATTTAAAAAAAAAAAGGAAACAGTGACAGAAAACAGATTAGGGGTTGCCAGGGCCTGAGGGAGAAAGTGGGAGTGAGTGCTTTTAGAACAGGGTGTTCTTTTGGAGAATGAAATACTCTAAACGCATACAGCGGTGATGGCTGCACAGCATTGTGAATGTACTTAATGCTCATGAAGTGTACAATTTAACATGAAAAACAGTAAACTGTTAAAAGATGAAAGTGAAATTTATTTTAAATAATCAAGATATAAACAATAAAAAAAAAATCAATGAAAGAAACCAAGAAATAGAGAAACACAATTAGGAGGATGGGGAAGGAAATTGGTGGTAAGGGAGTAGGTGGAACAGGTGGGACTGGAGGTGCTAATGAGGGAGGGTCCTGAGCCAGCTCTCCCAGGCCGCAGAGATTGGCCTCAGCTGCCTCCCTGTGTCCTGCAGGCGCCTGTGCAAGGGATGGCTCTCCCTGCACAGAGGCTGGGGCCTCAGCTGCCTCTCGTTCTCCTCCCTGAGCCTGTGCAGGGCTTGGCTCTCCCTGCACAGAGGCTGGGCCCTCAGCTGCCTCCTGTTCTCCTGCTGGAGGCTGTGCAGGGGATGGCTCTCCCTGCACAGAGGCTGGGCCCTCAGCTGCCTCCTGTTCTCCTGCTGGAGGCTGTGCAGGGGATGGCTCTCCCTGAACAGAGGCTGGGGCCTCAGCTGCCTCCCTGTCTCCTGCAGGAGACTGTGCAGGGGATGGCTCTCCCTGCACAGAGGCTGGGGCCTCAGCTGCCTCCCTGTCTCCTGCAGGAGACTGTGCAGGGGATGGCTCTCCCTGCACAGCGGCTGGGCCCTCAGCTGCCTCCTGTTCTCCTGCCGGAGAGAGTGCAGGGGATGGCTCTCCCAGCACGGAGGCTGGGCCCTCAGCTGCCTCCTGTTCTCCTGCTGGAGGCTGTGCAGGGGATGGCTCTCCCTGCACAGAGGCTGGGCCCTCAGCTGCCTCCTGTTCTCCTGCAGGAGACTGTGCAGGGGATGGCTCTCCCTGCACAGAGGCTGGGCCCTCAGCTGCCTCCTGTTCTCCTGCTGGAGGCTGTGCAGGGGATGGCTCTCCCTGCACAGAGGCTGGGGCCTCAGCTGCCTCCTGTTCTCCTGCAGGAGGCTGTGCAGGGGATGGCTCTCCCTGCACAGAGGCTAGGGCCTCAGCTGCCTCCTGTTCTCCTGCAGGAGACTGTGCAGGGTATAGCTCTCCCTGCACAGAGGCTGGGCCCTCAGCTGCCTCCTGGTCTCCTGCAGGAGACTGTGCAGGGGATGGCTCTCCCTGCACAGAGGCTGGGCCCTCAGCTGCCTCCTGTTCTCCTGCAGGAGACTGTGCAGGGGATGGCTCTCCCTGCACAGAGGCTGGGCCCTCAGCTGCCTCCTGTTCTCCTGCTGGAGGCTGTGCAGGGGATGGCTCTCCCAGCACGGAGGCTGGGCCCTCAGCTGCCTCCTGTTCTCCTGCTGGAGGCTGTGCAGGGGATGGCTCTCCCTGCACAGAGGCTGGGCCCTCAGCTGCCTCCTGTTCTCCTGCAGGAGACTGTGCAGGGGATGGCTCTCCCTGCACAGAGGCTGGGCCCTCAGCTGCCTCCTGTTCTCCTGCTGGAGGCTGTGCAGGGGATGGCTCTCCCTGCACAGAGGCTGGGGCCTCAGCTGCCTCCTGTTCTCCTGCAGGAGGCTGTGTAGGGGATGGCTCTCCCTGCACAGAGGCTGGGGCCTCAGCTGCCTCCTGTTCTCCTGCAGGAGACTGTGCAGGGTATAGCTCTCCCTGCACAGAGGCTGGGCCCTCAGCTGCCTCCTGGTCTCCTGCAGGAGACTGTGCAGGGGATGGCTCTCCCTGCACAGAGGCTGGGCCCTCAGCTGCCTCCTGTTCTCCTGCAGGAGACTGTGCAGGGGATGGCTCTCCCTGCACAGAGGCTGGGCCCTCAGCTGCCTCCTGTTCTCCTGCTGGAGGCTGTGCAGGGGATGGCTCTCCCTGCACAGAGGCTGGGGCCTCAGCTGCCTCCTGTTCTCCTGCAGGAGACTGTGCAGGGTATAGCTCTCCCTGCACAGAGGCTGGGCCCTCAGCTGCCTCCTGTTCTCCTGCAGGAGACTGTGCAGGGGATGGCTCTCCCTGCACAGAGGCTGGGGCCTCAGCTGCCTCCTGTTCTTCTGCAGGAGACTGTGCAGGGGATAGCTCTCCCTGCACAGAGGCTGGGCCCTCAGCTGCCTCCTGTTCTCCTGCAGGAGACTGTGCAGGGGATGGCTCTCCCTGCACAGAGGCTGGGCCCTCAGCTGCCTCCTGTTCTCCTGCTGGAGGCTGTGCAGGGGATGGCTCTCCCTGCACAGAGGCTGGGCCCTCAGCTGCCTCCTGTTCTCCTGCTGGAGGCTGTGCAGTGGATGGCTCTCCCTGCACAGAGGCTGGGGCCTCAGCTGCCTCCTGTTCTCCTGCTGGAGGCTGTGCAGGGGATGGCTCTCCCTGCACAGAGGCTGGGGCCTCAGCTGCCTCCTGTTCTCCTGCTGGAGGCTGTGCAGGGGATGGCTCTCCCTGCACAGAGGCTGGGGCCTCAGCTGCCTCCTGTTCTTCTGCAGGAGACTGTGCAGGGGATAGCTCTCCCTGCACAGAGGCTGGGCCCTCAGCTGCCTCCTGTTCTCCTGCAGGAGACTGTGCAGGGGGTGGCTCTCCCTGCACAGAGGCTGGGCCCTCAGCTGCCTCCTGTTCTCCTGCTGGAGGCTGTGCAGGGGATGGCTCTCCCTGCACAGAGGCTGGGGCCTCAGCTGCCTCCTGTTCTCCTGCTGGAGGCTGTGCAGGGGATGGCTCTCCCTGCACAGAGGCTGGGGCCTCAGCTGCCTCCTGTTCTCCTGCTGGAGGCTGTGCAGGGGATGGCTCTCCCTGCACAGAGGCTGGGGCCTCAGCTGCCTCCTGTTCTTCTGCAGGAGACTGTGCAGGGGATAGCTCTCCCTGCACAGAGGCTGGGCCCTCAGCTGCCTCCTGTTCTCCTGCAGGAGACTGTGCAGGGGGTGGCTCTCCCTGCACAGAGGCTGGGCCCTCAGCTGCCTCCTGTTCTCCTGCTGGAGGCTGTGCAGGGGATGGCTCTCCCTGCACAGAGGCTGGGGCCTCAGCTGCCTCCTGGTCTCCTGCAGGAGACTGTGCAGGGGGTGGCTCTCCCTGCACAGAGGCTGGGCCCTCAGCTGCCTCCTGTTCTCCTGCTGGAGGCTGTGCAGGGGATGGCTCTCCCTGCACAGAGGCTGGGGCCTCAGCTGCCTCCTGGTCTCCTGCCAGAGAGAGTGCAGGGGATGGCTCTCCCTGCACAGAGGTTGGGCCCTCATCTGTCTCCTGTTCTCCTATAGGAGCCTGTGCAGGGGATGGCTCTCCCTGCACAGAGGCTGGGGCCTCAGCTGCCTCCTGTTCTCCTGCAGGAGCCTGTGCAGGGGATGGCTCTCCCTGCACAGAGGCTGAGGCCTCAGCTGCCTCTTGGAGTCCTGCGGGAGTCTGTGCAGGAGATGTCTGTCTCAGCACGGAGGCAGGGATCTCAGCTGCCTCCTCGTCTCCTGCAGGAGGCTGTGCAGGGGATGGCCCTCCCTGCACAGAGGTTTGGGCCTCTTCTGCCTCCTGGTATGCTACAGGAGACTCTGCAGGGGATGGCGCTCCCTGCACAGAGGCTGGGGCCTCAGCTGCCTCCTGCGCTGCTGCAGGACATGGTGGGTATGATGGTTCTCCCGGGATTGAAGCTGGGTCTTCTGGTGGCTCTGAGGGTTTTATCACTGTCACTGCAGACCGTCTCCCGGTAGCTGCTGGTCCAGGCCTGTGGGACACCGGCGCCTCCATCGGGGAGATGGATGGAATATCCCCTTCCGCCAGCTCCACGCTGATCTTCTTCGTGGAGCTCTGCAAAGACAGTGACTGGCTCCGTCCCAGAGGCATCAGAGCCCTGCCCAGCTGTCCTTGCTGCTGCTTCTGCCCTCTGGTCCTAATTCTCCCAGATCAGGCACACACCTGTGTCTGCACATTATTCCACCCCTGAGGAAAGACCTACACCTCAGGGGCTTGGGATAAACCTCAGGCAGAAGGGCACCACCCCGCACTCCACATCCCACCCAGCCGGCCTTGACCTGGGCTTTGAACCTGACCGACCCCCCAAGGCTTCTAACACCTCACCGACTGCTCCTGCTCACGGTGGTCTACCCACATGAACCCGCCCTTCCAGGCACACATGGGGAGGGGATGTAGGGCTGCCCAGATGGGACCACAGTGGTAGCCTGGTTTGGAATGGCCTTCCCTGGGCCTCCCGGTGTTACCTTTCCGTCCCTCCGGGTAAACGACCAGAGCCGTCGGCCGTGAGAGGGGCACCAGCATCTGCATCGGTCTTTGGGGGCTTTCCTGGGGCTCCGGCCCCTGGTCATTGGGAAGCAGCAACTAAACATGTTGCTAGAGAAGTGAGCTCGCTTGGGGGCTGTGTTTAGGATGTGGGTGCCTAGTTACCAGGGTTCCAAGTTCTATTGGGCTCTGTGAGGTCACTTCCTGGGATCTCCTTACCTAAGCTTCCTCCTCACACAAGACCTTCCTAAGGGCCCCCCGGGCTGCTGACTGCTCACTCTCCATCTCCACACCCTGTCCAGACACAGTCACACTGACACAGTCCACCCCACAGCCTCTGGGGAGGTCTGGACGCAACCAGGGCCCCAGCTTTGAGGACACAGAGTTGAATTCAGTCCCGCTCCTGCTTCTTGCCAGTGATGTCACCCTGGACAACCCTGCGCCTCTCAGGGCCTCCCCTCTCAGGGTCTCTCCTGTGTTCATGTCCCTCTCTGTGTAGTGGGGGTCATTCTAGCATCTACTTCCTAGGGATGTCATCAGGTGTATAGAGCTAGAGATCCCTTCAGAGGCTGTGAATCCCGTGGGCTGCTCCCACACGTAGCTCCTGCACAGACTTGGCAGTGCAAGGATTACAGAAAGGGCTGGCTGTGGCAGAGAATACAACGCAAAGAGGCTTGGGTCTGCTGGGCGTCTGGGAGAGGCACTTCCCCTCTTGCCTGTTTCCCAGTGTTCCTAGGGAGGGTTGAAATGAAATGACGTTCAGACATCATCTCCTTCTGGCTCGCAACCCTCCAGGGCCTCCTGTTATGTTTAGACTCAGGTCCAAGTGCCTGAGTGGTGGTCATCTCAGCCTATGTGGTGGGCAGCCCCCACAACGGCTCCCAGCGTTCCCACTTCCTAGGCACACATCCTATGTAATCCCCGCTCCTCTATGAGAATGGACTTTGCGGCTGGCTTCTAACCAATAGAATAGGGCCGAGTGATGGGATGTCACTTCCACGGTCAGCTTAATGAAAAGTCTGTGACTTCTGTGTGGTTCTGTCTCTCCTGTGTTCATTCTATCTCTCTGTCTCTGTCTCTCTCTCTCTGTCTTTGTCTCTCTCTGTCTCTGTGTCTCTGGCTGTCTGTATCTCTCTTGGTCTCTCCCTGTCTCTCTGTCTCTCTCTTTGTCTCCCTGTCTCTGTCTGTGTCTACTCTCTTTGTCTCTCCTCCCCATCTTTCTATCTCTGTGTGTCACTGTCTCTCTTTCTCTCCCTCTTTCTGTCTCTCTGATCCACTATTCAGGAGAAGCCATATCAGATATTATGAGCTTCCTTCCCTATGACACCCCCTAATGCAAAGAACTGGCAGAGGGTCCCGGCCCACAGACAGAAAAGGCCTGAAACCCCCCATCCAAACTGAATCCTACCACTGCCCCGATACTTGCGAATGATCTCCGAGATGGCTCCTGCCTCTATCGAGCTTCAGTTGAGAACACAGCCCCAGCCTCCTGCTAGACCTTGACAGGGAGCCTCCCAGCTGACCTGAGCCTGGACCCTGGTAGAGACACTGTCAGATGCTCAATGATAGGTCTCGTAAGTGCTAAGTGAGGCTAATGCTGTCACCCAGCATAGACAGCTAGTACCTCCTTCCAGGCCTGGGTCTGGCCCTGCCATCCTCTCTCCCTCACTTCTCTCCTCCCCAGCTCACTCTAGCCACACTGGCTCTTTTCTCACCTCCTCTCTCGTCAAATCCTCTTCTGCCTCCAAGTCTCTGTGCCTTTGAGCTTCCCCCCAGCACGCTGTTTGCAGACAGATGCAGGGCTGGCTCCTCTTGTCCTTCTGCTCAGGGCACAAATGTCCCCAGGGAGGCCCTTTACACCCACCTAGGGGCTCCAGGCCCTCCCTCCTCCAGCACCCTGCTTCGTTGCTCTGTAGCACCTTCTCTTCTTTTTCACATGGATTTGTTCACGATTTTGTCCTTTCCACCTCCAGGCTGTGAGCTCCTGGAGGACAGAGACCATGTGGGTGCTTTCAGCGCTGCCCTCAGGACTAACATGGGCCCTGCTCAGGGTGAGTGCTGGGGCCACAGTAGCTGAAAGAATCATGAAAGGATCTCAGGGTCCCCTCCCGCCTCTGAGCAGCTCCCATTGTGGACATGGATGCCAGTAATCAAAGGTGCCTGTTGCTTTGGACAGGGGAACACCCAGAACGAGCCCTGGGCGTCCCTTCCCTGCTCCACTTGCTGCATTGAGCATGAGTGGACACAGGACACCCCTGGTGGTCAGCCCCAGCCTTGCAGCCCCAGGCAGGAAAGCAGAAAGCAAAACATACACCTTTCTTTGTTTGGGGTCCTCAAGGCAGTGGTTCCACCAGGGCCCAGGACGCAAAGGAGCAGGACCTGTGGGCTCCAGGAGGGACGTGAGGGACCTCAGAAGCCTCTCTTGCTCCCCGCTTTCCCTCCACTGGCCCTGGCGTGTCCCGTTGACTCACAAGGCCTCCTCGCCCCAGCCAGGGCAATGACTCCACCTCACTTCCAAAGGAGGCCCCCGAGGCTCCGACAAGGATGGCCTTGTCCCTGGTCCCCAGACAAGTCGACCAGTGCTCTGCCATGTTCTGCACTGCCCGGGGCTCCAGTCCCCAAGCTCTCAGGCTGCCTTCTGCTCAGCAAGACCTCGAGGGAATGGAATGCATTTTACAAGGACTCAGAGAACAGTGGGTCATGGATGGAGAACGAAGGTCAATAGACTCTTCTACAAGCCTGTGGGACCCTTAGAGTCACCCCATCTATGCACCCCAATTTACAGAGGTGTAAGATCTAGCCTTCTCTGCTGTATCCCCTCCCCCCTAGGGGGTCACATCCTAGTTCCCGGTGCCCAGAGTGGTGGCCACAGGACGCCAGACCTGGTTCTCTACAGGCTGCTCTAGGGATGGCCCCAACCCCTGCATCCCCCTGTGTACCTTGGGGACCCCCTGCCCACCAGTCTGGCATCTCTCCCCTTCATGCTATGGGCCTGGGCATGTTGTTAGGGGACCGGATGCCCATGCCCCATGGCAGAGCTGCCTCCAACCTCTTTCTTCCTTCCTCCTGTCACCTCCCCAGTGAGCACTTCCCTTCTGAGACCGGGCTGGGCATTCAGAGTGTGTGTGTATGCTTGTGTGTGTGAGTGTGTCCACGTGGGGATGCGTATAGCAAAGGGCCCTACATGGGAGGGCGTTGGCAGGGGTCCCCCAGGGGATTAGGGGCTCTCATTCCCAAAGCAAACCCCTTGGAAGTGCTGAGGCTGGCCTAAGAGCTTGGAATGCTCTCTTCCCCTCTGGACTCTGCCCACCTTGTGACCCCAGGGCCTGTCCCTGCTTCTCCTGGCCTCAGTTTCCCAACTGTTCTGTGAGGGTTGGACACGGAGCAACATCAGCCCCGATGAGCATGGACATGGCCCGGGATCTCCACCCACATGAGTGTGGCAGGGATACCCTCACGGTCTCACAGGCCTCTCTCCTGTGCGGCAACCAGGCCTCCTGTCCATGGTCAGGCACACAGAGGGGCCCTGCAGACAGCACTTCTGGGTGACACAGCTCGCAGCACACACGTGTAACACAACGGTCCCTTGACATGGCTGCTTTCGTCTGTCCCCTCCCCAGCCAACTGCTCGGTGACCCTCACACCCCCTACGTCGCAGGAACACGCCACAGAAGCCAGGTGGGCCACACGGTGCACAGTTGGGTAGGTTGGACATCTGGGGACGTGAGGGTCACTGAATATACACCGACTTCACTGTCCTGGTCCACAGACTCCATCCCAGGGTCCAGCTCCATGCATGGCTGGTCCTGCAGACACGAAGACAGTGGTGGACACAGACCCTGGGCAGGGAGAAGGCCAGGCTGCCCTTTTCCCTCCTCCTCTACACCCCCTCCCTACCACATGAGGTCCAGCCAGTCCCTGCCTGCAGCCCTGGCGGGTGTAGGAGGAGCTGAAGGGAGCCCAGCTGGGCAACTATTGGAGGGAGTTACTGTTATTAGGGAGCCCCCTGGGTGCTGAGTGATTGCACCCCATTTTACAGATGACCAGTGGTCCCAGCATTCAAGGTCACTCTGCTCTAAGTGACCAAGTCCAGACGTGAACAGGGGACTAGAAATCCTTGATTTTCACCAGCATTGAGCCCAGCATTGACCATCGAGGCCTTGTCCTGCGTTGGGGCTCCCCCAGCCAGGCGACCTCCTGAGTCCAAGCACTTTGGGCAGCTTCGTCTCCCTGCTTGAATCCCAACACACTCTCCTGAGGTCAGAGTCACTGACCCCATTTTTCATGGAGGAAACTGAGGCTGCGAGAAGACACCACATGACCTTGCCTGTCACAGGGCTGTGAGGTGACCCAGCTGTGGGTTTGACCCCAGGTCAATCTGACCCTAAAGGCTCTGCTAGCACAGGAGCCTGAGGAGGTGGCCTGTGAGCCCAGCACAGAGGTGAGTCCATCCTGGATGGGGGCTCGGGGGAGGGGCACTGCAGGCTAGGAGCTCTGAAGGGGGCAGGGGCTTGGCAGGGTCCTTGGGGAGGAAGGCTTTAGGGAGGGTGGGGTGCGGTGAGGGGTGCACTCTGGGGACGGTGTCTGGACCAGATCACACAGGGCCGTGACTCAGGCAAGGAGTCGGGCTTCACTACAGGTTGGTTGGACTTGAACGAGCAGTCTCATCAGAGCCTCAGGCGGTTAGATCCTAGATTTGGAGGGAGCTCGGTGGGCACCTTATCCACCTCCACTCAAGCCCAGATCCCCAAGAACCAACAGGATGAGAAGGCTGCCTCCATTTCTTCCCATGTACAGTGGGCACTGTGGCGGTTGCCTACCTCCTGCCTGGGCTGGGCCTGCTGCCTGGAGGGCCCAGAGAGGGCTTCTTGTCAAAGTAGCCATTCAGGACAGGTCTGTGCTCAGAGAGCTCTGAGTGATGGGACCAAGGGCACGTCCCACCAGTGGGCTAAACAAGACGCTCCTGTCCACGTTGCTGTTGTTTACTCCAGGTGGACAGGGATGATGCAGCATCGCCCACCGTGTGGATGGAGAGGGCCAGCGAGGAGCTATGGTTGAAGAGCCTGAGACACGACGCTTGTGTGTGACCAAAGCTGCCATGGGTGTGGTGGAGGCTGAGGAGGAGGAAGTGCTGCTGGAGGCCAAGATGAAACCAGAGACCATCGGGGACCAGGGGGCGGTTGATTTCCATCACTGTGGGGGTGGCATGATCAGCAGAGTCTCTGGACCCGGCAGGACACCCCAGGCCGGCATCCAGCTCCTGGGGTTCTTGGCCCCTTTGTAGGTGTCACTGGGGAACACTGGTCCCAGGCAAGAAGGGACTGGGAGTGGGCTGTCAGGGAGAATGGGGAGGGCAGCCACCTTCTTTTCCTTGCCATCAGGGGCCTCTGGCTCAAAACTCATGTTGCTCTCCTCCACCTTGGAGCTGGAGGAACCAGCCAAGTGCTCGCTGAGCATTGGACAATGTCCCTGCCACTGAGGTCCTGGCCCCACCTGAGGTGTCCCAGCACTTGGAGTGGGAGCCGTGCCTGGTCCTGAAGCCTGTGTTGGGGCCTGTTGGCTTGGAGGCTGGATGGAAGGGCTGCATTTGCAGAGGTCACGCCCCCTGGGTGAGTGGGGACCCTGGGACACCTGAAGTCACAGATGCAAGTGACCCGCACCTGGGAAGGTGTGAGGGAGGTGCACAGAGGGCAGTGCCTCAGTGGCAGGCAGAGCTTCATGCCCATGGGCAGCACTCCTTGGCAAAGATCAGCTAGTCCTTTGGACCCTAGAGGGCAGAAGGCACCTAAGGCTCCCAGTGGTCCACGGGAGGCCAGGACAGCCTGCTGACTGGCAGGCATCAGGCCTGCAGCACGAGAGGTTCAGGGTGAAACTGCTCCTGGGTAGCCTGGGCCAGCTGGTTGGACAGAAAAGATGGCCACCTGGTTTTTGTCACTCTAGTCTGTACGTGCTCATCTCCCCAGCTAGCCAGACCCTGGGGAGGGTGGTCCTGTGGCTAAACAGCACTAGGGACTGAGGAGAAGGTGCCCTTGGCAATATCGAGTCCCTCTTCTTCATGTGAAGCAGGGTTGAGCTGGCTCCATGCCTGACCTCACCCCCTTGGTGACGGCGGGCTTCCTCAGGTCAAAGTCATACTAGGCATCGGGTTCATGGCACTGCACACATTGGCATCCTCAGGGGTCTTCAGCATCGGGGGGAGGGGCCAAAGGAGGGTTGGCTGTGCTCAGGACAGCCACACCAGGGCCAGGGAAATGCACAGAGACAGGAAGCAGATCAGTGCTTGTCAGGGGGTGGGGGAGTGGATATGGGGGCATGGCTGCTTCATGGGTACAGGGGTTCTGGGGGGGTGAAGCAATGATCTGGAACTAGATAACGGTGACGGTACACAGCATAGAGGATGTAGTTAATGGCCGGCCCTGAATTGTACAACTTTAAGTGATGAAAACATTAAACTTTATTGAATCTAAATTGGAACACATAAAACATAAGAAATCATAAAACATAGAAAAGGGAAAGACATCTCTGGGTGGGGGCTGGAGCCGGCCGGGCCTTAGTTGCTGGCGATGTGGGTGGTGCTGCAGCTGCCCTAGTGCTGGAGCCACTGCTGTGGCTGATGCTGGAGATCCCCCCAGCTCTGGCTGTGCAACTGGCTCAGGAGCTGGACCTGAGCTGGGGCTAGAGCTGGGTCTGTCTCAGGCGGTGGTGCCTGACCTGCTTCTAGAATTGGCTCCGGTCCTGAGACTGACTCTAGCTCTGCCTTATTGACAGATGTGGTGCGGGGGCTAGTGATGGGAATGGCTGCGGCTCTGGAGCTGGTCGAGTGTGGGAGCTGGAGGAGCTCTAGTTCTGGAGCTGGCTGCACCTGAGCTCTGGATCTGCTGCCAGAGCTCTCACTAGTCCACAGCTGGAGCAGGATCTGCTTCTATGTGGCTCTAACTTTGTAGGTTGAGGTAACTCTGGCTCTGCTGCTGGTGACCGAGCCTTCTCTAGCTCCACAGCTGGTAAACAACGTGTCCTGACCTTTAGATGGTGTCAGCGACATCACCAACCCATCATGAGCTGTCCATCAGATGGTGGGAGCACTCCAGCAAATAGCATCTATTACATTAGTGTTATTTCATCTCAGTTCCAGTTACATATTTATTTTAAATATACTTAGAAGGAGAATAGGATAACAGAAACCATTTACTCTTTGCTGAGATTTAACAGACCACACCTTATTGATGTCGTTTTTTAAGAACTATTACACAGTGGAAGACACCATTCTCCTTCCTCTCTCTTTCCTCCCCAAAGGTAACTACTGTCTTGAAGTTAATATATGTATTCTATACACATTTTCTCTTGCAGAAAACAGTTGTCCCCAATTTGCTGAGATTTTTTTATGTGTCTATCAAAGATAGGCTTCTGAGCAGATGCTGTTAAAAACTCTGTCCTTTCAAAGTAAAGATGACAAGTCAACCATTAGTTGAGAAACTACCTGCTTTTTAGACATCATTTTTAAAAGAGAGGTTTGAAAATATCTCCATCATGTTACCATTGATCCTCCCTATTTGGAAGAGTTACATTCTATTAATTTTTAGCAAACACTGCATGAGCCAGACTGAACCAGGACTCCTAGGGGAAGGACAAGGTTAGGTTTCTGCAGTCTTTGGTCGTGACATGTTTGGGAACCTGTCAACGCATAGCCTTGTTTTATGTTTGTCTCTTTTGAAAAGACCTTATTTAGTATAGACTGTAGACGCATTATTTGAACTCCCAGCCAATATCACTATCCATAACCCATGCCTGGAGGAAGCTCATCTAACGCAAGTGTTTTCTACATATGGCCCATCACAGGCTTCCTGTGCTTAGGAACACTACACAACACTTCAGCACTATGTTTGCGGATCATTACAAAGAGGAAAAACAGCAGCAAGAAGCAAAAAAGGTGAAAAACGTACCATTTAATAGACCAGGAAAAGGACACTTGTTGACCTGAGAGCTGAAACAAGAGTGTCACCTTGTTCTACCTCAGCTGGGAACGTGCGCCTCAGGCAACTCCCACTTTCTGCCACTCTGCACCCGTCCACTAATTACCAGGGAAAACACAGTGTGTGTTGGGGTTGGATTCACCTGTAAATGTTAGTGACTAGGTGATTTCACGAATATCAAATTACTGAATAAGGAGGATTGACTCTGTTCTGTTGCCAAAAACAATGAGTGTATGAAACTCATACTTCAGAACTTCAACATGGAAGGCTTTCTAATCTGCTTTAAAATCTACATGAAGAGTTTCATGGTTTTGAACCATTTGTTAAAAATGTCAAAAACATCTTCTGATTGGTTTAAAAGAACAACTGATTGACCTCAGGAATGGCTGTGTGTACTCACCATCTCTGATTTCTCTCATTCTCTCTTGAACCCATTCCAATGAACCCCCAACACCCCACTACAACTCTTTTTTCCACGGTCACAAGTGACCACCACATTGCTAAGTCCTACAGTCATTTGTCAGTCTGTGATTTACTTGATCTACCAGCACTTGACATAACTATTCACTATGTATGTTCATAAAGTCTGGTAATAGCCAATAAATTATTTTGGGACAATCAGATATTCATTTGACAAAATATTAATAAATATTCTATTTGGTCTCACACCACTCCTTAAAAATCAACTCCAAATCTGAATATAATAAACAATAAAACTTGAATGAATATTAAAAGTATTAGATTGTTTTAAAAAGATTATAGAACATCTTTATATCTTGGATAATAGACAGTCTTGCTAAACAAGACTCAGAAAGCAGAACTCTAGTCGACAAGATTCATAAAACTAACTACAGCAAAATACAACTTTGTAAGACCAAAGGCACCGTAAATTAAGTAAAAAAACAGAAGAAAACACTCCAACATGTAATCAAGGGTTTCTCTGCAGACTATATGAAGAACTCCTGTAAACTAATGAGAGACAAACCATCCAGTGGAAGTGTGGCAAAGGACACGAACAGCCAAACAATTCTCAGTGGAGGAAATATGAAATGCCAGTAACCAAAAAGTGTTCAACCTTCCCAGAGATGACAGAAATACAAAATAAATCAACAAAGAGACATGCCTTAGATATCAGATTGACAAACATTTACAAAGTTTGTTTCAGGTGTTGGTTACATGGAAAAATGAATCCACTCATACAGTACTGAAGCACAACTTTTGGAGAACAAATTGAAAATACCTGTTGAATTTCTCAAATGAGCATTTTCTATGACTCAGCAGTTCTGTTTATTAGTATCTGCCCAGGAGATACCTTCACACAGATGCAAAATGAAACATGCATAAGAATATTCTTCATAATATTGTAATAGCAAAACTGGGGACAACCCAAACGTGCACCAAAAGAAGAATGGTTCAACAAGACGTAGTTTATTCATAGTAACATGTCAGAGTGACAAAGAATGGAGTAGATCCAAGCAAATTGTTACAGAAGTATCTCCCATATAGTTTTGGGTGAAAAGAGGAGGCTGCAGAATGAGGTGCGTATTATACCATTTTCTTTAAACACACAAAACAAAAAGAAAAGAATATTTTTTCTACAGCGACAGATATATGTGGGGCTGTGGTTAAAGGAGCCTTTAGCTTGATCCATATATAACTTTTAATTAATTAATGTTTTACAAAGGTACTGCTTCATATATTATTTGTATAATGAAAAATTAAAATACATAAGACTAATTAAGTTCATTCTTTCCTACTAGAGAATTTCAGCGACCCCAAAGTAACTAAGAAATCAGAACGTCCACAGGAAAATGTCAGCATAGGTGGGGGACAATTGAGCTTGGCTAACATGAGCAGACATTTTTCATACATTAGGGGAGATGATATTTTGCTGTAGGACCATCTTTGCCATGCAAACCTTGGGACAAAAGTGCAAGTATTTGCCAACATACAGCCAAGATAGAAAACCAACCAGGTCTTGAAAATAAAACGGAAAAGCCCAGTTGTCACTCTAAATCTACCTCTTCATTGGCCAAAACCAGCTTTGAAGCTGTTTTAGCCTGGTTCTCCACGAACAAGAGCCACAAAATTGACGGGCCAGCATCACCACCTCATGGCTCTGCTTCTCATCGCAGGGTCCATCACCATACCCTTTGGCCCCCAAATCTCAAACCAAGAGTTCTGTCTTTTGGATATCCCTTCAAAGTTAAATGTTTTAGAAATACAAGAGACCCAAGTAGAGTTATGGATTTTTTAATTTTGACAAGTCAAGATTTTTTAAGAGACTACTATCTATCATCATTGCCAGTTTGTAAAAGAACAGCTATTTAAAACCAAGAAATCAGAAAGGCCATAAACTCATATCAGAAGACAGTCCTGCTTATCAAAGAACAGTTGAAAGTGGTATACACATTTCATAAATACGTAAATATCCCATAACTATATTAATAATTGTGATCATTAGTTAGGCTGTTAAATAGGTCAACTTGACCAGGTCATGAGGTGCCCAGATCGCTGGCTAAACGTTATTTCTGAGGGTGTCTGTAAAAGTGTTTCTGGAAGAGATGAGCAGTTGAACTAGTGGGCTGAGTAAAGCAGATTGCCCTCCCTGTTGTGTGTGGGCCTCATCCAACCCACTGAGGGCCTGAATAGAACAAAAATGCCGAGGAAAGTTGAATTCTCTGTCTCTCTCTCTCTCTCTCTCTGCCTGAAGGTTTGAGCTGGGACATCAGTCTTCTCCCGCCCTTGAACTGGAACTTATACCATTGTTGTTCCTGATTCTCAGGCCTGTGGACTCAGACTGGAACTACACCGCCAGCCTTCCTGAGTCTCCAGCTTGCAGACGGAAGATCATGGCACTCCTATGTCTCCTAGTGGTTCTGTTTCTCTGGAGAACGCTGATTAACACAATCATATTTACATGCTTCTCCTTTATCAATCTGTGTCTCAGCTTTATCAATAAAGGCAGAGCTGGAGACAAGGTCTTGTACATAGATACTTAATTTGGGAGGTACCAGGAGTGAGAGAGCAGGGAGAGGTCATGAGTAATACTGTCCTTCTCATGGAGAGGCAGCCTTCCTTTGATCCTCATTGATCAGACTGGCCAGACGGCTCTGTCAGGTTCCAGGCACCCCCAGGAAACCACTGCTTGTCTGTCCTCACTCCTCCTTGTACATGGCCTGAAAATTGGCTCAGAGAACTTATGCAATTCACCACAGATAGACTCAAGTTGGCCTGGCAGAAGAGGCATTGAAAAACAGGCTGACACATGTTCTGGTTCCTTTCACATCAGATTTTATTCTTCCCTTTACTCACTTATTCTTTCAATAAAAAATGCATCAATATCTACCATGTCTTAATAATGATAGCAACATTTATTGAGCGCTTACTATATGCCTGGTACTGTTACTGCTTTATAGGTATTATTTTATTTAATCCTCACAACAGTGTTATGAGGTAAGTGCTTTTAGTATCCCCCATTTTACAGATGAAGAACAAAACACAGAGAAGTTAAATAATGTGCTTGAGGCCACACAGTCAAGAAATGGTGGCGCTCAAATATGACTCGGGAGTTTGGGCTCCTTCCTAACTGCCAGATGTCAACTGTGTTTCAGCTGCTCTGCTTCCAGGTTTCAGGCTCGTGATGGGGCATAGAGAGAAAGAGAATGCACAGCGGGAGACAGGTGGGTGCCATCCCAACCCAACACAGTAAGTCGGATGGAAGTGGGCACCCAGGTGCTATCGGAGCATGGAGGGGTACTCTCACCCCAGAAGTTGGGGCCGCTGAGCTGACTCTTGAATGACAGAAAGTGGAGATGGGGCGATGTAAGTTGGGGAGGAGTCCAGGCAGCAGAAGTAACAGAAGAATACCACTGGGAACACCACAGAAGTGTGATGGTTTCAAATTTCAGTGCACACGCTCAGGTGGCAAACCATGCCATTGCCTTTTTCCTTTGGGACCTTAAAGTCTATTAGGATCCCCCATTCTCTAGGTGTCAGAAATAATCTCCTTCAATTCAGAGGCTGAGTCCACCCTGGCCCTGGGACCGTGTCCTCAACTGGGGGCTTCTGTGGAGCCATGGTATGTATCTGCATGGAGGACAAAGGTGGAGAAACCATCGTTACTCATCATCAGTCCACATGTTTCTGCTGACACTGCCCACAAGGGGTCCTTGACACAGAATACCGACTTGTTTAGTAAGCCTGTCTTATCTCCTGCTTCCTTGACCTTCTGGCTTCCTTCAGTGATGGCTCTCTCTCTGCTCTCCTTCACTGACAAGCTTCTCCAAAGACTCTCATCACCATGTCTACACTTCTTCCCCTCCCAGTCTTCATTCACTATTCAACACACAGTGATGTGTATTCGGTTCCTACAACACACCCAAAATCTTCTGCTAAGATCGCCACTGGGCTCCACGTTGCTAAATCCAATAGATGCTCTTCTCTTCATCTTAGCTGATTTCCTGGCTATATTCAACTTTCATGACCCGACACTTTCCTACTTTTCTTTCTACAACGTTGACCACCTCCAAAAGTCATCCCTGATTTTTCTCTCATCTCCTTGATTTTACCTCTCCCCAAACATTTAATCTATCACCAAGTTCTATCAATTGTATTGTCAAAAATTACACATCAAGTCTATCCACTTCTCTGCAGTTCCGCTGCTAACACAGTGGCATATGCTACAATTCTCTCTCCCCTGGATGAGTGAAACAGCCTCTTCACTCATCTCTCTGCTTCCACACTTGCCTCCAACAATCCAGTCTCTGCACAGTAGACGTGGCATCCTCAGTTCTGTGCAACATCTCATCATGTCTGGCTCCAGGAAAATTCAGTTCTGTTTTTCTTATGAAAATCTTTGGTTTTGTAAGATATCCTTGATGTTTTCTGGCATATAGTTTTATTTATCTTCATTTTTACTGTCAAAAGACACATATAATCACACACACACACAGAAACTCTCATTAAGGGCCTATTACTTGTAAATCATTAGCTTGATATAGTGAGACATAAAAAGTAACCTCATTCTTTTAAAAAGTAACTTGATAACAGGGACTCTGGCTTAAGGAGCTCATGAATTGGTTGGAGAAAAAAATAAAACAATGAAAATGTAAGCAAAGAGAAAAAGGTGTAAACAACAGTCCACCATAAAATATCATCACAAGATGGCACAAGATTAGTTGCCAAATTAAATATGAACAAATTATTTGCTACAGAAATTCACAGGAAGGAAAATACTGGAAGCTGGACTGGAAAGAAAACACTTCAGGGAAGACAGAAAATAAATTTGAATTGGCCCCTGAAGAATGAGTAGGATTTATAAAAGCACAAAGAATTAAAAAGTCATAAAAGCTCAAGTAAACTAGTTTTGCTAAAGAAGAAAGTATGGTTTACTGGGTCATCAGAAAGAAGGCTCACAACAGAATGAGGTCAGCTCAGCGAGGACCACGAATGCCAGGGTGAGAAGTCTGACTGATTTTATAGGCAATGAGAGCCACTTAAGCATTCCATGTAGGGCTTCCCATGATCAATGTGGTACTTTAGGAAGATTATTCTGGCATGGTGTGAGACTGAAGGATGAGAAGAAGCTGTCGCTAATCCACTCAGCCTCCCTATAGGGAGCTCTCATTTTTTTTTACATAAGCTTTGTGAACAGTTATCCTCCAACAACAGTTTCTGGATGAGCATCTCCAGGATGGTCATGGCTGCACATATCTTGTTTAATTGGAAGAGACCACAGATAACTAAATCACAGGCTGACACATTTATGATGAGACTGAAGAAGACAAGTCTTTACTCAGCCTGTGTCCACTGGGAAAGCAGGAGGTGCCCTCCACTCTGCTCCCTCCTCCCTTACATCCAGACAAAACACCAGCATCTCCAGGCCACCTCCCTTTGTTCCAGTCAGGTTCATCTGATGCTGTTCCTTACCTTCTCCTTATATCTGACGTCACTGCTCATGCTATTAGGTCCTAAGACTTTGGGACTTCAGCTCCTTTGGCCTTGCCTTTCTTTGGCTATGACAGCAATGGTCACCTCTTCACAGCTGAGACAAAGACCGATTATTTGCATCTTGGTCTCTCCTCTTTACCTTTTAGGGCTTCATCCTCTGGGGCAGATGCTACAGAAAGAAGAATGCCAAAATGCTTTTGCTATGTGATGACAATAAGTTATTTCTACTCTTCAAAGCCCTGTAGATCTATGGGCAGGTCTGTGCATTCCGTAGAACAATATCTTGAGAATGAAGCTCAAAATGCACTCACTCCCATTCTGTGCCAGGCATAAAATATACCCGCCAGCAGAAAACTAGGGGATTGCAACTCCAACACTTCAGTCTCAGACTTACCTTTAGTTTATTAAACACTTTAAAGGATATAACAGTTAATGATGTATCTTCCTGCTCAAATATTATCCATATCTCCTAATATTTCCAAATAAAATCCTTTGGGAGGAAAGAAACTAATACTTTGGGGGATGTCTTAAGTACCAGGCCCTCTTCTAAGCAGTTTTCATACATTATTTATTTCATCTTCTAAACAACACTTTTAGGTGGGTACTATCCCCGTTTTACTGAGGAGGAAACTAATGTTGAAGAAGGTTAAGTAATTTGGCCAAGGTAACACAGAATGTAAGGATTGGATTCAACCTAGCCCCATCTTCACTGTACCACCCGGCCCACTCTGCCTTCACATGGCATTCAGGCTCCGAAGAGTGTGGCCCCAAACTGCCTCTCCAATCTAGTACACATTTTCCCATCTTTTATTTTGTTATATATAAATCACAGTTGTTTGTCCAATCTAATTTCATGATTTCAAAAACATAACATCATAGAAAACCAACCAGCAGCAGTTGCTAAGCTGAAATACACATACTTTACAACCTAGCAATTCTACTCCTAGGTAAATACCAAGAGAAACATGCACATATGTTCATCAAAGACAGGTACAGTACTCAGAGCAGCACTACTCACACGAGTCAAAAACAAAAACATGGGCATAACCCAAATATCTATCTACAACAGAAGGGACAGATATTTCTACAAGGAAAATACAAATAGCAAAGAGAACAAACCGTAGCCATACACACGTATGAATCTCACAAACATAATGTTGTGTGAAAGAAGCCGGGCACGAAAAAGTATATGCTCTATGATTCCATTTATATGAAGTTCAGAAACAGGCAAAACTTATCTGTCCCACTGGAAGCTGGGACAGAGGTCATCTGCCCCCAGGTGGAGGGGAGCAGATATGACTGAAGAGAGATGACGCCTCAGCACAAATCAAGGTGGTTGCACCAAACCATATTAGAGTCATCGTAGTCTTCACAGGCATGACCTCACGCTGGAAAAAAAAAAAAAAAGCCAGTTTTACTAAAGAACATTCCTTTTTTGTTGTGAGGAAGATCAGCCCCGGGCTAACATCCGTGCCCATCTTCCTCTACTTTATATGGGATGCTGCCACAGCATGGCTCGACAAGCAGTGCGTCGGTGCGTGCCAGGATCCAAACTGGCGAACCCCGGGCCGCCGCAGCGGAGCGCGCTCACTTAACCGCTTGCGCCCGGGGCCGGCCCCTAAACAACGTTCTTGATGGAGCAGTAATATTATTTTTTTTTAAATTTTATTTATTTTTCCCCCAAAGCCCCAGTAGATAGTTGTATGTCATAGTTGCACATCCTTCTAGTTGCTGTATGTGGGACGCGGCCTCAGCATGGCCGGAGAAGCGGTGCCTCAGTGCGCGCCCGGGATCTGAACCCGGGCCGCCAGCAGCGGAGCACGCGCACTTAACCGCTATGCTACGGGGCCGGCCCGTATGTTATTAACTTTATTAAATCTTGACCTTGAATATACCTCTTTTTAATATTTTGATATAATACGTAGTATGTGATGAAATGGGAAGTAGGCGGGAAGCACTTCTGTTACGCACTGAAGGACAATGGCTGTCTTGAGGAGAAGCACTTGTGTGACAATCTGAGCTGACCTAGCCACTCTTGATAGAACGTCATTTTTACTTAAAAGAACGACTGACAAACTGAGGTTATTCAGTTTTGGGTATTTGGCACACATTTTCTCAAAAATTACCTCCAAGAGCCTATCACTTCAAGGAAAACAACTGACAGTATTTGTTGACAATGACAAAATTCAAGCTCTCAGCCAAAATTATGGAAAACTTACACTTGATACAAAGAGCTTGACAGCTTTCCACTATGTAAGACTTTTCTGATAGGTCGGGGGTAGTGTTAAGCACTGTATGCTATTTTGTTTTGTTTTGTTTTCGTATAATGAAATGTGTCAACATTTGGAAGATCTGCAGAACTCAATGAGCAGAGGTCTAGAATAGTAAATCCTTAGAGACGGAACAGTGGTTGCTTGGGGCTGGGTCAAGTGATGGAGCAGGAATGGGGAGAGATGCTAATGTGCTCAGGGTTTCATTTTGCGGTGTTGAAAATGTTCTAAAATTAGACTGTAGTGATGGTTATAAAACTGTAAATATACTAAAAACTACTGCACTGTGTACTTTAAGTGGGTGAATCGTATGGTATGTGACAGATATCTCAAAAAAGTTATAAAATAAAAACTCTACCACCGTAATAACATTGTAACATCTGGAGTTTATTTAAAAAAAAAACAGGTTGTCAACCCAATGGCCATGGTTTGCTGACCCCTGTTTTATTGTACAATGTACCATCATCTTTGAGTTTATCATTCTAGAACATCTCTGGTGTCCAGTATTTCAAAGTCTATCTTTACTCTACTATTTTTTTATTCTCCCAACATGCCCTCCTTTTATCTGTGCATCAAAAAAATGTTCTTTAAAGTGAGAATTGCCTCTATTAGTAAAACAAGCTTACTTCTAACCAACACTCCACAATCAACACACACAACAACAACAATAAAAGATATCAGCTGAGGCTACAGTCATCTGAAGACTTGATTGAGGCTGAAGGATCTGCTTCTAAAATCACTCATGTGGCTGTTGGCACGAGGCCTCGGTTCTTCACCTCAAGGATTTCTCCATCTGTTGCCTGAGTTTCCTCATGACATGTCAGCTGACTTCTTCCTGAGCAAGAAATCCAAGAGAGAGCAAGGAAGACACCTCAGTGCTTTTTCTGACCCAGTTTCTGAAATGTACAACATCACTTGTACTTTCTTCTATTTGTTAGGAGTGAGTAGTCAAGTTTTGCCCACACTCAAGGAGAGGGGAATTAGGCTCCACCTTTTGAAGGGAAGAATATCAAAGAATTTGTGGACATATCTTAAAACCACCATAGCCACCTTGGCAGTATACAAACAGGCTCTCATCTCCTCTGTGGGAAGGCAGAGAAACTGGGGACCAGGCCCAAGACTCAATGGTCAGAACAGCCAAACTCCAAAGAAGGATAAATTCCCAACAAAGTAGGTCTGCTGTACCAAGGTCAGGGCCCGGTTGGGAAAAAGATGGATGGAGTTATCTAGATTGATGTCCCTGAAGATCCTGAATCCCCAGATTCCCCTGAACCCTCTGAGCCTCCAAAGGTAGCCCACTCCTTTCCATTATGCACTAACCTCCTGTCTCCCACTTGCTTGGAGATGATGCAGAGGCTGCTTCCCCACAAGACAATGTTCACCCACCCACCTCCATCTCAGTGGGGTGTGGATATTCAGGATCTGCCCTTCCTGGCCACCAGGACTTTAATCCCTACAACTGTGATTTAATCTCAAAATTAGGATTAAGTCACAACATAACCCAGCTGCTGACACATTGAGGCTGACAAGGGAGCAAAGGGACTATGCCCCAGGGAGCTACAAAACCTACCCAGCATGGACCAGCATAAGTCAGGAGAGCGTGTGTGAGACTGGAGTCTAGGGTGCTTGATCAAGAGGACTGGAACATAAGTTGAATAAGGGAGAGTCGATCTATTTGCAAGCTCTTTCCTAGGATCCAGGATTCAACACTTACTCATCAAGAAAATGAATAGGCAAGCTACAGATTGGGGAAAATATTCTCAACACATGTATCTGACAAAAGACTTGTGTCATGAATATATAAAGAACTTCTACAACTCAATAATAAACAGACAATCCAACTTTTTTAAAAGGACAAAAAACTTGAGTAGACAGTGAACAAAGAAGAAATGGCCAGTGAACACATGAAAAAGTTCTCAACATCATAAGTCATCAGTAAAATGCAAATTAACCCCATGAGATACTTCCACACACCCATTAGGATGGTTAAAATGAAAAAGACCGACAACACCAAGTGTTGGTGAAGATGAGAAACAACTGGAACTCTCATATTTTGGTGTGTAAAATGGTACAATCACCTTAAAAAACTGTTAGGCAGTTTCTTAACTGAAACCCAGCAATTCCACTCCTAGGTATACATCCAAGAGCAACAAAAATTTAGGTCCACAAAAAGCCTTGTACAAGAATGCTTGTAGGAGTTTCATTCACAATAGTGCCAAAATTGAAAACAGCTCAGGCGTCCATCAATAAAAGAGATAAACTATGGTATGGTCATATAACAGAAAACTACTTTGCAATAAAATGGATTGAATTATTAATAATCATAATTTGCCTTTTTATTCATATATCACATAGTGATTAAATCTCAACCTCTTTGAATCCATTCCCTCATCCATAAAATGCAGCACCTTCCTTGCTCACTCTACAGGACTGTCATGAGGACCAAATTGGTTAAAGTTGGGTGAAAGCTCTTGAACTATGTGCTTCACCTTGGAAATATGGTACAGTGGTATAGTCCTAGTTCCAGAATGCTTTAGACTTGCTGTCAAGGAGTTGTTATTTGTGCACTTATCTTACAGTCACATGTCATCATGCCTTGAGGGCAGTAACTTTTACAATTGGCTTTCTTTCACTGGTATTTTGCCTTATTTAAAAAAATATCTTCCCAACAATTTATCACAAATGGTCAAGCAGATTGCACACTAAACACCCAAATACCCACCACCCACATTCTACAATTGCTAACATTTTGCTATATTGCTTTCATCACTTATTTATGCAGATATCCTTCCATCAATCACTGCATGATGGGTCAGTTTATTTTTTATGGTATTTCCTTCTCTTCTCCCTTCTTGACCACATCCTTGATTCTTACCTCTTTGAAGCGTTTCTTTGGCAACCCTGCCTGAAAGTAAGATTTCCAATCTCTGGGAAATATAGTCATTTTACACTGATTATGTCTGCCATGTATGGTTACTATTTCATGCACTTACATCTTATTTCTCCACATAAGTGGTTCTGAACCAGGGGTGATTTGTACCCGCCAGGGGACATTTGGTAATATCTGGTGATATTTTGGTTTGTCATGATGTCAGAGTGAGGTTCTGGCATCTGGATACCAGGTTTGCTGCTAATCATTTTATAATAGACAAGGCAGTCCCCACAACAATGAATGAACCAGCCCCAAATATCAGTATTGCCAAAGTCAAGAAACCATGCACTAGATGAGTTATAAGTCCTCCAGCTTAGCAGCTGAAGGACAAGTGCCCATTGAAATACAAACCTGGAAAATACCCAAAAAGAATGTTAAATATGTGGTTAGACTGAGAGTGACCAGTCGCAATCTTTCCACCCATGATTTCATTATTCTAGGACACAAGTTACTTTATTCAATAACACTCTGTGGAAACTTCATGACTCCTGGCCTGTGTAGGTTCTGAAAGGGTCTTATTTTCATTGTGGTCCATGAATTTTTTTTGCAGAGACAACCCATTTTGAAACACATTCATCCAAGCAGATGCCTTGTGAGGAAGAGTGACCGGTGTGGGCTTACCCATAAACTGTGTCTCTACCCTCCGTTTCTGCTCTGTGGTTTGTTTCTGAGCTGCACCGTATGCTGCTGATTGAACACCCTGAAGACGCAGAGTTAGCACCACAGCCGTTTCTTCTTTGTCTCCAGCAGTTCCATAGGCAGTAACGTTTGCGAGGAGATCAAAAGAATTAGCTATCCCCTGCCATAAAATATAGAAAATGTCACTAAGGAAAATGGAAAGAGATGCCTGAAACTGAATATTCTGTGCCCAAGACCTTTCTCTAGAGATTTGGAACTAAAGAAACACCTTCCTTGGGGATGCTTGTCTTCCTACATATCGAGATGATGGGTGCATTGCAACAGAATGCTTGGGAAATCAACGCAATTGTTCAAACCTAGTAGGAAGTAACTGTTCTCCTGTTATCGGGTCGCTTCTCGAAAAACTATGGATGAATACAGCTCTGCCTTCCTGTCCCACATTCTGTCCTTTCTGTCATTATTTTTCATGTATGTGTTGCTTTTCGTGTTCACGGTCTCCCTGTTCTGCTGTCTGCTATTCTCTTACCAAAAATATTCATTGTTAACCAATTGAGTAAAACAACAACTATATTAAAAACTAGTAAAATGAATAGAGTTAATCAATATGGTAAAAGAATCTGGTGAAATATCAGAGACTTCATGTATTGGGCCAGAAAAGAACACCTGTTTTCACCTGTTTACCTACTGAATTAAGCCAAATACTTATACATCTGTGGGCTTCTAGATTGAGGAACTTTTAGGGGGTGGGTGGAAGGAGAGAGAAGCATAGTATCCTCAGTGCAGACTCACAGGCCCTCTTTTGGAAATAGTTTTAACTATTAAAATCTCTCCGAACCTCCCGTTCTCCTAGTGATTTGGATACTTATTCTGTATGTGCTCCCTTTTCCTTCGAAAATGAACTAGGATTCCAGTGATCTGGCCTGCTAGCCAGATGATTGAGAGGAAACCCTGGGAGCCATTTGTGATGGTTCTCAACCACCCTTGTATATTAGAATCATTTGACAAGTTAAACTATATAGACAATAGGGCTCTAACCTCAGAGATTCTGATTCATCAGAGACCCAGGTATAAGTACATTTTGTACAGCCTTCCAAGTGTTTCTAATGTATGGTCAAGTTTGAGAATCACCAAGCATGAAAAGATATTAAAATATTAGAAAGGATTTCAAACCTTTAAAGAGAGTGTTGCATTCCCATTTCCACACCTGTTTGAGAGCCTCACTAAGTCAGAGCAAATCCATTTACTGTTATTCCGATAATTTGTGAAATTCAGCTAGTAAAACACACACTAGAATGGCGATTTGGACATTTTCTTTATACCACAGAGATCTGGGCTTCATAGAAATATGTGTATTTAACTTGGGCAGCCAAGACTTTGAGTGGCTGATAGTTCATGTGACCATGATGTTGACTTAAAGCTAATTATGCATTTATAGATGGTTAGTACAATTTGCCAGTAGTTTTCTCAGAACAAGTCAATATGTAAAAATCAAAATCAGTTATAAGAGATTTAGTATCTGAATTGACCACTTGAGGGATATTTTCTGGCATTCAACACATTTAGTATTAAAGAAAGGCATGCTCAACTGAGATTCAGAAAAAAAGGAAAATTTTTAATGCCATGACCTATGAGTTATTAAAAGATATAAAGCTGCATTAATTAAAAATGTTGTTCCTGTTAGGGAAATATGAAAATAGGTGAAACGAAGAGAGCAGAGAGTGTAAGAACTAAAGTCATGTGTGTGGGATGCCCAGCTCCAGGGCTGCAATAGGGCTAATGGTCAGTTCCCCACCCAATTCACAAAAAAATTGCAAAATAGTACACAGAATTTCTATACACACCGCACCATGTTTTAGTTATCACATTGCATTTTGAAAAGTAGCATTTTACATTAGCGGGTATCTAACGAATAAATAGAGCTGGTACATTTAGGTTCGTATTTGGAAAAATATCTACCACACAACATATTGAAAAATGTTGCGAGAGTCTTAAGTATATTCTATGTCTGCCCCTTCTCATGCCCAGTTCACAAGATGATGACGGTATGAAACTCACTTGGACTTCACAGTCTCTGGAAAATTTATTTTTGCCAAGTTGAGAAGAATTAGGGTTGATTTCTAAGAATGAAGAATAGAAGAGAAGCTGGAGAGAGTTACTTCCTCAAGGTCAGGAACTATTTGACCTTACAAGATGAAAAAACGTCTCCCCATTTTTCTTCTCAGATTCCTGTCGCATCAAGTATCTAAACGTGAGACAGGATCAAGTTTTCTAAAAAAAAAAAAAAAAATGTTTTGGAGACCCAGGGAAACAGAGTAACATTAATGAAGAATGTTTACCTTCAAATGTTCCTGAATATTTCTCTCAAACTCCTTATACCATCTCTATAGACTATTCCCTATACTAGCCACGGTCCCTGTTTTATTATATAAAACAATGTAACCTATCACCAGCATTGGTGGGCAAGAATTCTTGACATGATTTTTATGGCGTGTCCCCTGCCACCTTTTTTGACTACTGTTGTAGGTTGGGCTAAGGCAGTGCTTCTCAAACTCTGGTGTGCATCAGCACTGCCTGGAGGGCTTGTTCAAACACGCTGCTGGGTCCCATCCCCACAGATTTCAATTCAGTAGGTCTGGGGTGGGGCCTGAAAATTTGCATTCCTGACAAATTCCCAAACATTCCACTCTCCTGGCTGACAGGGATGCTTCTGCTTCTGAAGCAAAGGCAACTCTTACCCAACTTCATTAGTCTCTTCTCCTACCTGAAAGTGAAAATATCCAGTTATCAACTTGCACTCATTTCCTGACAGGACCGTTTACAGAAGAAACCCTTGCTTCCTTAGCTTTCCTCAAAGCCACGTGGCATAAGGCCAGACACTTCAATAAGCCCCTTCTAGCATCTTCTTACTGAGACACTGAAGCTTCCCAATGGGAGGTTCACTTTGCTGCAGCACATTAATAAACCTAACACTTTGGACATCATATGCATTCCTGGTGGTCCGCAGGCACTGGGATTTATTAATACTTACCCGTGCATTCTTCCTCTTCACGTGTGAAGTTTGACTTTCCCTTACTTGGAGCCAAACCAGGTTGAGGGGTACGAAGGTAGCTTCCAATTGGATAGGTCCAATAATTTTGGGGTGGTCAGTCAGTGGCATTCATCCTCATCTGTGGAATGGAGCAAACAGTTCATAATCAAACCAGCTGAATGTATACGCTCCACCTATCCATTGGTAGTGGTGCCCAAGACGTTTCTGTGGACTCACAGCATCAGAAATATTTAGAGATAATTGTTGAAAATATAAATCCCAAAGTAAATCTCAGACCCAGTAAAATGAATTTCAGAGAAGTTGGGACTCAGAATCTGATGTTTTCAGAAAAACGCTGGGTGATTTCATTCAGCATACAGGTTTGGGAGCCACTGATAAGGACAGCTGGACTGAAGAGATAAGAGATTTTCCTAAGATATTAAGAGCTTAAAAATTATCCGAGTGTATGTTCTTTGGGAGAATTCTTAGCAGTAACAGCCTGCTGTGCACAGAGGCAATAATTCTCCAGTATCATAGAGAGAATCAAAATGGGAATAGAAGACTAACCTGTTCATACAATGTCCACATCTAGGACAGGGACTGGATAAATGGGAAAAGTCAACTGTTATGCTGTTACAATTCCCATTTGTTTCCTGGGTTTTAATTTGATAATGTGCACAGGCTTCTCTATCTGCTTAGTAACGTTTCCAACTATGGATGGCCTTGGGCTTTGATTGAAAACCCTGGTCTATTAGGCTGTTATTGCAGAATGAGTTAAGACTCTAAGGTGTGGACTACTTTCAACATTCACTGTTATTTTTTTAAAGCAACCAATAAAAGAGAAAAATCAATTGTAGGCCTGGTGTCACGTTTCGGTTCTATGACCTGTTTTCTTCCTGGCATCTTTGCTCACTTCGGTAGGTTTTCTCTAGAATTTCACGTCATATTCTAAGGAACTGGTTCAATTTTGCTGCAACTACCTCTGTTCTGATTTTCGAAGGCTGTTACTCTATTTGGACTTACCATTGCAATCTTCTGTGCCATTTGTAAAATTCTCCCTTCCAGGACATGATATAAATCCTGTGTCAGTGGTAGATTCATAACCCTTTGTGATGTTATTGCACGTTGCATTTGGGGGACAAGTAGTGGAGACATTTTCACAGTCACAACAACCGTTAGAGTGGAGGAGAGGATAGGAACTCTGTTTAGACCCTGGGCTGCCTCAAGTCAACTTGAGTCTTGGTTACTTGAATCCTTTTATGTGCTGAGTGTGACACTCGGCAAGTGGTACTCACTTTGTAAACATTTGTTCAATGGATGATCAATGAACATGATTGGTGTTGCCAGCTTATGTTACTAGAAAAAAAAATTTTTCTTTCAGCAGGGACTCAAACTCTTTTGGAAAACATTGGAGCAATCCTCTTGAACTGTCCTACTCAAGGTGTGGTCTCTGGACCAGCAGCATCAGCATCACCCGGGAGCTTGTTACAAATGCAAATTTCCTGGCTCCACCCAAGCCCTACTGAATCTAAGTCTGGGTCCTGGGCTAGGAATCTGTTTGAACAAGCTCCCCAGGGGATGACGATGATGCTCAGGCTTGAGAACCTCTGCATCTCAGCTGCTTCTAGAATAAAAGAGTTCTCTGATGAAAACCCTAAGAATTTTTAATAAGACTTGATTTAGAATTTCTTGACCTTTATTTCATTCTTTTACATCAACTCAGTGAGGTGTCATGAGTCACCCTGTCACTATTTAAAGCCATGGTTTTCCATCAGCCAAAATTCCCAGGTTTATATTGGACTTCTTACACCTCAGATTGTTTTCAACACCAGTTCTATTTCTAGTTCTTCCTTCTTTATCACCTCACCAAACCTATGACTCATTTTCTCTCTCCTCATGAAGCTTTCTCTCTAATCCCCTCCATCTCCTCTCCTTTTCCCAAGATCCAAGTCCCTTTCATATCTTCTTATCCATTGTCCTATCTCACACCCTTTCTCCATGATGTCTGGAAGCAGATGGCTATGATTCAGGGGGCAGATTTATTTGTATAAGATTTAATTTTTAAATTATTTTTAATTTCATTAGTTGTGATATTGAAACTTTTGTATTTAATCCAAATGAGATAAAATTATAAAGAAAGAGATTCATCCTCTAACATATGATAAAGTAAATACAAATTTTTAAAAATGTGTGCCAAAACATGCATCTAAATTGTTCACCTGGGAGATTATGTACTCATTTAAATAAAATCACTCCATCTAATATCTTTTAATTCTTTTCTCTTCATTTTATTTTCCTTTTTATTTTTCTGGTCTTCTTCCTTTTTTCCTCCCTCTTCACACCTATACAATTTGTCCTTGGACTTTATTACTGAGAAAGACAAGAAAATTCACTTCATTTTCACTTTTTCTTCCAAATAGTATTTTTGAAAAGAAATAAAAGACATATCATCTTCAACTGAAGAAGAAACAACACTTTGAATACCATTTTGTATGATTTCTGACATTTCACTTTGACCAACCACCTGGGGAAAGGATGAAATGATCTGAATCCATTGAGCCCCTATGTAAGCCCTGAGTCCTGAACTCACTAATGCATTGCTTCTGCAGGCCTCTGAAGAAGTGTTCTTCATTGCTGGTGTGCAATAGAGAAGTCATCTTATTTCCAACATTATGATCAGTGTTTGAGTCGGAGGAAATAGAAACAACACTTATTGTGCACTTATTCTGCCGAGTACTGAAATAGGCAGTTTACTGGAGTTATCTTACTTAATCATTGAAGCTGGCCTCTTCATACAGTAACTCTTAAAGCCATTTTAGTGACCAGGAAAATGAGGTTCAAAGAAGGGAAGTCACTTGCCCCTGGTCTCCCAGCTGGTAGATTGCAGGACGGATAGAGTCTGGCATACTAGGGAAAAACCTTCATGGAGGCTATTACAGCACCATGTTTCAATGTGCACGCGCATGATTGTGGACACACAACAGCAGTTGTAATGGGGTCTCATTTTAGGTTTTCCCAGGAGAAACTACTGATGGATAATTCTGGTCTTTAGATTCCATGTAATTTTCAAATTATATACAAATATTTTGCACCCTCTTATCTTCCTTAACAGCTATAAATCCATATCCTTTCTGAATCTAAATCAGCTTCCATTTTAGCGAGTAATGGAATACTCAAATGCAAATACCGTAGATTTACTTTCCAATGAAAACCTATACATGCTCATTTGATTAAGGTGTTATTTTTAGGGAAAAAAAGAAGTATATTCAAGTAGACAAAAGAGCCATATATATTCTGCAAAATATTGCAAAAATGTTACCTATTGTAGCTGCCCCTCTATGGCCGCAGGAAGTGAGGAAACAGTGAGATTCCTCTCTTCTGGTTATAAAGAGTGAGTATCAGAAGCATTTGAAGGGTCATGATTTTTACATAATGGAAACAACGGACAAAATGCCATTTTGCATTATTTTGTAATAAAGTTATTTATTAATAAAGGAGTGAAGCAATGTGCCTTCTCTCATTTTGCCATTAAGAATCTAGTTAAATGAAGCTTTGATTAAAATAACGCCTATCACTACTAAGCATTTATCACACATAAGGCATCCCACAAAATGACATTCAGATGTTCTATTTATTTTATTGCATTTCCTCAAAATAGCCATAGCATGTAAATATTATCATTCCCATAGCAAGTTGAGGAAGAAGCAACCTAGAGAGGTTCTATATTTTCCCCAGGTCATCTCTTGGTATCTATGGGAGCAGAGGTTCAAACTCACGATTGTCTACCTGTAGATCAAATAGCATTGGCCTCCATTCTCTGTGTGATATTCTCTTCATTACTTAAGAAGCTCACTTACCATCTCTATGCCACACTTTCTCCATCGGAAACAGGTTGAGGACAATGTTTGTCTTTCTTACCTCCAAATGGTTGTAGGATAATATAAAATCACACACAGGGACTGTGTTGAAAACCCAGTGCTGTAGAACTGCAAGAGATACTAACCACTTCCTTCACCATCAACAAACCTTGGGTTGAACACTTTTGAATCTCAATGAAAGCAAGAAAGCAGTAGAGTCCTGAGAGAGAACAAAGATAATTTAGGTTAATAGCTGGCATCCACAAATGCCTTCTGGGTCTTGGAGTCGGCCTGGGGTTGACCTTTTTTGCCATCCTGCGCATTGCAGAGTTCAGTACTGTCTCTTAGTTTCCGCCAAACCAGGTGCAGAAGGTCAATTAGGGAAATACAGTGTGCCACTGGCATAACTCCAAGATTTCCACTCTAGCCAACGGCCTTTCACATTTTTGATCGTGGAGAGACCATTATAAGAGTGGATAATTGGCCCTTGGAAATCAGATTCGATGTTTATTAAGGGACTGTTTCCTAGGAGTTTCATTCTTTAGAAAATAAAGTATTGCCAAAAAAAAAGCAAAACACGAAAGTTGGACAGAAACTCAAGAGTGAAACAGAGTCAACAATTAGAGGTGTATTCTTATTTAGTTGGGATTGTCACCAATGTCACATTTTAATGACACAGGATTTTAAGGTGCATGTAAGATTAAGTCTGGTGGCTAGTACTTGTGAAGTCTCAATTTTATGATGCCATCTTTGCCATTATTATTTCCTTGACCTTTTCCCTCCCCTCACCTTTACCTCGACACAAACACATACACACACACACAACCACCACCACCATCAACAACAGGGGCGCATGGATGACACAGGATGGATAAGGCGATGCTGCAGCTTAGCAGACTAAAAGAAGATGAGATGATAACAGTGATCTGAAGACAACTGTCTTTTAGGTTCAGCAGTTTATCTGCAGGCTTGAACTGCACGTTAGATCATTTTCTCCTTGGAGAGGGAATAAGCTGTTTAAGCCCTTACCCCAGAAAAGCAGCACTCCTCTTGTAGCCAGAGATTTGAGCGCTGTTTCCTGACAAAAGTCAGAGACACACTTGATCCCTTATTTCTCCCACCTGTTTCATAGAATCTTCAGCGATGATGGTCTAGTCATGTAAAACAATACACAATTTTCCTTATTACCAAAATTGCATGATCATTTTAGCGAAAATCAGGTAAGCAAAGAGAAAAAAAAATGAAAACTGAGTCAACTGTAAGTTCATCTTTCAAAGATATTCCCTATTCATATTTTGGTGCTTTGTCTTCCAGCCAATTTTCCTCTTATGTAGATAAACATAAAAATTGCATTTCACAACGTTGGTATCCTATAATAGCTAAACTTAGTTTTTGCTCAAAAAATAGACTCCGATTTGATTTTTAATGTCTAGAGTACTTAATTTGAATTTATTATAATAGCTTTAACCAGCATCCTATTAACAGACACTTAAGAGTTTGGAAAATTTTCAATATTATAAATCAGCTTACATGGAAGTTCTTCTTTGGTTCATCATGAATTGGACAAGGTCCCATTTTTCTCAGACAACAGTGGGGAAGGGCAAGTCGGACCTGATTCCAATAACCTTGTGACGGCCTTTTCCCCGGTTAAGGACTCTTGAATCACAAATATCTCCAAAATTTCCAGCATAATAGTTAGAGCTCCGCATACCACTATCTCTGTCTCCTCAAACAGCCCAACATCTTCACCAGCTCCTGTGGCCCCAGAAAAACCACAGTGACACCAGGGACCTCTGCTACAGCAACCAGTTTTTCTGGAAACCACTCCAACCTGGAAGGAAGAGAATAAATCCCCCTTTTTCTGCCTCTGTTTTATGTTTCCTGTGTGACATGAGCTCTGCCATTTATACTTGTATGACTTTCCAGGGCTGCTGTAACAAAATAGCACAAAGTGGGTGACTTAAAACAAAAGAAATTCAATCTCTCCCAGTTCTGAGGCCTAGAAATCTGATATCAAAGTAGCAGCAGGCGCTTCCTTGACTCCCCCAGCTTGCGGTGGTGGCCGCTAATCATTGGTGTTCATTGGCTGCAGCTGCAACAGTCCAATCTCTGCCTCTGTCATGAAATGCTGTTTCCTCTCCAACCAGTCATATTGGATTAGAGTCCACACTAAGGACCTCATCTTAACTTGATCTCATCTGCAAAGACCCTCTTCCCAAATAAGGTCACATTCACAGCTTCCAGGGATTAGAACATCAGCATATCTTTTGGGAGACACAATTCAACCCATAGCAATAGCCTTGTTCCAAGTCAGGAGAGGTGGGTTTGAGTGTGGGAGACAATAAGTTTAAGAGGTGGTTGCAAAACCTAGAAGACTCTGCCTCAGCCAGAGTCTTGTGTGTGTGTGTAGTTGTGCATCTTGCAATTCCCAAGTCAGTAGCCATGTAAGCCTTTCATTTTTTTATCTTAATATATTTTATTTAACCCAACATCTCCAAAGAATTATCATCTCAACATGTAGTTAATATATAATTATCATTGAGGTATTATACATTCACATTTTTATATAAAAGCTTTGAAACCCATTGTGTATTTTACACTTACAGCACATCTCAATTTGGACTAGCCCCATTTTAAATGCTCGATGGTGACATGCAGCTAGAGTCTACCAGATAGGAAAATATGGTTTAAAAAAATAGATTTTATTTCTTATAACGTTTTACAGTTATAGGTTTATCATTTTAGGTTTACAGAAAAATTAAGTGGAAATTATAGAGAGTTCCTATATATACCCTAATCCCCCCCAACATAGTTTCCCTATTATTAACATCTCATTAGTAATCTATATAACTTATATAACATTATTACTGTAACATTATTAACTACAAATTATTAACTTTAGTGTGGTACATTTGTTATAATTCCTGAACCAGTCCAGATACCTTATAATTAATGAAAGTCCATAGTTGGAATTAGGGTCACTCTTTGTGTTGTACATTCTACGGGTTTTGACAAATGCATAGTAATATGTATCCGCCATTACAGAATCATATAGAACTATGGTTTCACTGCCCTAAAATCCCCTTTGCTCCAGGGCCATAGAGGTGTGTAAGTGTGACCTTTGTCTTAGTCATAGATGTTTGGGGTGATGGGGAATACAGGGGCTCCTTCCAGCTAGTATCCTCAGCTTTAGGGTGAGGAAAGGGAGGAATTTCTCACAACAGCATTAATAATGGAGGAAACCAATGTTGAGGGTGCAGAAGTGGATCATCACAACATATTGATTCCGGAATTAACATGGTTAAAAGAACTGAGGAAAAGGAAAGGAGGTCAATTTTTAGAAAATCAAAATGCAACATTATTTCTGCATTGATCTTGAGTTACTGATTTGGAATCTTATAAATTCAGCATGACTATTGATTCCCCAGGCAGGGACTCATGGATTTGTGGTGTTTCTGCACTCATGATTGGTGTGCAGCCATGCATGGGTCACACACAGAATGTTCTGTGGCTGCCCTGGGCCCTGGGTGTGTGAGTCTGTCCCTCCCTATCTTGCACTTTGGAGGCATTGATGCTGGATTGTTCTTGTCTGAGCCCTGAGTGGCATGGGCCCTGTCTGTCACCTTCACCTTACACCTGACATCGCCTCCTCTGATGCAGTTCATTTGCATCACTGCAGAGGTTGTTCATGCAAATGGCTTGTTGACTCAGGCTTGGGACCCAATCTAGCCAAGAGCAGATGGTCCCTGGAACCTTGTTATCAATGGACATGGATGAAATCATAGAGTTTAGGGATACCAAATAAAGGAAATGTGCATACCTCACTAAGACTCTATACACTCGTCCTTGGAGATTACATCCTGTGAGAGATGCATAAACACAGTCTCCTCCTTTCTTCCTTTTCAGGCACCTGAGAATGGCATCAAAGTAGACATGGTTTCATGTCTCCCCATCCCACACAGCCTTACCTGTGGAAATTTGTACAGTTCCAGCAGTGTTCCAATCTGGGCAGAAATTGCACATGTTGTTCCAGTAAGGGCTGCTAGAGACTTGCTCTCTCTCCTACAGGTGTAATTTGGGATGTCGTTGCCCAGCCCTGAAAGCCAACTGAGTGAACTCTCCAATGTCCTCTGTTCATAGTGCAGGACATTATAGAGATCAACTCCCAAAGATATGTTGGGTAAAAAATGGTGGTTTCTGTTGATTTCCTCAATGGCAAAAACCAAGGCCACAACATACTTATAGTTCTTGTACTGAAACCTGCTGAGACGGATGGGGCTCCTTAGGGAAAAGACTCAAACCACAATTATCTTCAAATCCAATGTAATCACTTAATTAAGGAAGAATGCCAAGCCAACTCATTCCATCTGTGGCAACAGCTCTCCTGAAGCCTTAGAATTTATAGCTAAATCAAGTAACATCACCTGGGCTCTGGAACATCCTTACTGAATTCCACACACATGGAGAAAAGTGATGAAGTTTATGAGAAAAGTTTAATGAATGGAAAAGCAGATCACATTCAGAGTGCGTTTTGTAAATGGTTCTTTGGTTCAGGATCCAAAATGCTTGTTCATTTGAACACATCATCAAATGCTTCAGAGAACAGCAATAATATCAACATGAGATTGGAGATAGCCCTGGGGAGGAAGAGTAATTACAACTGAAGGCTCTGGGACAAGCAGAGAAGCACGGCATCTGTGGGTTGAGAATGGTGCAGCAGAAGGCTGGCAATCAAACTGCCTAAACTTCTGCCCCATGAAACTCGTGTATCTGCCACTGTCAACAACAAGGCAGCTAGGAAGAGCTTCAGAGCTCCCATGAAGAAGGAATCACCGTAAGGCAGGAACATCTGGGAGAAGTTTGAAGGAGTTAAAACTGAAAACACTTAGGAGTCTAAGAGACACAGCCTTGTACAGTTTAAAAATTGAAAATGTGATTACCAAAACTGACTCAAATAGAAAATAAAGAGAGAATATTATACAAATGTGGCCATGTGGTTTCAAGAGAACATTTGAGAAAAAAATTCCAAATATCCACCAGGCCTGGAAGAATTTACATGGGTCGTTGCCTGCACGCCAACTTGGCCAGGAACAAGGTCTCCTGAGCTGGTGTGAATGGAGAGCAGAGGGCGAGAAGAAAAGCATTCAGCCTTTCGTCCTGCAATGAGAACAAGCTCTCCCTCCAGCATCCAGGTGCCTGAAGCTGCGGGGACACATGAGTTGAGCTTGACTTCTGCCCCCAGGAGACTTACCCCAGACCTTCCCTGACAACACACGTGTCATTATAAATAACATGTCAGTACATTTGAACATTTAGATGAAATTGACAAATTGCCAGGAAAATGAAAGTTACCAAAACTGTCTCAAGAAGAAATGAGAAATCTGAATAGTCCCGTATCGAAAGAAGAAACTGAATCCATAGTTTAAAACATTCCCACATTTCATCGTGGCCAACACCGCTGCCGGCAAATTCCACCAAACATTCAGGAGAGAAATAATACACATTGACTCTAGCTCTTCCACAGAACAGGAAAAATGGAAAAACTTTTTGATTTATTTTATGAGAATAGCTTAACTTTGCTACAAAAATCTTACAAGGTCATTACAGGAAAGGAAATTTACAAGCCTCTTTTTTTCTGGAACTAAACTCATGTATTCCTAAAAAAAATTAACCTTCCAAATCCAGCTACATATTTGAAGAAGGCCACATCATGACCAAATTTGCTTTAAGCATTGCCATTCAGTGTGCTACTTCCTGAAAAAGGAGAAATAATAATCTGGGTAACTGCGGTTATTATCTATTATATACATCATGTATAATCTACTATAAACAGAACTGGTCATGTTCTGTTTGTTGGCCTGGGTGGTGTTAACACATGTGTACACTTTTTGATAACTTATCAGTCTTTACACTTGGGTTTGTGCTCTATTCTGATTGCATGTCATATTTCAACATATATGTTTATTAAAAAGAGAAAATGAAAGCACAACAACGAATGAAAACCATAACAGTTATCCAATTGAGAAGTGTCCAGAGGACTAACCAGAAAGTTGGGGGAAAACAAACCGAAACAGACCTAACAAGTTAAAATGCAGAGTTATTTAGAGTCAATACAAACCGGAAATTTACCTTATTGAAGGTGAAATTGTAGAGATATACACATGTGCATGTGAGTATTCTATCATGTATACATACATGTATGTGATATACATAGATACATGCATTATATATATGTATGAGTGTTTGTGGACACACACGCACATATGCTTCTCTCTATATATAGAACTTATAGGGGGAATATTTATCTGTGTGTGTGTGTATCTATACATATACATATGGCTGCTCTGGAGACGGAGGGAGGGACAGATGTTTACTGACCACCTACAAGGTTTCTCAAACTTAATTTTTCCAACATTTGAAATGTCATTTTTTAAAACTTAATATATGTTTCAATAATACATTTGTATTTTAATGTGTTATACCAGTATAATCCCAGCATTTTTAATTTGTTCATTAATGGCAGAATTCTCCAGCTTGTATGCATTCTCTTGATGCTGTGATGTAATAGGCTGGGCGCTGACAGCCTCCCTTTTGTATTCCACAAACCTCAAGTTTGTGGTCTCTCTCTGGCCTGCGGATTTGGACCAAGTTTCTGCACGTGCTCACTAGCTGTCCTCCAAAATTCACTCTAACCACCACTGTTGGGAGCATACACAGGGAAGAAGCCCTAGGGTGGAGGCGTGTGTATGTGAGGCACGCAGAGCACTGGGGGTGCCTAAGGGCCAGCTGGGGAGATGCATGGGTGAGGCATACCCCACAAGTCGTGGGAGACTTCTTGATGGAGTGCTCAGTGCAGTTACAGGATCCACATCCTTTAAAGCCCTCTAAGAGTACCTAGCTGCCAATGCCCCCAAACTCTTCAACCCATCCACACTCATATTTTTGTGCTCCAACAGAGGGCTGGAACTTCTCTTCTTGAAACCTGGACTTCCACAAAGGCCCTCTCCTCTGTGTGTCATGATATAAGACAGTGTTTTCAGGGGTTTCCATGCAGCAGCTGAAAGGAGCTTGAGCTGGTTCACGGGCCACTGCAGGGTCCAGAGCTGGGAACGAGGTCTGTCTGCCTATTACCAGATGCATGGCTGGGTGAGACTCCCTCTGTGTCCCTTGGCATATGGTGCTGGATCCCACTTCTCCCACAAAGGCACTTTTGTCTATGGATGGATGCCAAAGCATTGTTAGTGCAGGAGTAGAAAAACAGGAGGTATCTTATTCCACCATGATGCTGATATCACTCTCCTTTGAATTACAGAGATTCAAATTTGACTCAGTTTTTCAGGAGCCTGCTATTTGCCTACAATTCTCTACAACCTCAGACCCTCCCAGATCCACTCTATGAAGGACATAGAAAGAATGTTCTCAGATCTACTTACAAGGGCCAGGCAAATAAAAGCCAACAAATTGGTTCTGGTCATTCTGCTGGGAACAGAGGGCAGTGGACGTCTCATACATTCTGGTTTGGAAGCAAGACTTCTTGTTCTCTGTGGATGAATAAACAACAAGAAAAGAGAGCTTGTGGTAGGTAAATACATGCTTGATTCATCTGAAAAGTTCATTTCCTCCCCTTCAACTTGAAGGTTAGTGTAGGGCGAGAGCACGGGTAGTTTCCACTGTTCACCTTCTCCCTTAATATTCGGAACAGATAATCAGTTTTATTTTGGGTGGCAATTCAACAAACTAAAAGATAAAATTCCTAACCTTCTTGCAGATAAGAGTGACCAGACCAAATTCAGGCCAATGATGTGTGACAAAAAGTATGGAGTGGGGGTTTGTGGAAGCTGCACAGATGGAACAGACATAGATGGGAGGGCCTGCATTAGACACATGTGACACCAGCCCACAGGTGTTGTAGGTATTGCCTCATATACACCTGACGATGTTCCTAGAAAGCTGTTTTTAGCACCATCCCCACTGTGCAGGTTGGGAGACTGGGGAGATCTTGAGAGGCACAGTGGCTTTTCCAGGACACAGAACTGGTAGGATAAAAGAGGTGTGACTTCAGCTCTGTCTCCTCAAAGCTGGCCACTGGTTCCACTCCCAAGGAGCTGTGGGGAGGGTGGTGATGGATATTTGTGTACAGTGATGGAGATGACATGGGCAAGGAGGGAGAGTAGCCAACAGCCTAGCGGGGGATTGGGTGGGTCTGATTGAAGGAAGGGGCCAAGTAATAGAACCTTCAAGAAGTGACCTCACTTCCTTGGTGACAGCCCCCAACAGAACTTAGAACTCTGGTTACCAGGCACCCACACTGTAACCACAGCCTCCTGTCCAGTTCATTTGAGTGGAGACACTCGACACAGCAGGATGTTCTCGTGTTGTCCCGTGACTTTCCGAGGCTCTGGCCTCCAGAAAGCCAAGAATGAGAGCATATTAAGTCGCTTTAGACATTGGCTCAGCCCTCACCTCGAATGTCTGTGGCCTTTTGGCAGGAGGAACCATCAGGTAACAGCGTAGCCCAGGGCAGGCCACTCTAGGTCAGGCCACAACTGTGATCCCAAATGGACAGCCCCACACCCCTTGACCCTCACTGTGTGTGTGTGTGTGTGTGTGTGTGTGTATGTGGGAGGTGGAGTTAGAGAAGGTAGTATGAGGAGGAACCACCCTGAGCAGGAGCAGGTAGCTAAATGGTGGAGATCTGGTTGTGTGTCATGTTCACACTGAAGATCTTGGCTGCAGGAGAGGATGGTGAGTGCTGGGGACCAAGCTCTTCTACCCACATGTGAATCCCAGGCCATTGAGGTGTTCACATTCCTTCCCTGATGGAGACTATGCAGATGCCCCTCTGTGCCTGAACTGTGGTGGGGTTTCCCTCTGTGGCGAAGTCCAGGCAGGCCCCTGATGCCTCCTGGCCTGACTTCTGGGCACTGTCACTGCAGAGCTGCACCCAAGTGATAGTTGAGGAGCTGGTAGATGGTTTCCAGTTCGCCATCTCCCTGGAGAGGACACAGGTGCACCAGTCCATCAATGAAGAGGGCTGGTCTGAGGTGAGTGTGGGTGCAGAGGGGTCTTCATACCCAGGACTCTGAGATGACCAAGGCACTACTAGAATGCAGACTCAAATCTGAGTCTCCCCTGGAACCCCCCAGGGTTTTCTCATTAGAGTGCTCCACAGTCCCACTCCCAAAGGAATCTGGACCCCGACTCCTTCCCACCAGCTACACAGGAGGGTAGAAAGTCACCTCAATCCTCCCGCTGGTTCACCATGATGTCATTGAGTGTATGTCCCTCCTCCTCTCCCTCAGTGTGAGGATGAGTCCACCGTGAATTTAAATGAGGCCGGCAGGATGCGGGCCCTCCAGACAGGCATGATGGAGAAGCTGACAGAGTCCATCGCACCAGCTTTCCTGAGTAGGAACATCTCTAGCTTCACCACCTTCATGGTCAACTACTCGGCCTTAGACACATCCCACCAGGTCCTGGACCAGCTGTTTACTAGGTGAGTGGCCACTCCCTCCTCAGCACAGTGGTGACTCTGACACCTGCCAGCTGTGTGTCCTGGGAGTGTCAGCAAATCTCTCTGAGCCTCAGTTTGCTCCTCTGAAAAGTAGGGTGGGAAAGGAAAAATTTCATGGGGATCTTGTAGGAACTCATGGGATCAGCCATGGCGGGTGCTTACCTGGTGCCTGGCTCTGCAGAGAGGGCTGTGGACGTGCTGTGGTTGTTCATGGTGTTTATTTCTCTCTTCCCCGTGAAAAGTAGTCTGCCTCACCCATCTCTGAGATGCGGCCTTTCTGAGTTTGGAAAAGCACATGGAAACCACCCTGTCAAGGAGTTGGAGATTCCATCCTGCTGGTCCTGGTCCTTTTCCTTGGGGTAGCCAATCAAGGATCTCTGGGGCAGCAGAGAGGCCCTAGGCCCACTCAGGTGTCTGGGATGGTTCTGGGTGGACTACATTCATTCAACCATGTAGATTAAGCACCTACTGCATGCAGGACATTTGGAGACAGTAAACTCAGTGAAAGAAGGAGACACAATGCGTGGCCTCAATTTCCGTCTGAGAGTCAGACATTGACATTAGACATCATTCGCAGGTCTTGTCATCCACCGTCCATCCCAAGGGATGCCCTCATAGCCTCCTTTACATCTGGAGGCATCTCCCCTTATTCCAGCCAGGAGGGCAGAGCGCAGGACCACCTAAAAAAGTGAGTGGTCTTTGGGTCCAGAAGGACGGCCTCCTGTCTCTAAAGAACAAGCTGTGGGGGGAGAGATGGAGGCTGTGGCTGAGGGGAGCCTGTCAGAAGCTGCATCTCACGCATCTTTTGATTCCCATGGGAAGGCAGAGGCCCGGTGGCTTCCAGTCCAGGAGGACAGGAGTCAAAGAGCTATGGATGGGTGCCAGGACCCCTGGGAACCAGAGGGGTGGCTGGGCTGCGTTCTCCCCTAGAAACCCATTCCCACTACAGACCCATTTTAACCTGCCTCCCCTTCTCCACATCTACCTCTTCTGACCACCGCCTCCAGGCCCAGAACAGGAGGTGTGTGAGCAACCTGGTCACAAATCGGTCTCAGTGCTCAATCCAGTTGCACAAGTGCATGGAGGGCCGGGGTGGGCTGTGTCCCAGACCTTCAGGAGAAGAGTGTCAGTGGGAAGAGAGTCACAACAGACTCTGTGTCAACCTGCTGGATAAGCAGGCCTGCCACTGCCAGGACAGCCTCACAGGGGTCAGGGCTGCCATGTGGCTCTCACCTGGATGGAGAGGGGCAGGCATAGGGTCCAGTCCCAAGCCAGGGTGTCTTGGGTGAGAAGTGTGGAGGGAAAGGCCAGGCCTCTGACTCTGTTGCCCAATTGCCTCCCCCAGTGCCATCTCTTCTCTGGTGGGAACCTGCCTGGACCCAGGGCAGGATTTCTGGGAGCTCCTGCACTATCCCTGCTTCAGCATGAAGCTGGCCTCTCTGCATCTCAGCTTGCCTGGCACGGGGCTGCAGGGCCACTCCTACCTTCTCCAGGTGCAGCTGGAGCATCCACGGCCCATTGAGGCAGAGCTGGAAGGTGAGGCGACTGCAGTCTGGGATGACAATTTGCAGAGTGTTCGGAGGCTTGGTTCACTTCAAGGCAGTGGGGTCTTCCCTGGCTTTGACAGGCACAGGGGAAGTCAGCTACTTGAGTGACACTGTTTCTTTCTCCTGCTGCAGTACCATCTCCAGAGCTCCCTCCAGCTCCAGCACCAGAGCAAGGGCCAGCTCCCTGGCTAGATCCAGCTCCAGCTCTAGTTCCACCACCTGTGCTAGAGCTGGAGTTAGTGTCACCTCCATCAGTCCCTCCAGGGCCAGAGCCACCACCAACATCAGCTCCAGCCCCAGTGCCAGCTCCTGAGCTGGAGCCAGCTGGACCATTGGCTCCAGGGAGAATCCTCCCTCCACCTGGAGAGATAACAGCAGAGCCAGATCCAGTCCCAGAGCCCACCTGCCCCTGGGACGTGACCACCAAGAACCTGCTGAGGGAGGAGAAGCCTGACTTCTTGGAGTTCCCTCCCCGGCTGGTGGCAGAGCAGTTGACACTGATGGATGTGGTGAGCAGCGGGGCTCTCAGGGCAGTTGGGGCCGGCCTTCCCTGTGCCGTGAGCTGCCCCAGACCTGCCATTTCCTGATCCAGAATCCCATGATCTCGGTCCAACCTCTTGCTTCCCCACTTACCCTCATGTGACCTGAGCAGCCTTCTTAACTCCCAAGCCTTTGCTGTCCTCATGTGGACAGTAGGGATGGACTTTGAGAGCAGCTGCCATGCAGAGTGGCTGTGCAGATGGATGAGGTGGAGCAGAGAGGAAGTTGGGCAGAGTCTGCGCTTTGGTGGGGGAGGGGAGCACACTGAAGCGCTGTCTCGTCCTTGGGTAGTTCACTCATTTGCCCAGGAGGCCTCAACAGCCTCAACACTAATTAGGCACTTAATGTGTACATGACTACAAGGCAGACAAACAAAGCCCGTGGTTGTTGCTGCCTTGGGGGAATGTGCATCTGAAAGAGGAGTCAGACCCCAGGATGGTCAGAATGGGTGGAAGATGCCCCTAGAGATGGTCATGCAGGAGCTGAGTTCTGGTGCTTGGAGGAAGTGAGACTGGGCGACGAGCAAATGCCACTTCCCTGCGCCACAGTATCGGTTCCTGGGTCATCCTGTGCTGGGTGCCCTCAGGGGACACAGGCAACACCCAGGGACTCCCACAAGCCTCAGGTCGCATTCTCAGATTCCTGAGCTCCAGCTCTCACCACTGACCTGGCCTGGGACTGGGGGCTGTGGATGCTGAGCTGGGCTGTGGCAGGGCTGGGTGACAATCCCTGTCCTCCCCAGGAGCTCTTCAAGACAGTGAGGCCCGACGACTTCCTGGACTCCATCTGGTCCCAGTGTGACAACAGGGGCAATGAGCACCTGGCACCGACCATCCATGCCACCGTGACCCACTTTAACAGAGTGGTCGAATGTATCATCACCACCTGCATTGGGGACCCGAGCATGACGGCCCAGGACAGGGCCAGGGTGGTGGAGTTCTGGATCCAGGTGGCCAAGGTAAGATGTGGGAGGCCCTGGGAGCCCCTCTCTGGAGTCGGGGGAACTGCCCCTTCTCCTTTATCAGCTCTCATGTTTGAAGTCCGTGGTCTGAGCCTTTGCACAATCCTTAGGCCCCTCCTGCCAGGCCTCGATGACCTGACTCCTGGTCCCAGTGGTAGGAAGCTCACCCCTTCCTGGGCTCCTTTCTTGGCTTGAGCTGAAATCCTCCTACCTGGAAGTATTCCTCATCAGGTTCCAGCTATGCCTTTCCCGGGTTCCCTGAGCTGCTGTCTCATCCAGGACAGGAGACGTCAATGAGGCGACAGAAGCCAGAGGAAGCAGGGCTCCAGCTCCCCCTCACAGCTCATTCTCTTCCCTTCCCCAGGAATGCCAAGGCCTGAGGAACCTTTCTGCTCTCCATGCGATCCTCTGGGCTCTGGAGGGCCCCTCCATTCAACGTTTAAAAGAGATGTTGAGACAGGTGTCCAGGTGGGTAGGCCTCTCTCCATGCGAGCACCACCTGGGTGGACCAGACACCCCCCACAGGGCTGGCATTGCCCTTCAGTCAGTTGGGACCTCCTGGGAGACAGCAAAGCCTGGGGATAGGGTCTGACCTGGTTGGCAGGCTTGAAGTCTTTCTGAAAACTTAGGCCAGTGGTTCTGCTTCAGGAATCAGTTTCCCTAAGTGACAGATCATGGCTTGAACCAAATTGAAGATTTTCAAGTGTTTGCAGCAACAGAACTCTCTGTCCACGTGAAATTAAGACTGTTTAAAACACATCTGCTGAGAAAATAAGAGAATGGAGGCCCCAGGTGACAACAGGAGAGCCCCCTTCCCAGTCCCAGACACCTCAGGGCTCAGACAACACAGTGAAAATGCTCATCCAGGCTGTCTGGACCTTCTGGGTTTTCAAACAAAAGGGATTTACCCTCAAACCACTCCACAGTGTTTCTTTCCTTTTTTCCCTCCTCAGGAAGAACTGGCAAATACTGAAAAACATCATCGAAACATGCCACCAGGAGAGCAGGAAGCTTCTCAAGGAGGTGAGTGGAGGCTGGAGATCTGGAAGGACGGGAGGTGAGGTGGGGAGGGACCAGGCAGGATGTGCTTTGGTAAGTTTTTCACTTAAGGTTCCCCGAGAAATAACGGTCTGTCTTGTCCAGCTGGACAGGAAGCGGGGGGTGTGAGCTGCAGGGGCAGGTGGGGACTGTTTGGGGCAGGAGGCCTTGGTCACGGGATACAGTGGTGTCACCTGGACTGTTCCAAGAGGTGAGGAGCTGGCAGAATGAGCAGGTGTCTGGCTTCCATGCGGACCCATCGGCTGGCCCTCATCATCCTCCAGGCTGGCGGGTGGATGGAGTGGGTGGGGGTTCCTTTCTTCCTAAAGCAGCCCAGTCTGTCCTCAGGAAGCCAGGCCCCTGCTGCTCCTTCTGTCTTCACTGCACCTCGCAGGGGAGGGCACTCTGCCTGTCCCAGGGATGGGCACTGTGAGGTCACACAGGCCTTGTGGACACAGGGGCTGCCCAGCCTTGGGCCAAATGGTGGATCTGGGACAGAACTGTGTGCTCTCTGGGACTGTGCAGTCTAGCCCGATAGTGGTCACTGCTGACAAACCAGTGAGTCTCCCCCGGTGCCTTGTCGACAAGGATACGCCCCAGATGGCAATGAGAATTATCGAGGAACCTACAGATTCTTAATGGACCTTCCTGACAGATACTTAATGGCCTCCATCGAGGCCCTGGCAGGAGGTGCCTAAGGATTGTGCAAAGGCTCAGACCACAGACTTCAAACATGAGACCTGAGAAAAGAGAAGGGACATTAGAAGTTTCCAAGTGAAAAAGGATGCAAATGTCACCATTACACAGTGCCGTGTTCAACTCCTACACTGTCACTCAGATGTGGCACACGGGGGTTCCCTTCCTGAGTGAGTGAAGGAGGAGTTCTGTGCAGGGACCATCCTGAGGGGATCCTAGGGAGCTGAGGACTTTGGCATGGCCTCAGGTCCAGCCTGGTGTCAGAGAATCCCAGGGGGCTGGAAAACACAGCAGCCACTTGCATGGGACCCCAAGACACCTTGTGCCTCTCCATCCATGGCTCAGGTTGACCGAGGGCCTCAACACACCCCGAGAGTCCAGAGGACAGGACCTTGGTCCGAGGTGTGTCTGGAGGAGGAGTGAAGGCCAGGGGCCAGGGCCTCTGGCTGGGAGGGGGAGCGGTCTCCTCTGTGGGCCCCTGAGCAAGTAACTGCCCCTCTGTGGGCCTCGGTCTCCTCATCTGGGAAATGGAGGGAGATGATCTGTGGTGCAGGCCTCACAGGGGTGATGAGGTACAAGGGGGAGAGGAATGTGCAGGAGCTTTGTGCTCCTCCTCCTCGAGGGGGGAGGGGACAGCACTGGTGACAGTCAGATGATACTGAGTCCTCAGGGGACCCTGGGATGCATGGGGAGTCCTCCTCACACTTTCCTGATGAGGAGAGAGGCTTAGGGGCCTGGGGAGGCCTGAGGGCACAGAGAAGGGAGTGTTGGAGCTGGGAGTGATCTAGAATCAGGGCACCCTGGAATGGGAGCAGCCATAGACACCAGATGTCCAGGGTCCAAGATCAGGGGCCTGGGAGACATGGGGAAGGGAACATGGCCTCCCTGAGCCTGTCCTTGACCCTGCAGGAGGTGTCATCTGTGAGGGCCACCCTGCAGATGGACCCCCAGGGAGCCCAGGAGAGACAGCAGCAGGTGAGGTGGCCTGAGGGGGAGGGTCTAGGTGTCAGAGGAGGGGTCACTCACCTCACGGCTGGAGGCCTCCCTAAGAGAGGGGTCCCTCCTCCTCCAGCCCAGCTCCAGGAGCCCAAGAGCCTGAAATGCCTGCCCTGGAAGTGACCAGGAGGAGGCCTGGAAGGGCTGGGCCCAGGATGGGTTAGGGAGGGGAGGGGCAGGGACCACATACCCTGGGATTTGCCAAAAGCCGCCCCTGGGAGGTGACTGGGGAAGTTGGGTGGTCCTGGAGGGGGCAACTGGGGGGAGGCCGCTGAGGGTCCTAGGCTGTTCTCTGCGGGAGTCTGTGGTGGGCAGGAGGCTGGGGTGAAGGGATTTGGGGGAGGGTCCATGGGGGCACCTGAGAGGTGAGACTCATCTCACCACTCCCACCCTGATTTCACAGGGTGTCGTCCCCTTCCTGGGCATGTTCCTCTATCACCTGAAGCTGCTGGACATTGGGATGGAGGATGATCTGGAAGTGAGTGAGCCTGGAGGTGGGGCCAGAGAGCAGGATCCTGAGGTTTGGGAGGCGAGAGCCCTGCACTGGGACCTGAGCTCTCAGTACCTGGCAAACCTCCTCTCATGAGAGCCCCATGGCCACCCCTGGGAGTTGGGGAGTCAGGCCCATCTTAGCAATGCGTGAATAGACGCTCCGCATAAGCCCCCCACCAGTCTACCTGGGCTGGTGAAGCTCATAGCTGCCTGCCTGCAGAGCTGCAGGAGGCTGTGTCTGAGATGGATTCAGCCTCCCCCTCGGGTCCTGCCCCTGGGGGAGTGCCATCAGCCCCTGCAAGTGAGGAAGCACTTCTGTGTTCCAGCTGTCCCTTCCTCCCTGAGGCCTCAGTCTCCCCGTCTGTCATCAGAGAGGGTGTGCTACATAAGGTCTCTGGCCTCAGCTCCCCTGTCCCTCCTGCTCTGGAGCCCAGAGCCTGGCCCAGTGTCAAGTTCTCTTTGTGGAAGGTCTGCCCTCTGCTGGGCCCTGACATTCCTGCAGCCTGAGAAGGGGTGGGATGGGGGTTGGTTCTGGGCTTAGGGGGCTGTTTCTGATGGACATTGGCTGTCTCCCTTCCAGGGAAATCGGGTCAACTTTCAGAAATGGTGTGACGTGAGCAGCTATGGGGAGGGTGGGGATGTGGAAATCAGAGGCCTCGCCTGGCAAGACTTTCTCTTCCTCATCCCTTGGGTCTTACATTTATTGGGAGAGTCAGATCCACAAAGCTGGGCATCCCATCACGTTGGCGGGTGCGGGAGGGGCTGGCATCAAGGACACCTTCCTGGATGAGGAAGTAATTCAAGCCAACTGTGAGGACAGGCAAGTCCTGAATGGAGTGGGAAGGAAGGAGGGTTCCCGAGTGAGCACAGACCCCAGACCAGATCCTCACTCCGCACAAGTCCCTGGCAGCGTTCCCCATCCAAGCCCTGTCTGCATCCTGTCCTTCCTCCCAGAAATACAAACTCATCAGGAGGATCCAGCTGCTCCAGCAGGCTGCAAATGCATATGACCTGGAGCCCGACGAGCGATTTGGGGCCTGGTTCCAGGCCATGGAGCCCATCAGTGTCCATGAGAGGTGAGGAGGACAGGAGTTGGGTGAGGGCAGGCCAGACTCTCTCTGATGGCCAGCTCCAGAGCCTGTGGCCTGGCTCGCTGATCAGCCACGGAACTCGTAGCGTGGTGACCCATGGGGCACCAGGACTCAGCTGCTGGCAGGCTCTGGGAGGGGCACCTGAGGTGTGGCTCCTGGTAGCTCACAGGTCCACTCTTTCCTGTAGCTACTGGGTCTCCTGCCAGCTGGAGCCCGCACACCAGAAGGCGAGCAAAATGCGGCTCTTCAGGAGAAAGAGGAACCGGACATCCTCCAGTTCAGGGCCGAGTGAGTGTTGGGACCAGGAGCGACTGAATCCAGGGGCTCAGTACAGCTTCGGGCTAAGCATGGGCCTCGATCCCAGCTCCACTGCTGAGCAGGCCTGGGACAGGCCGCTCCCCTCTCCTCTCTGGGATTCAGTTGCATCCTCTGAAATGGGTGATGCTAAATGATGCCTCCTGCATCAGGGACAAAGGAGGTGCTGTTGATGGACTGAGCACTCGGTACAGGGTTTGGATCAGAGTGCAGGGGAACAGGGAGTTGTGCCATGAAGCTCAGGAAGGATCCCCAAAATAGTCTGTTTCTTCTCTTCAGCCACCATGCCCTTGGTGATGAGCCGTCACACTCTGGAGACCACAACTGCAGCTCCTCCTGACCAGCAGGGACACTGGCGCCCTCGGGGTGCACCGGGCCAGCTCTTCCCACCTTGAGTGAACGAGGACATCCTAAGACTTTCCCTGGTTTCCCCTAAATCCCGAGAGGGAGGGCACCACCCCCTCCCTCTCCCTGACATCATGACGCCAGCCACTGTTAACCCATTGGGGAGGAGTGATATTATTTCTTTAATAGTAAATGGTAGATTTGACTCTTACATTATATCCTGTTTCTTTCACAGCCTGGGTGTTGTGGTGTGGTTCTTTCACTTCTTATGCTCATGTAAATGAGACACAGAATCTCACTTTCCTCCTTGAATGAAGAACTTGTGTATGGTCACAGCTTATTGTATGTGGGAGAATGGAGGAGGGCCAGCCTCCTCCCTGGCTACTGAATGAAACCCTTAAGTCCCCCTTCCTCAGAGGACAGGTGCATTTCAGTGTGTTTCACCTGGGCCAGGAGCAGAGACAGCCCCTCAGATCTCCCTGGATCTAGAGGTTGGAGGGACTTTCCCAGGCAGAGCAACAACCACTGAAATGTGGGTGTCTTTCAAATAGCACTTACCAGGACCATGTCCTTCCCCAGGACAGCGGCTGTCTTTCTACAGCTTTCCAGGAAGAAGGAATGTTTTTTGCTTCTCTTGTTGATGTTTCTTTGATCAGATATTGGAAATTGCCGTTTTCTAACCAGTCTCTGGATTTGCATCAACACTAAATGAGGAAAAATGTAAAAAGATAAAAGTTTGCATGTGGAACAGACAAAGCCAAAGGAACACCATGTGCAGATGGACTAAGGGCCAACAGGACATCCCCATCAGGCCGCCTCTAGTCCTCCCTGTTCACCCTTCGCCTAGACTGGAAACCTGGGATCCTGGCCCATGCCCTAGGAACTCCTTTTCCCGCTTGTTTCATATCCAGAGGGAAAGATTCATGATGCAGCTTTCAAAGCTACAACAGGACTTTGTTCCGTAAACCTCACTGCTCCCTGTGAACTAGGATTTCCAGCATCCCCGCACATCCTTGTATGATTCTTTTTGGGCAGAAATTCCCTAGAAGGCCCCCACCCTCTCTGTCAGGTACATCGTGGCCATTCCTCCCTGGCTGGGCCTGATGGATCAGTGGTGAGCTCTGGCTTGCCAGGACAATAGACCTTAATCCTGTCCACTGAATGACCCACACCGTCCCTTGCTGCCCCGGGTGACATCTGGGCCCATGTGGTTCTGAGGTCCATGGTCTTAGACAATCACTCGTTTACATACTCAGTCGTGTTGTTACTGACTTGTCCCAAAGTGGCAGCTGGGCCTGAGCGAATAGAGCACTTAGTCCCTGGGACTGCTGTGTTCTTTTCCCCAGTCTGTGCTGAGGATATGTGGATTTGTGTTACAGGGATGTGAAACTTTCCTGTTGGGAGTTTTGAAAGATGAGGCAGGAGAGGGGCAGGTATAGAAGTGGGTCCAGCAGGGGAATGCCACCAATCTCAGACACCACAGACACAACAGACACAACCTTACCAATTAAAATACTGAAATGCTCCCCACGTGGGTGGTGAACAGACACAGCTCAGAGCTCATGCTGAGAATCCACCCAACGACGTGGAGCTAAAGTCTTAGCACCTGGCATTTTGAACATCATGCCCTGGAAATACCCTGTAAGACAAGGGCCATTGTCTTGAATTCCTTGGTACTTCTTCCCCCTCCTTTCTGAAGGCTGCAAGTGTCACCCACGGATGCCTTTTCAGTTCAGCCTGAAGCAGAGTAGAAATCCTGGTTCCCACAGCCCAGGTCCTTCCTTTCAGGACACTGCCATCCAGGAAAGAAAGAGTTCACGCATCGGTGTAGACACACAAACACACACACTCATATCCCACCCAAATCCCCAGATGCATGAACTACTAAGAGATTAAAAGTGACTTCAGAAACAGATCAACCAATTGCAAAAGAAGGGTTTCATGAAGATCCTGACTCAAATAAAATGTAAAACCAGGAAATAACCTTGACAAAACTGGGAGACTTGGGATACTGACTGGACAGTTGATTATCCGAATGACATTTTTATTTTTGTGTGTGATAATATTATTGTGTTTGTGTTCCAAAATCCCTCATCTGTAAGAGAAACGGAAATATTTACAGCTGAAATGATGTGCTCTCAGCCATCTCTTCTGGTTAATTCTTGGGGACTTGGTGTGAGGATAAACAAAGCCAGATGGTATACGAGTTGACAATCTTTGAAGCAAGTAACAGGTTCACAGAGATTGATTTTTCTCTACTCTGAGATTTAGAGATTTTTGAAAACCTTCAGAACACAATTTTGATAAATGTAGTATAGTTGTTTTTCATATTACAATGTTACAAATTAAAACCTCACAAATATAAAGGAATGCTTCTCCTTCCTGACCTAAGGAAGCTCTCTCTCAGTCTGGCTTCTGTGAATGACCTGATGATCCCACCAGTTATTCACTTATCACGTGTTTGTTGAGTAATTCCTTTGTGCTCTGTGCTGTGTGCAAGGCGAACCCATTTCCACGACTCTGGATCTAGTGTGGGAAGGAAGGCAAGGAGCCTGCTGCAAGCTTCTCTTAAGTGGAGAATAATGCCCCCAGGGGGTATGCTCATTTTTAATATTCCAAAATCAAAGCTACACAAGTTTGCCAGGTAACAGATAAGAGATACTTAATTCATGATATTGAAATCACCTATGTCTGAATTACCATGTGACAATGAAGAGAAGATTGATGGATTTTATGTTATAATTAGATGCACCATCATAGTGCTGGCCCCTGGCCAGGTGGTTAAAGTTTGGCATGTTCTGCTTTGGTGGCCCAGGTTCAGTTACCAGGCACGGACCTACAATAATCATTAGCAGCCATGCCGTGACGGTGACCCACACACAAAGTAGAGGAAGATTGGCAACAGATGTTAGCTCACGGTGAATCTTTCTCAGCAAAAAAAAAAAACAAATTAGATGCAAAATCATAATAAACATTTATGGCATCGGGTTTAATATACATTAAAAGACAAATCTCATTCAAGTAGGTATCATCTCTTCATTGAGTGTCAGTTCTAGACCAAACAAATCTAAGTTCAAAACACTAATTCCTCAGCTACAATTATCCTATCAATTTTAATATAAAAAGGAGAAAACTCATGGTAAATAAAAATTGAGGTTTAACACGAAACGTCAAGATCACGATGGATGTTACAAAGAGATGCTGTGAGAGTCAAGCCTGTCTCATGCGGAATTTCTCAACAGCACCACTCTCCTTTTCTTCAGCACCGATGTTGCCTTCCTCACTGTGTTTTCAGGATGCCTTTCTTGGCTCCTTGCTCTCTCTGGCTCCCCGGCAATCTCGTCTGTCCTCGAGGCCACAGTCAGTCTCTCCCATGCTTTTCTTCACTTTCTGTGTCTGTCTCCTGATATCTCTAGAAGATGCCCGTTGCCTGCAGAGGGGCTGTGAGTGGCCCAGACCCATCCCTGGACTCATCTCTGCCCAATATGGACAGTGGCCCTGGTGGGCTCAGGGCTGGTGTGCAGATCCCTCGGCCCCAGCATGGTCCAGAGATTCACATGGACCAGCCTGTGCGACTGTTTCAAAGGTATTTGCGACTCCAAAGAACTTAAGAGTTCTCCTTCACTGCTGCAGGCCTGGAGTCCCTGCAGTCGACTGTATCCACAGACTTGCTGGGGCTTCTCCAAGGTCTCCTCCCACTGACTGCATCTGACCTCACTGCCAGGATGGGAAGTTAGTCCAGTAACTGGCCTCTGGAATATGCAGCTACTTAGGATTCAGGGTGCGTAGAACTTTAGTTTTCTGATTGGGTTTATTTTCTTGGTCTTACTGTTTCCACTATGAAGTCTGGGCATATTTTTTGAGCTTTCTCTTTCAGAACAAAATAAAATGTGAAATTTGAACAAAATGGAGGATGAAGACTACCATCCACAGAGAACGTTCTCAGCTCACGTGGATATTCCACCCTCCTTCTCTCCCTGGACACATGTGTCTCAAATTGCACTGTGCATCACAATCATTGGAGGGTTTTTAAAACTCAGAGTGCTGGACCTCAACCCAAGTAGGACTGGGGAAGAAACGGAGAATCGTCATTTCTAAGAGGTGATGTTGATGCTGCTGGTACAGGGACCACACGTGGAGAACAGGATTCAGTGACACCATCAAGCTGATGTGAGACAAGGACAGAAAGCTCAAGGTCATTATCCAGTGTCAAATCCAGACCAACTTCCCTCCACCATCTTGCTTCAGGATGTTCCTCTCCTCCTCTCTCTGTCATGGTCAAATACACACATGCCGGTGCCCCACAGCCCACTGTTATTGGGACACAGAGTTCCAAGGACTCCACAGCTCCTTTACGGCTTCATCTCTAATGAAATTATTCACTATTCCATCCTTAGTCATTCACTTCCACACCCTGATCCTATCTTCACCCAAAATTCTCCTGCTCCCAAATCAGTAACTCAGAAACACCATATTCCCACCACAAATTTCCACATTTCCACTTTTGACACAAAGAACTCCCCTCTAAGTAACCGTTCTTCGAGAAAGTATATTACTCCAGTAAGCATATCTTCACAACCCTCTTGCTTCTCTTCTCCTACTCCTCTCTATTAATCCTGCATTCCACAGTCCATCATTTCAATCATCCACTGACCATACTCGCAGATTCCTTATTGCCATTATATCTGCATTGCAAGCCGCCCACTTCAGATGATTCCAAATACCTGCCATGCCATGTTGACACTTGCACTGAAGAGAGAATGCACCAGGAGCCTGTGGATCCCAACAGAGAATCACAGCCACCAATGGACCTATATGCATTTCTCTAATGCTTCCTGAATGCTCTGTCAATTTCTTTCCATTTCTTGAGTTCCATAAATCTCTATTTTCTCCTGACCTACTCTATATTTCACACATAACTTGTTAACCATCAAACAAGAACTATTTCACTCTCTAGTCATCAGATCTACAAATATTCCTCATAAGGAATTGATTTATCACACGTTTTCTGTTGCTATATCCAACGAAATTTCTTTCTTGCGGAAACCACTCTGATTTTTATCTCATTCTTCAATTTCAGTGACATTATGCCCTCCACATTTGTTGCACTTTCCATCACTTCCCTACTGCAATCATCCCTCAGGTTTCAAATATGCACAAATCTCTACCATCTACAAACCAATCCCTCATCCAGCATTCCTAACAGTCCTCACCCCCCATGCCCCTCCTCTTGTCCTCCTGCCAGGGATCCGCTGTGAAAAGTTCACATATATCCAAATGCCTCTGTTTGCACAGTGCACACTCAAGCCCATTCCCATTCTGTGGATTTTTCTCTTGCTAACCTCACAAGCCATGTCTCTTACCAATCCACTGGGGACTTTTCATGATTTGTCTGACATGCTCTGCAGTAGCATGTGACCTTGTGGACTTCAACGTCATTTTAAAAGCCTATTTGTCCTTGGGATCCACCACCCTACACTGTCCTGCTCTTGCCTGTCTGAACTTCCTGAGGCACTTTTTGGCTTCTCTTTATGACCACCCCACAATGACTGATCCTTCCCGGAAGTCAGCCCTGCTCAGACACCTGTTGCCCATCTGCACCCTCCTGGGGCAACACCATACATTTCCCTTGCTTCAAATACCACTAATGAGCCAAATATGTCCAAAGAATCAGCAGAAACCTAACTCTGACCCCCAGACCCATTTATCTACCTGCACACTCACGGCATCAGTGATGACTCAACTCACAATGACCAGGTCCCAAGTTGAGCAAATCACTTCCCCAAAATAATTTGCTTCTCTCTCAGTGTTCCCAAACTCACTTGTTTGTGCTAATAATGCGTCTAGCCCTGGGTGTCACTCTGGACACCCTGGCACCCCACACTCACATATCAATGAACTACCCATCCACCCTCCTGAATCTACCTACAGGTTATCCACTTTTGAATTATTTCTAATCATCTTTCAGATTTCATACAAAATATCATTTCCACACAGTGAACTCTCCTACTCTACTAAGCCAATTTATAAAACTCCATTTTTCCTCTTTGTTGATTTTTTTTTCTATTTTAGTTATATGTGCATTATTATCTATTTCTTTCAAGATTTAGTTCTTTCTCACTAAACTGGATACTCCATGAAGACAAGACCAATATGGATTTTCCAAATTTTCCCACAAGAGTGTTCACATATGGCTTTGCACACATAAAGGGCTCACATATATTATGTGTACAATATATATTTTATATTTATATACATATAAAATTGAAACATTAAAAATTCACTTCCTGAAATATTTTAAATCCATCCACTTAACTACTCTTATGCAAAGACACCACCTTTAGAGTGGTACACTGCAGTAAATTAGCAAGAATAGTTTAAGATTCCAAATCCTTTCTCCTCGTAATAAAATCATGAGATTCTAGTCACAGTGATCTGTTTAAAATGCAAAAGTGATCAGTTCATCTTAACTTTTAAATCCCCCATTTCTGTCTTCAGCACATATTTCTCCTGTTGTCTTATCATAATTATTAATACTACCCTTTTCATTCCCTGATATGTTTCAGTTTGGAGGGAAAACTATTTGGTCATTCTATTTTTAGAGCACTTACTACATGCAAACCTTTGGTATGAAACCTGTGATCTACAAAATAACTAAACAGACAGACTGCTCCTGTTTGATTTAGTCTTAGTGGGAGGAAAGAGATAATAAATGGCAAAGGATGTATAACATGCCATGTAGAAATCACTGCTGTGATAAACAATAAGGCAGAGAGTGAAAGTTTGAGCTTGAGCACATTTTCAAATTACTTGTGTTTGTGTGTGTGTGTGTGTGTGTGTGTGAGCGCTCATGTGTGTTGCCTGGATGGGAAGAGTTGCTTCCTCCCGCGGGGTTGGAGGAGCCTCCTATGCCTTGGGAAATGTCCTCCATGTGCACTTAATATGCACTTTGTTATCCATGTGTATTAGTCAGGATTCTCTAGAGAAATAGAACCATAGAATATATATAAACATATAGAAGTGGAGATTTATTGTAGGAATTGGCTCACAAGGTTATGGAGTTGAGAAGTCCCACAATCTGCCATCTGCAAGCTGGAGAACAAGAAAAACCAGTGATATAATTCAGTCAAAGTCTGAAGGCCTGACAACCAGGACCTCTGATGTCCAAGTGCAGGAAAAGATGGATATCCCAGGTCAGGAAGAGACAGTGGACTCAGCCTTTCTTTGCTTTTTGTTCTATTGAGCCCTCAACAGATTAGATGATGCCCACCCACACTAGTGAGGGTGGGTTTGTTTAGGTAGACCATGGAATCAAATGCTAATCTCTTCCAGAAACCTCCTCACAGACACACCCAGAAATAATGCTTCACAGTCCAGCTGGGCACCCCTGCAGCCAGTCAAGCTGACACCTAAAATTAACCATCACATCATGGCTTTATCCAACCAAGACCAACAGAGATATCACAATGTGACCTATGTCATTTCAATTTTCCAGAACACATGTTAAAGAAAGTAAATACAAACAGATGAAACTGGATTTTATAACATTTTTATTTAACCCAAGAAATCTAAATATTATCATTTCAAAAGGTAGTCCACATCAGTACAAAGAACAAGATACTCAGGTTTTATGCTCCCTCTGTCTTACTGTTGAATTTCAATGAATACTGGCTACTCATACAACTTAATATGATCCAATTTATAATTTTCTCCTATCTATTTTAGCTTTATTGTATCAAAAGGAAATCATTTTCTCCTTATTGTCAAACTGCTCTGCTAGCTCTTTTTTAAAAAATTAAAGCTGTATATTGTGTTTATGTTAGAAATGAAATTAAAAAATTAAGTAATTAAGAAGGATTTGATTCCAGCAAAAGGCTGGTTTACTAAAACGGAAGACTGTTCAAGAGCAAATCTTCCAAGAAAACCACAGGGTCAATGACATTGGAAAATTCAGGGTAGAATTAGAATACACATGGGATGTGATTAAAAGGGGAGTAGTGAGAATGTGGAGAGGAATTGATATCAGAAGTGAAAATACACAAGCATGTTCCAAGTTGATGAAAGACATCAATCTACAGATTCAATTAATTCAACATTCCCTAAGCAGAGTGCATACACAGGAAATATTAATGAACTGAACTATGGTCTAAAAACCAAAGTTAACGTAAAGGATTTTAGGGACTATAGATGCCAAATAAGCAAGAAAAAGGCCAACTGGTGATTTCTAACCATAAATAAAATAAGATAGACATCAACAGAGCAGTATTTTTTAAATGCTAAAAGAAATCTCATGTCAAACCAGAATTCTACACCCAGCAGCAACAGTGCCCCAAATAAAGATGTCCTAGAAAAACTTAAAGTGAAACTTTTGATTGTCAGCAGCCTTGAATTAGACAAAATACTGGAGTGAGTTATCACACCCAAAGGAATATAATCTCAGGTAGAAAACCAGGAACGGAGGAAGGACTGAAGAGGAAAGGAAAGGATAATTTATAGATAAATATAAATGAATTTTATTTTGTGAAGTAATTCTAGAAATCTCTCATGGAGATTAAAATATATGTAGAATAAAATGCATGAAAACAGTAATACAAATGTCAGGAAGGTTAAAAATAGAATTGAAAGTGTTTAAGTTATTAGCATTTGAGGGAGGTGGTAAAAGTAATTATTCTCATTAGACTGTATTAAAGATTCAGGATTTAGCCATTAGTGCAATTACACAAAGATTTCTATATGATTTCAACTAATAAGTTTATAGACAAAATAACGGAATAATAAAAGAGTTAAGTCAACATCAGTGAAGTAAAGAGAGTAAAGGAACGTTAATTATTCAGGTCAAAGGGAAGGGAAAGAGTAAGACGGTTGAAATAATTACAAGTTTACTGGTAATTACCTGAGATGTAAATGCACAAAGTACTAATTTATTTTTAATGGCTGTGTGATCTATTCTAGAGACTTATTAATAAATATTTTGGACATTCTTTTATTGATAAATGTTTACACATTCTCTATTTTTTCCTATTAAAACATATGTTGTATGGACATTTTTGTACATATAAACTTCCATTCCTATTTTTACAGAAAATATCTATAGTGGAAGACAAAGGAAATATTAAAATGTTGATAGAAACTGCAAATACCACCTCCCCACACAACTGTATTAAATTTTTTCATCTACCAACAGTATCTGACAGTGTCAATAACCGCACATTTCTCTGTTTATGTATAAAGCTTTAGGAATCGCTCAAATCCCATCGATAAGAGACAGGAAGTCTCCTCTGGATTATCCACTGATTGGATTATCCACTCCCTCCATAAAAGGGGAATCAGAGGCAGAACTCACTGAATTTTCCAGCAATCCACGGGCTGTCTGCACATCAGGAGTGGGGTCAGCAGGACAACTCTGCAGCCATGGAGGAACCTGCATCGGCCTATTTTCCAAGCCAGCCTGTTCTGGTGAGTGTGGAATCCATAGGGACAGCAAGAGTGTCCATTTATACACTTGGTCCTTCTGTGAAACCTCTTTAAGTGAGCAGGCAGTAGCTGTTACTACAAGAAGATACCTTATTGAAAGTTGTTTCCCAGGTGTCAATGTTTGTTAAGTAATGTTCAAGGTATTGTACTTATTTGTATAGAGAGCTTTCTTGGGATAATAGGCCAGACCTTTGTTTTGTTTTGTTTTTACCCAACAACATCACTGGGAAGTGGAAGTAGTATTCGGCTCTGCACTGTTTACATTGTTCCCTTCTCTGGAAAAATTTTTACCCACAATGTGATTGGTCTTTTTTAAAAAATATTCAGTTCTGTGCTCAAATATCACCTCATCAGTTAGTCCTTCCCTAACCTCTTCATCATCAATAATTGTAGGTGGGCCGGGCCCGTGGTGTAGGGGTTAAGTTCACGCACTTTGCTGCTGGTGGCCTGGGTTTGGATCCCGGGCGCGCACCAAGGCCCCACTTGCCAGGCCATGCTGTGGCGGCGTCCCATATAAAGTTGAGGAAGATGGGCACAGATGATGGCACAGGGCTAGTCTTCCTCAGCAAAAAAAAAAAAAAAAAGAGAGAGAGAGAAGGATTGGCATGGATCTTAGCTCAGGGATGATCTTCCTCACAAAAAAATAAATTAATAAAATAATTGTAGATAATTTCCTTCCCCTTTATCCCTCCTTACCGTTCTTCCTCCATCTCTCCCTCTGTCTCTCTATCTCTGTGTAGCCCTTACTGTTTATCACAGGATCTAATTATACCTAACACTATATTAGACATTCATTAGTCTCTTTATTAACTCATTCCTCTCACCAAGATTAAAATAAACAGAGGCAGTCATGTTTTTAAGTTAAATTCTGGATCATGGGTTTTAGTACATAACTTGGCTTATAATAGGTGCTCTATAAATGGGAGGATCAAATAATTTTCCCTCCAAACTGGGACTTGTTGGAGAATGAAAGGGATCGTATTAATAATTATGGCAGGACAATAGGAATGAAGTGAGATTTATGACTTCACTTTTAAAAAGGATCTGAAGACAGAAATGAGTGATTGTAAAGGAAAGGTGCACTGATTAGGTTTACATTTCAAATAGATTATTGTGACTAGAGTTTTATAATGGATTACAGAGAGAAAGGATTTGCAATCGTAGTGATAATTTATTGCAGTATATCACAAAAGAGATTATATGCTTGTATAATTGTAGTTGAGGGAATTTGTTTGAAAACTTTAGAAAGTATCTTTTGGAGTTTGAATAATTTCTTTCGATAAATATATTGAGCGTCTTCTAAGGGCAAAGCAATGAGTGAATACGGCAGTGTAACACATTACAGTCCACATTAGTCTTCAGTTCATGGAGTATCCAATTTAGTGAGAAAAACACTATGAGAGAAATAGATGATAATACACATACAATTAAAAAATTTAAAAATTAACACAGAGAAAATGTGACATTAATTTTGATGGCTGGATCAGGAAAAGTCACTCTGTGGAAATGTATTTTGTAGGAATCTGAAAGGTGCTCAGGAATTATTCAAAAGGGGAGAATATTTAGCTGGATTTAGTAGGGTGGATGGATGGTTCATTGATGTACGAGTGTTGGGTGGCAGGGTGTCCAGAATGACGCTCAGGTGTAGACAGGATATTAGCACCAACAAGTGAGATTAGGGGACCCTGAGATATGGGTGATTATTTGGAGAACTGCTTGGATCAACTTGGTACCTGCTCATTGCAAGCTGGTCATCGAGTTATCACTGATATGGTGAGTGGGCAGATGGGTATTTGGGTCTCAGCGTTCAAGCCAGATCTGTCTGATTCTATGGGCATTTCGAGTTCATTAATGGTATGTGAAGCCAGGGAAATTGATGGGCTGGCCTAGAAGAGGGTGTGGATGTGTAACAAATGTGAGAGCAGGACTGACTTCTAAGAAGCATCAATTGTGTTAAGTCAGATGGTGGAGCCCAGATTAACAGGGAGGAGTAGGAGGAGAGAGGAAGAGTCAGGGGAGGAAAAATGGTTACTTACAGTGGATAGAACTATGTGATGGGAATATGGCGTGTGTGAGCTATTTACGTATGTACAGGAGAATATTTGAGTGAAGATGGGACATGGGTGTGCAAGTGAAGTGAGCATCAAATTGTTGAGAGGAACGTGATTTCATTAGAGATGAGGCACTGAATTACTATGCTCTGGGCACACAAGCATCTAAAAATAGTCCTTTCTGTCCGTGACTCATATCAGTTTGGCGTCCCAGAATCTAGTTCTCAGTGTGAGGTGCCTGTGCCGGCAGCATCAGCATCATGCGGGAACACTTAGAAGTGCAAATTCTTGGCCCTCCGCAGGCCTACTTGGGTTGAGGTCCAGCAATCTGTGTTTTAACAACCCTCCAGATGATTGTGATGCACAGGGCAGTTTGAGAGATATTTCTCCAGGATACAGGAGGGTGGAAGACCCAAATGAGGTGAGAAAATTCATGACTGGCAGTCTGCATCCCACATTTTATTCAAATTTCACATTTCATTTTGTTTTCAAAGGGAAAGCACAAAAGAAATATGATTCCCCAGACTGCAGAGAAGAAAAGACAGGTCCATTTAGCCAAGACCAAGCGGAGACATCGGGAAAGGTCTACACTTCCTATAAGACTCACCAGCTGCATTTTCAAGAGGCCAGTTACAAGGATAACTTCCCACCCTGGCAATGAGGTCAGGTACAGTCAACGGGAGGAGACCTTGCAGAAGCCCCAGCAAATCTGTGCATACAGGAGACTGCAGGGTCTCCAGGCCCACAGCAGTGAAGGAGAACTTTTAAGTACTTTTGATATCACAAATACCTTAAATATAATTGCACCAGGTGGTCCAGGTCAATCCCTGGGCTGTGTTGGTGCTGGGTCTCTAGACCCCAGCCTCAAGCCCACTGCCACACAGTCTTCAGACTGGGCGGAGATGATCCCAGGAGTGGGTCTCGGTCTCCCCCACCCACTCTACAGACAGCCCGTAACCTATGGAGACATCCGCAGACAGAGTCAGAAAGTGAAAAAAGCAAGGGAGAGACTGGCTGAGGCCCTGAGGGCAGACAGTTTTGCCAGGGAGGTAGAGAGAGCAAGGAGCCAAGAAGGATGTTCTGAGACCTGATGGAAAATAGGAGAAGGTCATGTGGAAGAAGCCAAGAAGTGTGGCCCTGGGGAAGTGGTTCCCCATGAACAGCCCCCAGTTTCACTCGCCTCATTTAATGTCAACCCCACTTCTTGCTCTGGACTGTGATGCTTTGTCATTTTATAATTGTACTTCATTAAACTCTTTTGAGAGACATAAATGTGAAGAGTAGACTGTTGTGTGGGTGAGAGATTGTGTTTCATGTGACAGGAAAGAAGATCTTTACTTGTCCTGGTTTACTGCAATTTCTGCTTACCATGATTTTTATTCACTTCTATATTAAAGGTAATTTGGCCTAAGGGATCATTTAGTGTTTTTACTTATATTTTTTTAGAATACTTGCACTCAGGAAAAGAGAATACCTACTGTAAAGAGCTTATTTTTTAACGTTAAATTAATTTGATTCCATAAAAGTCTTACTTTACTAAGCTTGATTTTATATCTCATTCTAACATAAGTTGTATCCTTTTTTTTTCCAAATACTAACTCAAATATAAGACATTTTTATATAATTTAAGTAGCCCTTAGACTACCTGTTACAGCCTTATCTGTTACCTAAAATGACCTCGGTGATTTTTTAAAATAGAGTTCACCTTAGATTCCTAACAAGGAAAATGCTGTCTGGGAGCATTTAGCGCTGAGAGAATCTTGGCAGCAGGCTTGCTGCCTTCGCCTTGACACTAGGTCCTGAGTCAACGAAACTTGTCCACCTGCTCACAGAGTCGGGCACATCGTAATTATTCAACAAATATGTGATGAACAATATTTGGTGGAAAAAAGGGTCAAGTTACAGTAGTCTGATGGTAGGACTCTTACTGGGTCAGGAGGGGAAAGGACTGATGTGGTTTTGGAAGGATCTGGAATTTTCTGGACTTTCTTGAAGAGCTTTGATAGAGCAGTCTTAGCAGTCATGGGCAAGGAAGCCTATTTCAGAGGGTCAAAGAGTGACTGAGAAACAGAAGGGCAGAGAGGGAGTGGAGGTGGACAGCTGTGCCTTGTGCCTCCTGACAATGGCCTCTGGATTTAACACAGTGATGGCTTCCTCCCAGAGCACACAGCTTGGTGTGGGGCTGACTCCTCCCTAGGACTAGGGTGTTCTAATTCCTCAGTGTGAGCTACTCTGCATATTCCAAACCCCCGATGTCCTAGGACAGGGGGTGTCAAATGGCCCTCTCTGACCCTACAGGATCCAGGCACAGGACCCTTTATGGAACAGGAAGAGGATCCGGGTATACACGGGGTTCTTACCTGCCAGACCTGGAGTTATGGGGAGTGGAGCTGAGTGAGGTCACAGCGTAGGAGCCGCTGACAGGGTCTGAGTCCACCTGGGAGGAGAACAGAGTAAGAGTGGCTGAGGGGGATGGTCAGGACAAGACCTGCCCCCTCATTTGTATGCTGCATCTCTGTGCTTGGTCACAATCTACTCCTCAAGTCTCATTAACATGAGCTGATCTCTTCCCTCATTGCATCATTTCTTCCCTCGTACATTCTGTTAAATTGTTTTAGGTTAACGTCAGTTGGGTTTTTGCTCCAATATCTTTAAATTATTCCTGACGAATTCGTAGATGTAGACCATGATTTCAATGAGTTACATTGAAAAATGAAGGTGTTCACATGTGATAATTGCAGACCTGAGAAATTTAAATGATGGCATCGGGTGTGGTCCATGAACCACAGGACATCCATATGAGCCACGTGACAATCAGAATTTTTAAGACAAGGGACCATTAGGTTTTGATGGTTTGAGTGAGAACAAAGGGGAGCCCTACAATTGCTTCACAGTTTATCAGCAGCAGAGAACCCTCCCTCACCTCTTCCAGCTCCTGGGGGTTCCTGCTTCCCTGTCTGGTGGCAGCAGATCTCCAATCTCTGCCTACGTTTTTCACGTAATCTTCTTCCCTCCATGTCTCTGGGTCCTCTCTTCTTCTTATAAAGACACCAGTCGTTGAATTGAGGGCCCCCCCTAAATCCAGGATGAGTTCATCTGCGGATCTTTAATCACATCTGCAAAGACTCTGTTTCCAAATAAGGTCACATTCTAAGGTTCTGGGTGAACTTGAATCTTTGGGAGACATTATTCAACCGACTACATCACCTACCCTCAAGTTGAGGTTGGGAGCTGGCTCAGGCAGATCTGAACATTAACAATATTAAAGGAGTTGTTTTCACCAACAATATTGGAGTTGTTTTCCTCAAAAGTACTTGATTCAATGTAATAAACTTAAAAATCATAATTATTTGAAATCGTGATGGTGATTCTTAAATCATATGCAAGAGAAAGTTTACAAAATGAAAGAAGAATTTTTGAGAACCAACCACCAAACAAAATAAACAAGATTGAGAAAAAGGACAAAGTGACATATCAAAACATTTCCCCAGTTCCGTTAAGAAAATCAGCAAATTAACGTACTCACAGAACCAGTCTCTCCACTGAAGCAACCATTCAGTTGAATCAAGTGTTTCAGAAATCGGAAATATAATAAAAAACTTACAGCATCCAGAGGAGTGATTAATGAAGGAAAATGGGGCTGGATTTGGGTAAGAAAGCACTGTGGTGTTTTTGGTTAATGCCTACCCGCTGACATTCTCTGGGACAGCGGAGGATGTGAAGATGGGAGCCAGAATCCTTGCACGGCTCCCTCATGCCAGGAGACAAATACTAACCTGCTTCTTCAAATAGGGTGATTCTGTGACTGGGTGGTAGTGATCTGTCTTTTGGGTCCCTGAGGGACCAGCACAGAAGTTGACAGGTATTTCTCCCCCTCAGGGTGGAGGGACTTTCCAAGTGTTGTCATTGTTTGATGAAAGACTTAAAGATCTATGCTACCGGTAGATGCCTGCGCCAATGGCTGGGGGAGGAGACAGACATAAAAATCTGGAAAGGAGGCATCTGAGGAGGAAGTTTTTTGGGGAATGAAAGCTTAGAAGGGCCACTGCATCTACCAGGGAAGCTGGAGTGCAATGTGCACGCCCAGGATTGGACGTGTGCTCAGACAAGACCTGAGAAGACCTGGGGTTGCACCTCTGGCAGATTTGTGGGCTCCATGCAGGTAGGGGGTGAAGTCTAAGGTAGAGCTACAGGGGACCAGCTGCAAACACTGGAGAAATTTTAATTTTTTCTTTTTTTAAAATGTGTTCTTTTGGATACTTGCATTTAAAGACATCTCTGTCAGTTCACTTGCTGATTGTTAAGATAACTGAAAAGAGATTTCAGTGACCACACACATCAAAAAACATAGTTTTTGTAAAAATAGTTTGAAAAGTCACTAAACAAAAGGATGACTGCAGCTCATAAAAAGCCACAACAGCAAAACCTGGAGAGCGAGGAGAATCTGATTCTCACAACGACAACACTGTAATACGGAAAATGTCCAGTTACCACTACAAAATTACAAATGATATGAAGCTACAGGAAAGTATAGCCGGTTCATATGGAATAGAAGGAATTTGACAGAAGTTTTTCCTGAGGAAGCCCAGGCATCGGGCTCATGAGACAAGGACTTTAAAACAACTCTCTTATATATGCTCAAAGGGCTAAAGGAAAGTAGGGATAAAGGACCAAGGAAAATGAAAAGAATGATGTCTCAATTCAGAGAGAATATCAATAAAGAGATAGAAATTGTAAAAAGAGCCAAATAGAAATAATTGAGTATTACCCCTGCACTTCTCCCACCTCCAACCTTAAACAACCACGAATTTACTTGCCTGTATTTGACATTCCATGTAAATGGAATCATATAATAAGTAGTCTTCTTTGACTAGATGCTTTCACTTCGCAGAAGGTCTTCAAGGTGCATCCCTGGTCTAGCACGTGTCCTTCATATCTTTATGGCTGAAGAACATGCAATGTACAGAAACACGGATCACATTGTGTTTATACATTCATCAGATGATGGATATTTGGGTTGCTCTGGTCCAGCTTTTGCTGGTCCCACTCTCACCTTCAGTGGCCCAACATCAGTGTCTTGGCATTTGTGTTGGAAGTGGGGAGACGGTCAGGAGGGGCCCACAGTTCGCATTCCAGCCTCCGTCTAGGATGGGGGCCTCTTCCCAGACCCCCGGTCATCCGGCGCGGTCACTGCCCCCCAGCGGCTTCCCCAGGGGCTGGGTCCGCGGGCTCAGCGCGGGTCAGAGGCTGCACCCCCGGGGTCAGTCCCCGCGCGGACACCGGCGCCAGACTCCACGCGGCCATCACGTCCGGAGGACGCAGCCGCGGGGACACGCGCGTCCTCGTCGTGGGCGGAGGACACGCCGCTGTCCGGCCAGAGCGCCCCGCGCCGTGGGCAGCGGCGGGGCCGGAGGAGCGGGGAGGAGGGCAGTGGGGACCGGGTCCACGACCCTCCGTGGGGGCGCTCGGGGCGGCTCGTGCGCGTGGAAGGCTCCGGACTTTACATCCAGGGCCCCATGCAGCGCGGTCCCCTTCATCGTCGCCGGCCTCGCCTCCGCTTCCTTCTGAGGCGCCAACCGCCTGTTCTCGCTTCACCGCCCACGACCTGTCAGCTCTTCCCCGCGGCCCCGGGGCTCGGCTCTCTCCGCCGCCTCTCGCCGCTTTTCGGCTGGGCTCGGCTCCTCTAACCAGGCGTCGGGCCCTTCCGCCTGGCCTCCGCTGTGTCTTCACATCTTCGGCTCTTTCCGTTTATCTTCGTCTCTCTCCGCCTGGTTTCGGCTCCCTCCGCCTGTCCCCGCCGCTCCTCGGCTCAGTGGTTCGGGTTCGTCTCTCTCCGTCTGGTTTCGGCTTTCTCCGATTTCACTGCCACAGTTCGGCTCTTTCCGTCTCTCCCCGCCAAGTCCCGGGCTTCGCTGGTTGTTCAAGTTCACCCCGTCTTCACTGTGCTGTCGGAGTGTCACTTTCTCTACATCCTAATAGATCAACATATTAAACAAACAGTAAGTGTTCCTAATCTGATAAATAAAAACAAGAATTTTGGTGTTTTACTTATCTTTCCTTTGGTGGGCGAAGTTGAGAATCGTCTCTTATACTGAGAGCATTCTCTATTTTCTGTGAACTGTTCTTCGCCATTTGTCCATTTCTCCAACGGATTCTTGGGCTTTTTTGGTTGGTAAGAGTTCCTTAATATTAAAAAATTAGCTTTTTGTGATGAGTTGCCAACATCCTCCTCTTTTCCTTTTTTTGTTTTTGCCTCTAGTTGTTGCTGCCATGCAGATTTTTTGAAAGGAAATCAAACGTGTTAATTTCGGTTCTTGTTTTGTTATAGTTTTAAAAGACCATCTCTTCTCTGAGATTATATATAAAATACTTATCCTTTGGTTTTTTATAGGACTTTCACAGCTTTAATCTGTACCTTTAAATCTATGATAATCCCTATTCCACAGAACAACTGGGGGTTCCAACATGATTTTTTTGTTAACAATTCATTTTTTTCTTTCCTGCCTTAGCACACCACCTGCACCCACTTTATTAGGAAAAATGTTCAGGCAGGGAGATAATTTGAAAGAGTTTTGCAGTGAACAGTCACGTTATGGACAGAATTCTGTCCCCTCAACAGTCATGTGTTGAAGCCCAAATCCCTAGTACCTCTTATTGTAACTTTATTTGGAGCTTGTGACTTAAAGAAAGTAACTGAGATAAAATAGGGCCATTAGGGTGGACCCTAATCCAATTTGACCAGTGTCCTTATAAGATGAGATTAGGACACACAGACCAAGAGACGCCAGGGGCACGCATGCACAGAGGGATGACAACGTGAAGAGGCAGCTAGACGATGGTCATCTGGAAGCCAAAGAGAGAGGACTTAGGGGAAACCAATCCTGCAGGCACCTTGATCTTGGACTTCCAGCCTCCAGAATTATGAGAAAGTAAATTTCTGCTGTTTAAGCCACCCTGTCTGTGGTACTTTACTACAGCAGCCCTAATGAAGACAGTCCACCACCTAGATTCCATCAGTTACAATTTACTATGTTTACTTTGCCACCTCCATCCATTTATCACCCAAGAATCCATCTCTGTTTAATGCATTTTGAAGTACGTTGCAAACAACAGTAGACTTCACTCCTAAACATGTTAGCATACATAGTCATTAAAGTTCAAAATTTGGCTGAGGCTGGAAGATCTTCCCAGGTGGCTCACTGAATGGTGAGCACTTGGTGCTGGCAAGTTGGTTCCTCTCCACGTGGACCTCCCCACAGGGCTACTGGAGCATCCTCATGGCATGGTGGATGGCTTCCCCTAGAGAGGGAGCAATCTAAGAGACCAAGGAGGCAGCTTCAGTGTGGTTTATGATGTAGCCTCAGATGTCAGACACTGTCATTTCTGCAGCACTGTATTGACCACTTGTGTTCATGACAATTCACGGCTAATCGAATGTAGGAGGGGGCTGCACAGGGCATAAACATAGGTGGAAGTTACCATTGGTGGCTATCTTGGCTGCTAGCCTACACACCCCCCTTTCCTCCAGGCCCCCTCTCCTCATAAGCCCAGAATTCCTTTTCTTCTGCTCCTGCTCACCCCTGAGAACCTGGTTTGATTGGAGCTGTTTGGGGCCTCTGGAATTCATGGCTGTGTTTGGGACAACATGGAAGGTCTCATCTTTCCCTTTACTCTTACTCCTCTCCCCTCTCTATCCTTCTCAGCCTCTCCCCCAGCTCCAGCCTTTCTTGGCTCCTAGTGACTCTTTTAGCAGTAGAAGTTATTCTGAAGGTCAGCAGGATGTGCAACAGATAAGAGGGGTTTGGTGGAGCAGGAAATGTTGGGGGAAAGTTTGTTTCCTGGGCTCCTGTCACCTTCTGTAGAAGGGGAGCTTGGGGGTTGTTGGTGGCTTGTCAGGACAACTACTGTGTTTCTTATTCTGAGACTGGGTCCTCAACATTCCCCAGGGCAGGGGATTTTAGGTTGAATGGGGTTCTATCTATCCACTACAGTTGGGGACAGAGACATTTACACAGCAAGAGGAAGCTGACGAGTTGCCAGCTGGGGCTCAGAATGTTCCTTGTGTTTGGGATTAGGGAGGATTCCCCACAGGGGCAGTCATCTCCTGTTGGGAGGGACTTGAGGGACTTGCATTGTGGTCTCCTCTCATTTGTGTTGAGTACTGCTTGCTGATGCTTCTATAGACTCTTATCTTTTGATAATGGGAAGAGAGGGAGTTTTCTGAGGATCTGTTTGACACTTACACTGGAGAACCTGGTGTGTTGCCTAGTGAGACTCTGGTCATTGCTTTTCTGGGGGGAGACTGGGTTACTCCTTGCTGGGTATACTCATATCTAGTCTTAGTAGTCAAGAGGCGAGCTGGGCTTTGTGTTGGGTGAAAATGGTGTGGTATTGGTTGGGGCTCCTTTCTTCTTGGTGTAGAGGGGGTTGTAAGTTGGTTTTTGGGGTTTCCAACATCTCTAATCTTGCAGGAATATGAGGGAGCACTTGCTGAAGCTTCCGTCATTTGATGGAGCCCTCGTTATTTTGGGGATAACTGGGAGGCATGAGACTGAGGTTCCTGTTGTATCTGGTGCTTGGAGACTGGAGGACCACTGCTTGTACGAGGATCCCACCTTTCAAGTGTTGGGGTGACAGGGAGGGGTCACTTCATGGAGGGCCATTGTCTCTAATTCAGGGAGAGGATTGGGTTAATTGCATGAGATTCCATGTATCTTTAGTCAGGGGGCTCTGGAGAGGTCTTTATAGAACTTTTTTCTAGTGTTGGGGGAGATCGGAAGTCTACTTTCCGGGTCTGCCCTTGTCTGTACTGTTGGCATAGACTGGGTGGGTCACTGGGCTGGGCCTTCCCATTGTCTAGTGTTGAGGAGCAGCTAAGGGTGTTACTTATGGGACTGCTGTCATTTCTAGAATTGGAAGTGACTAGGGGGTGCTTGCTGGAGTCCCATAATTTCTAGTTTTGGGGGAATGGAGGTGTTGATGCTCAGACTCCAGCATTTGTGTTTGTGGATGACAGTTGTTATCTGAGGTCTGGTTGCCTCTAATTTTGGAAGGAACTGGTGATGTCTCTCTAGGGCTTCTGTCACATCTGCTGTTGGATGCAGATTGTGAGCACCATTTGCTGGGGCTTCATAATCTGTAGTCTTGCGAGGTGGAGTGAAGATTTTCTTGGAGGTGCTTCCATCATCGCTATTTTTTGGGTATCAGTTCAACATGTTTTTAAAAGCATTATATTTTGAAAATGTTTAAACTTACATAAAAGTTGTAAAAGTATACAGGGTTATTTTATTCAGTCAATATTCATTATATTTACATACATTTCCTTCCTGCTGATGATCATTCCTAACATTATGTGTCTTTGTGTGGAATTCTTTTCCTTCAGCCTGAAAATTCTCTTTAGAGTTTCTTGAATTTCAGTTCTGCTGCTGTTTAATTGTTCTAGCTTGTTTTTTTAAACCCCATTTGAAAAATATCTTTAATTTGTCTGCATTTTTGAAGAATATTTTACTTAAGTCAGAGAATTTTAAATTGGCAGCTTTTTTCCCCCCTCCCATTCAACCCTTTAGCTGTCAGATGTCATTCATGTCTTCTGCTTCCAAAGTTTCTTTTGAAAAGTTTCCAGACTTACTATTGCTCTTTTGAAAGAAACATGTCCTTTTTCTTTGGTTGCTGTAAAGATTTCTAGTTTGTCTTTCATTTTCTACAATTGTTCATGTTTCTTTCCTTTTATTCATAGTTATTTTGAAGTCCTTGTCTGCTAACTCAGGTATCTGGATTGTCTCTGGGTCTGCTTCTACTGATTTATATATTCATAATTGAGAGCATTTTCCTGCTGCTCTGCGTGTCTATTAAGCTTTTATTGTGTGCTGGATCTTGTGAACAATACCTCGTAGAAGGTCTTAATCATGTTGCCTTCCTCTAATGATTAGGTTTCTAGTACGAATGGATCACCCTGAGCCTCTGAAGCCTAGGTTTTAGACCCTAAAAGGACATATATATTTCAGTTTTGCACTGACTCCCAAGATGTAGTCCTTACTCTTAGTGTGTGGCACTGACTCTCAGGCTGTGACATTTCTAGGGTCATAATTGAAAGCTAGGGCTTTTTTTTCTTTTATCAAGGTCATTCCACTCCAGATGAATCCAAAAGCCAACCTCCCACTCCTGACATGTGTGATCTCCGAAATTTCTGCACAATATTCCGTTTTCAGTGGCTTTTCTCTTCTAAGTCTCCTAGATTCGTTCCCTGCACGTGCGCAAGTTAGGTGTTATTCAAGGACCTGAAGGGGGATTTTTAGTCAGATTTTGGGGGTTTCCTTTTGTGAATCTTTATTTTACACTAGAATATCCTTCAGAGATATTTCAGGGTCAGGTTGTGTTTCCTCTACCATAGCCCTGGAATCCAGTATTCCTCAAGAGAGCCCTGGTTCCTTCCTTTTTCTTTAGAATAGTATCTTAGTAACCAATTTCTGGGTGGTTGATAGGTATTCTCATTATTACTGGTGTATCGTTCTTCTAGGCCTTCTGAGCTGTCAGGCCTTGGAAAAATATGAATCTATACTGTCCTCTACATACATACATTAACTATCTATCTCTCTATCTATCTATGTATCTATGTATCTATCTATTATCTGTCTATGTATCTATCTATCTATCTATCTACCCATCCATCCGTGAAAAGCATGAACTGATAATGGTAGCTCTTATTCCAATCCAACACCTCAGTTGGATTGGAATAAGAGCCAGCCTTCTCTCTTTCCTTGTTTATAACATCTTTCTTTGACTGTGATACACTGGCTCTCATCATCTACAATATATTTACTTAGTTGTTCATGTCTAGTGTATGCATAAATTAGTTTCAGAATTGCTAACTGATATCCTTCTGAGAAACATTTTTTATGAACTAGACTGCAGGATTTCTGGTCAGTTCTTTTGATCCAGGCTTACAGCATCTGGTAAAACATAAGTTTCCAAAGTAATTTTGGTTTCCTTTTCATAGCCTTCATTGTGGCTATGTTATTCATTTGCAATACATTTAGATTCATTTGTTATAGCTTGTTTTCCATTTTATGTTCCCTTCACTAGCTGGTGCATTAATTTTTTTAACCTACAGTAATATCCACTCTGGGATGTACTGTTCTATGGGTCTTGGCAAATGCATAGAGTTGTGTATCCGTCAACACAGTCATGATCTAACATGATACACACATGAACAGTCTTGATAGGACAGTTCCATCACTCCCAAATTCCTTTGTGCTGTCCCTTTGTAGTCATCCCCCTCTCTTACTCTTTGCCCCACAAACCATTGATTTCTTGTCCTTCCCTACAGTTTTGCCTTTCCCCAAATGGCGTACAATGGAATTTACAATAAATGGCTTTTCATCTCTGGCTTCTTTCACTTAGGAAAATGAATCTGATTTTAATGGAGGCATATGTTACACATAGCACAAAGCATAGATCTTAGGTGTAGAACTGAATGCATTTTGACAAATGCATACACCTATATAACCTATACTCCTTTCAAGATATAGAACATTCTCCTCAACCCATAAAGTTCCTCCATGTCCTTTCTCAGTCAATCCTTGCTCCTGCCTCACCCCTTCTCCACAATCGGAGGTTAGATGCAACCACTGTTCTGATTATTTTTCCTACCACAGATTATTTTTTGACTGTTCTTGGAATTCATACAAATAGAATCATACAATATTTACTCTTTTTTGTGTGTGGCTCATTTTGCTCAGTATAATCCTGCAATGGATTTTAATTAATTCACAATAAAAGATGAAATATATAATGTTTCCTATATACTGGGAGTCTCATAAATGTTTTACATATATTAGCTGATTGAATCCTTAATACAAGTCTGTGAAGTAGTCAATCTCATTGTTCTCATTATACAGATGAAGAAACTTTGGCATAAAAAGTTTGTTACTTGCTTGAGGTAACCATCTCTAAAGAAGAGAACTGAGATTAGGCAGAAGAAATTGAACTGTGATAAGTTAAAAATGGAGACCACAGTTGATCCCAATGGGAGCACTGGAGCTGAGGTGGCCCTTCTGGAGTCTCTCAAATTGAGGCAAAGGAATTGGGCCTTTGTATCCACCCCTCTCCCCCCATGAACCAGTGATTGGAAGCGGGCTGCTATTCGGAGTGGTCACAATCTTAGGTGTGGCACTTTCCTTTGGCCCAAGGAAATTCCCAGAGAGGTTGGCAGTATGAGCCCTTAGAATAATTTCTGCAGCTACAAGAGCGAGTGACTTAGTCCTGAAATAAGAATCTAGAAAATATACCACTGCCTCCATTATGGTCCACCACTTATGCCACTCAGATGCACTTGCTTCTTACAGTCAGTGCACTAGGATTCTGGTTGGTCTTCTTGACTGGGGAAACTTAGAACAGGAAGATCAGTGGGACAAATTACAGACAGCTCTTGACTGCACCTTTTATTCATGCTACAATTGATACTTACAATCCCACTTCTCCTACTGTCCCATTTAGATTCCCCTCACCCTTGACATGCACCTCTGGTGGTCTGGGTGGCTTACCTGGAGAGAGGATCCAGATCCTCATCCCTGAGTCATCTGAACACCTGATAACCACATCCTTCACAGGATAGAGCTCCTACACTTAATTATTGGGGAAAGAATATCAAAAGACATCCCAATGGATTACTTGAAGGCCAAATGTCTTCTTTGCCCTCACTGTATAACAGAAGCCCCTTGTCCTCTGGATGAATTACTTGTGCCAGAGGCCATAGTGACTTCTTTCATTCTGTTGGCGTCATAAGCAGTAGTAAAGTTCAATGGGACTCTGACTTTGTCTCCTGGTAGAAGTGTCCACCTCTGGGAACCAGGACCTGTTGGTTAATTATGGTTTGCAATTCTTCCCAAGAACCTCATAACCCATCTTACATGAAGAACACCTGCAATGGCAACTATTTTAGACTACACATGGGAATATCAATGCTTGGATTGCACCTAGGACAGGACAGTAGCTGATGGGATTCCTGGGCAGGGGTATGAACTTCCCACCCAGGTGATTGACAAGAGTACATTCTCAGGCAAAAAAGGGCTGCACAGTTCAGAATATCTTCCATTTGCCCCAGTAGATCCACCTTCTCTATCTTGCTGTACCCAGGAAGGTTAGTGAAGATGAACTACGTCAGCGGGCTTTCTTGCTTTATGGCTTTTGGCTGGGTTTGGTCAATGGGGAGCCTAGATATGAAATCAGAAGGATGAAAGAGAGTGACATCTGTTCCTGGCTATTTCTTGCAGGAGAACCTGGGGCTGGATGCTACCCCTGACCTCCTTTCAGCTTCTGGAATGCATTACCTCATCTCTTGTTTCTAGAATTGATAATTTTTCACTATCCTTACGCCTTCAGGCTTAGGGGTGTTAGTAGAGCCCTACACTTACCATCTCACTGGGTACCAACCACCTTTTGTGGTCTTCTTACATCCTGTCTGCAACTCCGAGAAGCCCCTTTATGAAAACTCTACTTGAATCATCCTAGTCTCAGTGTGTCCTTTGTTTCCTGCTGAGATTCCAACTGATATGTCAACTCATTGATAGCAGAAGGAAAAGACCTAATAGTGAACCATAAAACCCAACAACATCAGGACCGACCAAGTCTCTGACCACATCACCTTCTACCACTCCCTCACTGTCCCCAACTTGATCTACTCCAGTCACACTGGCCTCTGTCTTCCAGACCTTTGCATGAATATATTGCTTTAGTCACACAAATTCGTATGACTCACTGTCCCAACTTGTTATGCTATCTGTTCAAGTGCTCCTTAACTAAGAGTTTATCCCTTCCTATTCTATGCAAATAAGCAAGATCTCAATCCCTCTTAACTATCTTAAAATGCTTTCTACATTTTCTACATGACACTTATAATAACATGTTTTCTTGATTTCTCTCTAGTCTGTCTTTCCCCAATTAGAACCTAAGCGCTCCAATAGCAAAAGTGGAATTTCATTCAATGCTACAGACACCAGTGTCTCCAAAAGTGCTAGACATATAGAATGTACTCAAGGAATATGCTGGTGGTTAAGAGTGTCTACTGTCTGGGCTCAAATTCAGGCTGTACCATTTTCTAGCCAAAGAGCTCAGGCAAGTAACATGCCAGTTTTCTCACATCTGAAGTGGGAATGATAGTACTGGACACTTCTTAAGTTTATATTTAGTACTCTGTAAGTTAATATTCATAAGGCATTTAGAAGAGTGGTCTATCAGAAAAAATGTTTGATCATTTATTAATGTAGTGAAATACTTCGCTATGAAAAAATAAGACCCCTTCATGAAAAGGAACAATTCACAAGAAAAGACCTAATCCTGTATGTACTTATTTACATTACACCCAAATATATAACGAAAAAATGACAGAATAACAAATAAGAATCTGTTTCTCTATAACCGTAGTAGAAGACTTCAGTACACCTCTATCACTAGATAAGTTTGAGAAAATAATCTGAATGTAACACTATATTCAAAAACAAAATTAGCTTGAGTTTATGAGAAAGTAGTGTCCTAAGGATAGAGCAGTCAGCCGGGTCAAATGATGCTGCGTGCTGAAGTAAAAAAAAAGAGTAAAGAATGACCACTGGATTGGGCCTCGTAGAAGCTGCTGATGTTCTTGACGAGAACAGATTGAGTGACATACGTGGACAGACCTGATTGAAGTGAGTTGAAAAGAATGGGAATTGAGGAAGAGGAATATTTGAATACTAACAACACTTGCAAATGTTTGCCTTGAAGATTAGCAGAGAAATGGCAAAAGAGTTGTTGAGAGAGACTTTGGGTTTAGGAGAGACAGACTTTAAATGGAATGTACTGGAACATGTAGTAACTAAGTACTGGAGTCCTAGCACAGGACATAGGTCTAAGGAAGAGGTTAGGTGTAAATATATGTGAATTTAGACTTCATTTCATGGGAAACTGATATGAACTGGATAATGGATATCCATTTCCTGAACTGTGCATGAGACCAGTTCTTCAGACATTGGTCAGATAGACCTAAGGGTGAGGTTGGTGATATAGGCTGTAAATTACCATTGAGGCTTACCCAAGGCATGGTCAGTGACCTCATCCTTGGGTATCACAGGAATCATGCTGGGCTATTTTTGCCGATTGCAATACCAGCCCTTTCTGATGTTGTGTTTTGATGGTTGCAACACCACTCAGTCAATTGCAAGAAACAGAATGTTTGCCTGGGAAAGAAAAAATCCAATCTCAGAATGGGGTAGTTCCCAGAGCCTTGCTGACCCCCATCCCTGATGAAATCTCTGGCACCTTCAGTGGAAGATGTTGCCCAAACGTATTTTTCACCTTTGTCTTTACCAGGGCACAGCGTGCCAGGTGCAGAGCCCCAGGGCAGGGAGGACCCCAGAGCTCCTTACTGAGAGCAGTGAGCAGTTAGGCCTGGACTGGGGGAGTGACAGAAAGAGGACACCGGAAGCAACTCTGACCCACAGTGACATTGAGGGAAGATCTGAGCCAGTATATATTGCTCTTGAAAATGCCCTAGTTCTGATTAATAACAAATCTTCTTTCCATGGTCTTGAATGGCAGAGCACTTTTAGACACGTGTACCATGCACAGGAGTAAAATTTCCCTGCAGAAGGCTACACTGCAGGTCTGTTTCCATCTCTGCGCCCTCAGTCACCACTGACTAGAGGCCTTGCCTCAAACTGTTAAGTCAGCTGAGATGTTCTTTCTGCTTCTTCTGCCCCTCCTTGGGAAATTTCCACATTCCATGTGCCTGATGAGTTATTCGAGCGGCTTTGATTACATAAGGCCCAGTGTCTACAAGGAAGGGAACTTGGTGGTCAGTGGGTTTTCCCCCTTCTATACATTGACCCAGGATTCAGAAATGCAATGGAAATTTCTTTGTGACTTGTCCAAGCAAAGATGTCACATTTTGCGTGTAAGTTCCTGTGTGTGTGTGAATCCCTCTGACAGTTATGAAAGTTGAATATAAAAGCTGTGTTGAGATTCTCCCGTAAACTATGAATCATCAGCTCCTTTCTTTTCCTTCAATAATTATTTGTGGCATCCTTTCTTTTTCCCTTCTGGAATATTTTTCTTCCAAACAGAAGACAGAAATAAGCATCTTTTATTTTCCCCTGCCTTGGAATAATCTCCATTAGTGATTATTTTCTGAAAGCCTAAAGGATGCAAATTGTAGGGAAAAAACACCAAGATCCTACTGCAGTGATCCACAAGCCACCCTGCTCCTGACCCATATTGTGGGAGGGGAGGGAATCTTTGGGCAAACCATACCTTGGCTAGAAGTTAGTACTAAGAGAAAGTCTCATCATAATGTATAGATTATTCAAAAACGAACTACTTATTGAGATGATATTTATTTTTCTTCAAAATGCATTTACTCAGTATCCTTTATGGTCTAAAATAATTTGGTGTATTCTCTGAAAAAGATGTGGTTTTTTTCCAGTTTTATTGAGATATTATTGATGCTCATCACTGTATAAATTTAAGGTGTACTGCATAATGGTTTGACTTATATATTTGGTAAAATGATTACCACAATAAATTTAGTTAGCATCTATCATCTCATATAAATATAATAAAACAGAAAAAGCGAAAAAAGAAAAGAATATTTTTTTCCTCTTGATGAGAACTCAGGATTTAGTATCTTAACATTCATATGTATCATACAGCGGTGTTAACTATAGTCGTGTTGTACATTTGATCCCTAGTACTGGATCAAAGATCAAGTGTTTAACATATATATACATATATATATATAAAATGGAATTTTCTAGATCTTTTTATTAATTGCTAGCCTAATGATACTGTGGTCAGAGAATGCATTGTGTATAATTTCAATGTTCAAAGGCTTACTTGATGGCCCAGTGTCTGGTCAAATGTATGTATATTCTTTGGGGTTCATAATATACCAGCCTTATTTACATTTATATGTAAATATCTGTTAAGCTTAAGTCTTCCATAACTTTGCATATTTTTTTTGTCTTTAATTTGACCATTTCTAAGAGGATATGTTAAATCTCCAAATCTGGTTGTTCATATATGTACTTATGCACATGGGTCTATAAATAATAGCTTTTTTTCACTTTGGGGGGATATATATAATGACTGTTAGTACTCAATCTTCTCTTCCTTTCACCACATATGGTCACCACATATGTCACATATGACATATGGTCACCACCTTTGATATTTCACATGATTTTTGCTTTGAACTCGGATTTTATCAGATATTAACAAGGATACCCATGCTTTCTTTTGGTTCATATTTAAATGGAATATCATTTCTACCTATTTTAACCTCTTCTGTGTTTTGCTTCAAGTATTGGAAAGCATGTAGTTGGGTCCTGTGGTAGGTGGAATGTGCCCCCAAAGGTGACCAATTCCTAATCCTTCGAATCTGTGAATATGTTACCTCACATAGAAAGGAGACTTTGCAAGTGTGAAGAAGTCAAGGATCTTGAGATGAGGAGATAATCCTGAATTATCTGGATGTGTCCAATATAATCACAAGGGTCCTTACAAGTGAAAGAATAAGTCAAGAGTCAGAGTCAGAGAAGGAGTTATGACAATGGAAACAGAGATTGAAGTGATATGAGGATGTTACCTAGGAATGTGAGCAGCCTCTAGAAGCTAGAAAATGCAAGGAAATGGACTCTTCTCTAGAGCCTCCAGAAGGAATGCATTCCTGCTGACACCTGTATTTTAGCCAGTGAGACTCATTTTAGATTTCTCTCCTCCCAAAGTATAAGATAATAAATTTTGTGTTATTTTAGGCCTCTAAATCTGTGGTAGTTTCTCAGAGTAGCAATAGGAAATGAATACAAGTCTTATTTGTAATCCAATCTGAGTGTTTCTGTGTGACTCAGAATTACAGCATCCCAACATTTTGGTTTTTAAAGCTGTATTCACCAATGAAAATAATATTTTAATGTTAGAGCACCAAAAGCCTATGTTCTGCTGTGCAATCTTCTGGAATTGCATGTTGTACCTTGTCAATTAAATTGTTTGAAAATTAACGTTAGACTGAACTTAGATGTGTAAGAGAGGAATCAACCCAAAGATAAGCTGTAAAGCCCACTGCTTATGATGGTTTTCTAATCTGTAAAGAAATAGATGAAAAGCTGCAAGTTTACACTGCTCCTCGGACTCTGAATTGTTTTTACTCTTTTAGAAAAACATAGAGTCATAAATTGCTTCTTCCTCTTTATTTTCTCCCTAAGACTATCTCCTTATTTATTATGGTACAATTTCCCTGCTTCTGGTAGTATGTGTTTCCTAAGTCTGTGAGGCAGGCAGTTTTAGAAAGGTATATTGCAGAAGTTTTGATGATACCATTCTGTACTCGACTTGCCCTTCCTTCAAGTTTTTCTTATGCACTTCCCTGTCCTACCTAGTTTCTTTAATGGATTATAAACTTTTGCTTCATCTCACTATACCTGCACATGCCCATGACCAACCTCATGTTGGTGCCACTGTATGAAATAGTGTTTGACTTGTAAACAAACATGCAAATGGGTTCTTTCCCCTTAAGCATCCTTTGCGCCTCTTCTTTCCACTAATTCATTTTAGGATATTGATCTATCTCTTTTGAGTCCAGAGTTGTAGGGCTTGATCTTCCAAGGCTTTGGGAACATCTTGTGCGTGTGCTCCAGGTTCCAAAGTCATGAAGAGACAGCCATTGCTCTGGAATGAACAAGTTGCTTAAGTCAAAATGCCACCCTTTACTCTTTTTTTTCCCCACATGAGTTATGCCTGAAGTGCATGACTTGATCTTTATTTTTAATACTATGGCTTGGTACAGGTTGAACTTCAAAAACTATCATTATGTCCTGGTCTTTGTTTTTGCCAACGAGGAGATCAACAGGAGCCCCCAGCTGCTCCCCACCCTGTCTCTGGGTTTCCATGTCTACAATTCCTTCCACAGTGATGTCAGCACCTTGGTGAGCACCCTGAGGTGGTTATCGGGAAGGGGTCAGATGATCCCTAATTACACCTGCCAGGCACAGAACAAGAATGTGGCTGTCACTGCAGGAACGACACCAGCATTCTCTGCCCACATTGGGACACTGTTGGAGCTCTACAAAATACCACAGATATGAGCGTGGTGGAGGGATGGATCTGGAGGGACTGAAGTTTTCCTCCTTGGTGAAATTCTGTGGCCACTCATGTGGAAAAGAAGAAAGTGGTTTTGCATGCCTCCCTAAGGAAAAAACCTACCACAGATAGTTCTTGAAATAGTGGATTCATTATTTTGGTGTGTGAATCTGAGAGAGGGATGAAGTAGCCTGAGGCTAGCATCACTGTCTAAAGCAGACCACAGGAGCTTCTGGAAGTGTGGTTGCCCAAATTCTCTCAAAGGAGTGGAAGCTAGATATTCTGAAATAATCATACCCTAGTTATTTATCAAATAGTTAATAAAATTTTATATGTAAACATGTACTTAAAACCACTTTACACTCTTCAAATGCTTTACAAATAGTCACAAATTTAATCCTAATATAAGACAATGAATAGGTAACGTTATTATGGGACTTTTTAGAGATATAGAAACTAAGATGGATAGAGGTTATTTAACCTTCTCAAGTGCGTTAAGCTAGTCACATTAGAGTCAGGATTTGAACCCAGGCAGTCTGGCTTCAACGCCAAGCTTCCCCTCAATCACTTCTACCATCAGATAATATTGCTTCATACTCACAGTGTTAGCACCAAGAATGTAAGTTTAGCTAACTGATCATATGAATTTTGTTGAAATTCTGTTTATTTTTCTTCCAGAGAACTCAATATGGAACACTTTTTCTCTTTTGATTCAGACAACCTATGGAGATTTTGATCCTGTACTGAAAGGTAAGGACTAGTTTTCCTCTCTCTATCAGATAGCTCACAAGGACACATCTCTAGTCTTCAGAATGGTCTCATTGTTGACACATTTTGGCTGGACCTGGGTAGGAATCTTAGTATCAGTTGATAAAAAAGGTGAGCAGTTCCTCTGGGAACTTAGAAGAGAGATGACTATGAACGGTGCCTGCCTGTGACTAAGATACCTGTGAGCAAGAGGACGTACACTTCAAAAGATTGGACATGCATAGCCAGAAGCACAGACTCATCAGCCAACGTGTTTATCATTTATGGTGACACAAGTAGATTAATAAATGTGAGCATTGCAGGAAACCATTATTTAACCACTAAGAAGGTGTGGATCACTACACCACAGTGGGATGCTTCTTTTATTCCATGTCACCACTTTTTCGATACCTACCATGGGAGTCTTTCCTTTGCACACCAGAACTTTGACATATCTGGATTTAAACACTCTCTATGGACAGTTAGCCCCTCTAAATACCAAGAAGACTTTTTCTTTACCAAATGATGCCTTGAACATTTCAACTGCTCATTTGCAGGAACTGAATGTGGAAATTTTTGGAGTGTCCATTCAATGCCTCCCTGGAGTCTCTGCCAAAGGAAACATTAGACACGACTCTGTCTGGATCCAGCTACTACATCTATGATGCTGTGGATGTGGTGGCCTGAGCCCTCCATGAAATACTTTTTATAAAAGCAGAACAGGGGTCCATAATGGATGCAGGCCAGCTCATGTTTCTCCCTTAGCAGGTAAAATTCTCCCTTAAATAGGATTCTGATTATTGTTCTTTTAGGATCCGAGAGTTATTTTATTTGGGTATCGAATTGTGATTGTCACATTGTCACAGATCAGCAGTGACTTGTGCATAATGAATTACTGTTCTTTCTTACAGGTTGCAAGTAAACCTCTAATGATTGTAGGGTCTAATTAGCAACAGTGTCAACTCTTTTAACTAGAAATAATTGATTAAAAACTTTCACTGTGAGAGGTAAGTGTTCAAGAGAAAACAATGACAATTCATCCCAGGGAATTAAAAAATTCAGGGATTTCCAAAATCTAGTTCTGGCCCTATCCCTTGATATCTTAAATGCTTCTGGGGAAAGGACAATTTATTTGAACTTCCTGCATTTTTCTAGAAAGGCTACTGATAGCTAAATAAATATTTCCCCATTGAAATTTAAAATGACTTTTGGAAGCAAGGAGTTTGATCCCCTTTTTACAGATCAGAACCCCAATACTATGAAATATATTTTAATTCCCCAAGTCCTTATCAATTCTACTTAGATGAATTTGTACATGAACCTAGACTTATATAAATCCAAAACCTATGAATAATGTGTCATGAAACTCTTGCTTTCAGGTATGAGGAAGTGAATGTCATGTCAGATCTAAATACACACATTTGTTGTGAATATATATTTGTTCATGTATATATACAACCATATATATAGTTATGTATTATACAAATATCAGTTGTACATTTATATAGAAATTATATCAATTAATGCGTGAAGATTCTGTACTAGGAGCTTTCATCTCTTCTCTCTCATTTAATAAAATATTTTGTTCAAAGGTAGGAAGAAGCAGGCTGTCTTTCTTTGTCTCTTCTTGAGCTCGAGGAAACTCCCTAGCACCCCTAAAGCAAACCTCATTGCTCAAGGTGCAGCTCAGGTTTAGCCCCACAGCACTCCCTGGACGTGGAATCTTCAGGAATGGTTTAAACCTCACCATGTGCTCTCTGAGGGCAGACAAGAATGCCTGCTTCCTTAAGCGTGCAGAATAGTAAACACTCCCCAAATTGAACTTATTCAGAGGATGACTAATATAGAGGGGAAAAAATCTAATTGCTGGGCAACTCAGTATCCCCACCAGTTCGAATCTGGGTTTTCTGCCTTCAATTTCCATGCTCATTTCATTTCCCAATTATGTCTCCCTTTTAGCTCCACCCATTCCTAAGAAACACCCAATTTAAAAAAAGCACTGGAGCTCACGTGTCACTGGATGAGAAAAGAAACTCTGTGTCACAGCATGTAATTCTGAACTATATGATTTTCCTAAAGGTCTTGGACTTCAGGTGAAAGTAAGGGAGTTTGTTCCCCAGGAACCACGTGGTCAAGGTTTCATCATACATGAGGAGCTGATAGACTGGGCCATGCGATTCAAAAAGGTTGCAGACAAGTCAATCTTGGATTAATCATCTACATCACAAGATAGAGAGCATATATGAAAATAATGGTGAAATCATTTAACTCATAACAAAATTCTCATTTGTTGATATAATTTTTCTTACTGTCCAAGAGATATTGAAAGGACACTTGTAATTAAAGAGATATTCCGGAATTTTGAAATGCTTTATACATTACAGCAGGACAGTGAGGCTACCAATTTAATAGGATGAGCTGATAAAAAATTGATTGAATTCCCATTTAAGCTGAAAAAGTGTCAATCTCATGTGCTTGCAAATTTATTGCTCTGCATGCATTGTGCCCTGAAGATATAACAGATGCTGACGACCTAGACTTTTGATGATTTAAAGATACAATTCAAATTGTCTTTTGCCATACGCTTTTCTTCCAGAAAACAAATTTTATTCTCTTTAACGAAAATCAAAAGAATTGACATTGAGGGTTTTTTTTAATATTTCAATATTTTATTAATTTTCCTTATATTTCCATCTCTTCATCCCAACTTTATACATTCTTGTAGAAAAATTCACCATCAGAAAAAAAGATTCTTTTGGCTCCCAAGGAACTGCATTCTTCCTCTTCTTCAGATTTCCCTTTAGAACTCAGTCTTGTAAGCCATCCCTCAAGATGCTATATTATATCATTCAAGCCTGTCCCTGTGTCTTTGGTGTATAATCTACCTGACATTAAATACATTACTAAATAAATTCAATAATTACAATTTGTACTAATCAAACAATTCTCATATAAATGCATTGTATGAATTAAAATATTATTTTTTATTAAGGTAAAATCTGCTTATAGTTCAAAAAAGTAATCCTGGAATACCATATTCAGAATCACATTTGTTATTGCCAGATGCCCCATTCCATAAAACAAACAAGTGTCCTAGTCATTGAGATGGAAAATTTTTTAAATCAGTACGTATTTTCGTGTTGGGAACTCTTTTCTGCAGATTGACCTTGATTTTATTTTGCTTTCCCTGGGTGCATCAATCATGTCAAATCTTATAGGTGATCTCTAAGATAAGTTTTGAGATAATTTAAACAATATTATCAATTATTCAATATTATTAAATAAAAAGATATTATCCAATTATATAGTATTGTTCAGTATCATCAATAATTCTCTTCTTTCAAACTCCCCACTCTGGGTGTAGGACGTTCTGTCAGCCAGGATTCAGGAACATCCCTCAGGAAGAGAGAGCTACCTGCTGCTTTGTCTGTGTATTGTGCCCAGAGAGAGAAATATGTAATCAGACAGGTATGAACTGGCAAAATTACACAATCACTTTCTCTCACCTCTTCTTTGTCTCCAAATAAAATGTAAAGGATCTGAGAGTAACCAATAGCATCACATTTCTTCATTATTTTCTATTATTTCATTCACTCATTCAATACATTCATTTAGGAAATCAATACATCGTTTCCATGTTGGGAGTTACCTTGATCTGGCTTCCTTATACTCACATTGTTAGGTTCTGCTGAAGCAGCTCTTCTCAAGGGAATACAACCCTTAAACCACATGATGTGTTAGGCAAACACTTAGAGATTCCGTAGCACCGTATACTCATCTTGATCACAGAATAACACACATGGAATTATGATGGAAGTAAGTGTGGGTGTCTTTAGCACATGCCTCCTATTCATATCTTTACACCCAAGGTGGCGAGCACTATGCCTTACACATAGTAGGTGTGCAAAAACCAGAACTAAAGATTCAATAAATGAATGGACATATTATATTATTATTACTCTAGTAGAAGACATAAACAATGAATTGAGCATGCAAACTTGATAAGATAAAGGCTCTGCTTTCCAAGAAATCATAGTGAGGTACATGTGAAAAAGAATAGCAGGGCAATTTGAAAAGTGCCAAAATAAAGGTAGTTAGAGGTTAGCAGAGTCAACAAGAGTAGATAGTGTTACTTGGATAAATCAGATAATTCTTCATGGAAAGCTTATGTTTGAGTTGAGCTTTTAAAAATATGGGGGGATTTTTCAGTTAAAGATGAAGAGGGCCTCTTGGCAATAGATGTTTGAGCAACAAAAGTTATGCAAGATTAATAAGTTCTGGAGACCTACCATCCAACATGGGCCGATAGTTCACAATACTGTACTGTAGACTTAAAAATTTACTAGGAGGGTAGATTTATGTTAAGTATTCCTACCTCAAAAGAAAAAAAGTATTTTAAAAAAGGAAGTTAAATAAAAAAATTAAAGAGGACAGGAGGAAACATTTGGGGGTGATGAATAGGTTAAGGACTTGAGTAGTGATGGTTTCACGGGTGTATATTATCTCCGAACACATTAAGTTGTATACATTAAATATGTACAGCTTTTTGTATGTCAGTCATACCTCAATAAAGTTTTTTTTAAATGTTTTCATGTGGCATATTCAGACATTCAGAATATGACTAATATGACTGGAATGAGATGATAAAAGACTGATCATGGATGATGATGGAATAGGTAAATAATGAAAAAAAATCCCATCATATTTAAAGTACAATATTCCAGTCTTACCAAACAAAACAGCAAACAATTCATATATACTTATTACCAAAGTTGTCTCTACATTGCTAAATGTTCTGTCCAGTAAGATAATTCATGAAATAACATATTACAGAAATAATAATGGGCTGGAGGAGAGAGCATGTTTACAAATTATGTTTGTTGTTAGAATGCATCTGGCTATAAATTAAAAAGAAAAAAATCTAAAAGTGTCTTTTAAAAAATATTTATTATATCCCATAAAAAAGACCAGAGTAATTTACTACGATGATTCTTTGTGCCAGAAAAAATAAAAGCACAATTGTTGCATTATAAAGATGGAGAAGGAAATAGGTTTCATTCCATTTGTTATTTACTTGATGAATGATGTCATAGATATCACTTTTTACAAAAAAATAGTGAAAGAATTAAAAAAAAGGCCATGATAGAATGACTCCAGGTTTAGGGAAAGGAATGAAGAAAAGCTATTCAACATCCAGCTACCTGTACAGTCTAGGGGTGCACGGAAAGCATCACCTCCAGCCCCGCCCCTGGAGCTGATTTCCTCCCACTGTGAAGTCGGCCTGACTTATTCCAGCCCCACCCCCGCCTCTTCCCGCCCCTGGAACTGGTCTCCGCGGACAACCTCCTGGCCTGGTTCCGCCCGCAGCCTGGTCCCGGCTCATTGCCCCGCCCGCACCCTTGTCCCCCCGACCCCCGGGCCTGGTGTCACTCACACCCTTGTGCCCGCCCACAGCCCGCCCCTAGAACTGGTTCCCGCCCCTAGATTCCGTCCCTGTCCCTGGTGCTGACCCAGCCCGCGGCCCAGCTTCGCACTCACTCTAGACACGGGAGACCTCCCCCGAGGCTGGGGTGCGCGGCCCCGCCCCGCCCGCCGCCTCAACCCGGAGCCCCCAAACGTCCGTCCTCCCAGAACGCCCGCCCGAGACCGGAAGCGGAAGCGCGGGCGGCGCCGTGGATGGAGCGGGAGGTCTGCGCGGTGTGTCCAGTCTTCTCGGCGCGGACCGCATTCCCGTGGACCTTCGGCCGAAGGGGCGAGGCGCGGTAAGCGGCGGGCGGTCCCGTCTCCGGTCGCGGTCCAGGGAGGGGCCTGGGCCGCGGGCAGCCCCGTCAGGGCCCGGCGTCCCTCCGTCCCCCCGGAGCCCCGTTTCCCCGGGCTGTTCGCTCAGGGCGCCGGAGGCTGCTGTTCCTCCCGGCTCCGGGTGCCGCCGGCCCCTCCTCAGAGTCCCCGTCACCGTCCTCCGTGTGATTTTGTCCCCAGGGGGCTTATCCGCGTCTGGAGGCGGTGTTTGGGTTGTTACTAATGGGGCGCTCCTGGCATCTAGAGGGGGAGGCAGGGATGCTGCTCAGCGTCCTCCAGGGCCCAGGACGGCCCGACAGAGAATCATCCGGCCCCAGATGTCAATGGTGCGGAGGTTGGGAAACCTGCTCCAGGGCCTGAAAATCTCCTGAGCCCTGAATGAAGTGTGGGAATTGTTTACCAGTCAGCGAGCCACTTACAGGGGCCATAAATGACAAGCTTGTTTAAAGGGTCCGGAGTCACCAAAAAGTCTCTGTCCAGCCAAGTGAGTTGAGCGACTCAAGTGCACACAGCACGGAGCTGCTTCTCCCATCTTGGGGAGCAGGTGACTGGATAGGAATCGGGAAAATCCAGTCTCAGCCAACAGTTACAGTTAAATCAGTAAATACGAAAAAGAAAAGTAAGTGTGGTGGGCTTTCCTTCCATCACCTGTATTACTCCCTGTAAAAGGCCTCAAAAGCAGTCTTTGTTTTTTTTTTCCGTTAGAAAAGAAAAGTGTCTGTGGGGCTCAAGTTTGAGTTGAAACCAGGCTCAGGGTCCACCTGTCCTCGCTGATCCGTGGATTTCTGTGTGACCAGGTGAGTACCCTGTGGACCTCGTACCAACAGGTTCCAGCAGCCTCCGCTGTGCAGAAGACCTGCCAGTGGGCTTTCCTGGGCTCAGGTTGTCAGCACAAGGACTCACTGAGAGTGAGGGTATCATGAGGAAAATTATTTATGTTTGATGGATTATATTCAAGGGAAAGATGGTAAGGTTTGTGAGGCTCTGTGTGTGTAAATAATTCAGAAAATACAGTTATTTGCAAAGAAGAACACATTAAACAAATATATGTAAATAAGTGTAAATATGTGTAACAGTAAAGAAATATAGACTTACCTGCATTCCGAATTCTCAAAAGTCAGGATTTCATATATAAATATAAATATATAAATGTTTTACGTGTATATGTAGTATTACAAGACATCTCATTAAATATTAGCAGGGATGCTCAGCAACATTCCTCAGGCCTATTCAATTTGACTTCTAAAGACCTGTAAATGCTCCACAAAGATTCAAAATCTTACAGACACCTGGAGAAAAATATGATTTGAACTTCTTTATGTTAGTAACAGAAATGTAAAGTTAAATTGACCAGCAGCTGGATTTATTTTCAGCATATTGTTGTTGTTTATGAGATTTCAAATCATTTGGAGGAATATTAAGCAACACCTTTTAGATAGAAGGGTAGGGCACTAGTCTCCAAAAAGATTGTCCTCTCCACCTCACATTCTAAAGGGAATTAACTTTGCTTCTTGAATCCTTTCTGAAATAACAGTCTGGTGATTCACGTTGAAGACAATCTTGTTAAGTAATTTTATATATAATTGTTGGCCTCTCCTAATTGTGTGTGTATGTCTGTGTGCCTTTTTCATTCTAGCATTCCTGGGACGTTCTTGAGGGAATGTGTGCTTGTCATGCAGTAGATATTCTTTGAGTGCACAATTTATGGTGACCCACCATCCTCATTTATTCAGAACAGAGGGGTTTTCCAGGACACAGGACATTTAGCGTTCAGACCAGGATGGTTCCTCATCTGATGAGCCAGGCCCTGGGCCAGATGCGTGGGGACCTGGAGAACCAAACAGACCTTGTCCCACCTCCATGGGATTTATATTCTGTTAGGGAATTTGGATTGTAGACAGTTCATGATGAGAGTGATTTGGGAGTTTGGCACAAGGGGACTAAACCTGAGGGGGCAGGGAAGCGCTCTTGAGAAGGACTGATATTTAGCTTGAGAGCTGGAGTTGGGACTGGATTTAGGTGGTTGGAGGGTTAGACTGGAGTGAGGGTGTGGGAGTGTGTTCAAGAGAGCGTTTCAGGCAGAGGGACCCGCAGGAGGACACCCCTGAAGCAGAGAGCCTGGTGTGTCCATGACCTGAAAGAGGGATGGCTGAGCCGAGTCAACACAGGGGGAGGGGTGTGAGCCAGACCAGCGAGGGGAACAGGCTGGACCAGGTCAGGCGTGACTTTGGACTCTGTTCTAAGACCAGTGGGAAGACACTGGAGAGGTGCGAGCAGATGGGTGATGTGATTGGCATTTGGTCTAAGCACGTGGGTTAAAATGGACTTGAGGCTTAAGAATGAAGACTTAAGAGGCAGATAGGAGGTGTTGGGAAGAAGGTTACGAATAAGGTGATTGTTCCCTAGGCCTGGGTGATGGCTGTGGAGTAGGAAAGAAGTAGAAAGAGAAGACCTTGGAGTGTAGAACTGCGAGAAGGTAACGGTACTTTCTTGCTTGGATCTGTCAGATGGCACAGGGCACTGACTGTGCTCCTCGCTGCTGTCCGTGCAGACCTGCAGGCGCCCCCTCACCCAGGTCTGTGTGTTCACCCCACTTAGCCACTCACAGGCCTCCCTCCACATCTTAAAGGAAGTCAGGCCTTACTTGTGAGGGGGTTGTCTCAGACGGGAGACACCGAGGAGAGCCCCTCCAGGCATCAGGGCAGCCCCTTCAGCCTCTCCCTCAGCCTCCTCCCCCTCCACTCTCTCGCTTTCCACCCTCAGAAGGACCCCTGCTCAGTATTCCACGTCCCCATGTTCTACCTCCCTTAGGCTTGAGAAGGTTGGGCAGCCAGTGGGGTGGACATTGTCTGTACCTTCCACTCTGACCCCCGCAGGTCCCGGGCTGAACAGAGAGCGACTCTACTGGGAGCTGAGCCATGAGAGCCAGGGCGTCCCCCACCTGGGCTCCTTCATCCTGGATGGGGACAGCCTCTATGTCAGTGTTGAGGGGCTTGGCTACAGCCGTGCTTTCTGTCCCTATCATAGTTCTGTGTTGCCTCCATTGCTCTAAAGTGAGCTGTGATCCATCTCTGTCTCCTTCTGGTCGGGGTGCAGTCTTCTGGAGTGATGACTGGGGCCAGCCACCTTCCATCTCGTTTCATCCCCCCTGAACACCCCTCCCCTCTTCCCCTCTGCTTTTCCCTAAGCTTTTCCCACAAAGCTCCCTACATCCTCCCTCTCCCTTAATCCTTTATGTTCACCCCAGCTCTTGCTCAGCTCCTCTCACCTTCTCTCCACAGCTGACACCTATGGAGCTGTGGCCCTGACTACTACCAGTGAGTATTCCTGGCCCTCATCTCCTGGGTTCCATCCCCATTTGGGGTTGGGGAGCAGTGGTTCTCCTGCACCCACTGTCCTTGGTGAGAGAAGGACCTGGAAGGGCCCTAACTCATCCCTTCTCTCTCTCCCGTGTTCTGGTGGAGAGTTCCAGCCCAGGGTGAGAAAGCCTTAGTGACAGACGTGTTCTCCACCACATTTAAACCAATTAAAGTGGTTTTCACTTTAATTCTCCTAAAGCCTCGCGCTTGGTCCTCCTTTTCCAGGTATCCCGTATGTCTGTCCATTGTTCTGCCCGTCCGTGTGTCTCTCCTCCGAGTTCAGTCTCTCTTGTTCACCTATCTCTCTCTCTTGGGCTCCTCTCATCCACAGGCTTGCTCATCCCTCTACTCACACAGTCACCCCTCCCCTCACTCTCATTTATGCTTCACCTGTGAATGGTGGTCCTGGCACAGCCACTGCTGGAGCCCGGGTGAGCCTGGGGGCTCCTCCCACTCTGTCCCTCCCTGAGACAGCCCTCGCCACAGCTCCCGAGCCAGCCACCACGTCCCTGCATACTTGATCATCACCTGTGCCACCAGAAGCCACCACAGGTGTCTGGGGGCCCCTTTTCCTTCCCAAGAGAAGCTCTCCAGCCCCACACCTCCACCAGCCAGTTGTGATCCAGGAGCTGGGCAGCCACAGTGTGAGATTCTGGTTTTGAGGAAATGGTGCTGATCACAAAGATTATACCAATGATTCAGTCTGAGGCCAGCCCTCAGAGAGCCCCTAGCCTTGTGAAATTAACACACCATTATAGTACAATGTGGGAGGTTTCGGGAAGAGGCACCTGGCATAGTTTGCAGAGGAAGAGCTTGCTAGAGAAAGTTTCATCTGAATAGAGTCTTCAAGAATGAGCAGGAGGGACCCAGGCAGGTAGAGGATGAAGAGTTTTTCTGGCAGAGAGGATTCCATGAGCAAAGGCTTGCACCAGAAACAATACGCCATATGCGGAGAATTGAAATGAATTTGGGTTGCGTGAAGCATAAAGTTTAACCCGCAGTACATGGATAAAATGAGACTGAAAGGTCAGCAGGAGCCAGATTGAGTAGAGCCTTGAGTGCCAGGTCAAGAAGGTTGAACTAAACACTGAAGGCCATAGGGAGCCATGGGTGGTACTAGAGCAGTGGTGGCCCTAGTGAGGTATTCATTTCAGAAAGATTCTTCTAGTGGTCCATGTAGAACATCCTTTAGACAGAGCATCCAGTGAGCCTGCTGGGGTGTTGATCCGGGTGAAGGAAGTTAAGTCCCCTGAGCTGGGACAGGGATGGAGAGGGAGTGTATGTGAGGACCAGTGTTCAAGGTGAATGGGTGTTACTGGGAGGGAGGAGGAGCTGAGCAGATGTGCTGGTTCTGACTTGGGTGACCACACGGGTGGGTGGTGGTGCCCCTGGGAGAGAAGACGCCAGATGATAATAAGTGCAGGACTCTGGTCTGGTCTCAGGCCAGCTCTCAGTGATGGCCATCGCTCTCCCTCTCGTCTTGCAGCTTTGGGACACAACCTGAAGACCCTCACAGTCACCTTCCCCATCTCCACCCTCCAGTATTCATCAGACAGGAGCAATGGCTCAGCCACGTTCCACTCCACTGAGAGGGTCCTGCAGAGCCTGGTGAGACCCTGGTTCCAGCAGCTCCTGGTGGGTTAAATCCCACCCAGCCCCTCCCCCAATCCCTGTCCCTCCTGCTCATCCTCCTCCTCCTTCCTCCCCAGCTGGATCCTTGTTCAAGGAGAGCAGCCGGGGCCCCTTCTACACGTTTCAGACCGGTCTCCCTCAGGTAAGACCCTCCCCTGAGCATTTGCCCCTAATGACCACTTTTGTGACCACCCCTCTCTCAGTCTCCCCACTGACCTCCCATTTCCTCCTTCCTGTTCTGGCCCCCACTCCAGAGGTTTCAGGACCTCTCTCTAGATTCCCCACGTACCTCTCTCCCCAGGCCTGAGAAGGATGGGGAAGCCACCGGTGTGGACGCTGTCTGCACCCACCGCCGTGACCCCGTGGGCCACCATGCCTCTCTGGTGGGAGCTGACAGTCTCCACGTGTCTGCTCTTCCTCTCGGTGGCTCCAGGCTCTGCACCCTGGAGTTTATGCATGCAGAGAGAACACCAGCTGCATTTCCCCAGCATCAGCTGGAACCTCAGCAACCCGGAGCCCACATCCTCGGAGTACACCGCCCTGCTGAGGGACACCCAGGACCAGGTGGGTTCTCCCCTGTCCCATCTCTCCTTGCCCTGAAGGCACCCTCATTCCTCCATCTGACTTACATCTGTTACATGGTTGTTTCAGTCCTTCACTTTCCCTGCGTGTCTGGGTTCTCTCAGTTTCCAGAGGTGATGTCCTAGCTGCCTTCCCCATTTCTCACATGGGTAAACTGAAACTCAGAAAAGGGAGTATTGTGCCTAAGGTCACACAATGAGTTAGGGGCAGAGCCAGGATTTGAAGTCAGGTCTCCCTTGCCCCAAGGTCTGTGATCTTTCACCGGCTCCAGTGGCCCCCTGCGTCTCCAGGAGACCTCCATCTCTCCCATTCTCCCTCGCGTTTGTTCTAGGTCACCAAGCTCTACAGAGGCAGCCAGCTGTGAGACATATTCCACTCCTGCCTGGTCACCGACTTGATGTAGGTTGAGGATATTGGAAGCATTGGCTGAGCTGGTGGCTGATGGCTCTGAGCTCCCGTGACACATCCTTGATCTGGAAGTCACTGACATGGTGCCCATTCTCCCCCACATCCCTGTCAGCTAATCCTACCATCTCCTTCCATAGGTTTTCGGGGGTTGAGAAAAGCATTAACATTTGGGGCCACCAACCTCCAGCATCCTCCTCCTCCTCCTCTTTTGGAGACTTTCAACAAATATCAGCAGTCTAACTGTGCTCTCCAATAGTGGAGCCACTAACCACATGGGGCAATTTAAATTTTTTATACACCTCTTGGGATACGATTCACATATTGTGTGTTGGGGGGGGGCTGTATTTTTTAGGTTTTTCTATATACAATATCTTCACCTCTGCAAAACAAATAGTTTTACCATTTCCCTTCCAATCTGGGTTTCTTTTATTCCTTTTTCTTGCCTAATTGCCCTCATTAGAAACTCTAGTACCTGTGATTAACATATCAGATGAGGGAAGACATCATGGTCTTGTCCCTGGTCTTAGGGGGAAATTTTCAGTCTTTCCGCATTGCATATGGTGTTAGCTGTGGGTTTTTCATTGACGCTATTTATAGGTTGAGAAAGTTTTTTTCTATTCCTAATTTGTTGAGTGTTTTCTTTTTTAGACATGAAGGGTGTTGTATTTTGTGAAATTCTTTTCTATGTATATGGTCGAGATTACGTGGTATTGGCCGTTATTCTATTAATATGGTGTATTACATAATCAAGTTTTCAGATATTAAGCCACCGCTCCAACTAGAGGTGAGAGATTCAGACGTTCTCAAGTCTGTCCTGGGCATGCCACATCCCTGAGCCCTTGTGGCCTTCTAGATGCCCGCAAATACCCTGGAGATTTTCAAAGCCCCCTGTGGACATCTCATTCCCCCAATTTTTCTTCTAAGTTGTTGGCTCACCTCTTGCCTGCCTCTCCTGGTGTCACTCCCTCAGGCAACTACAATAGAAAACAATTAGCCCTGATTGTTTTTAGCAAGTGCCCTGGGGACAGACTTTCCTCCCTGGGCAAGCTCTGAGTCTAGTAACAACAAGCCCTGAACATGGGGCGTTTTCGGGGAGCTGCCAGGCAGGTCAGCTAGTTGCAGTTGGGTGGGGAGGGGTCTTTTCAGAGCTCCACACCCATTATGGCTGCTGTGCTGCGGGTTGTCTCAGCCACCATGGTTCTGAGACTGACGGTTTTCAAAGTTATGGAGGATATTGTGAGAGCAGGATGGGAATAGTGCAAGTTATAGTGCCACGAAGTTTGCTCCCTTTATCAAGATTCCACCGTGTGTCTTCACTAAACCCTCCTCAGAGTCTTACAAGCCTTTGATTAATTTCTAGACTTCTGAAAAGTTGATTTCGACCATTTTTACCAGTGTTCTCATTGTTTTTATGCATTTGCAGAAGTCCTTACTCCAAAGTTTCAAAAATGTTCTCCCTGTGGTTATTTATTTATAAATTAATTACTTGAAATGAAATTACATGGGAAATTCAGTTCCTCACTCACACACACTAGCCACATTTTAAGTGCTCAATAACAACGTGGGGCTAATAATGAGTGTATTTGGTAGTGCAGGCAAATGTTTACATTATTGCAGAAAGTTCTCTTGAACAGGACCCAGAAGCAGGGAATCTAGATTCAGGGTAGAATTCCAGACACCCTTGTTCATCCCTTGTGTCCTTCCAGGTCTGTCCCCCACAGTAACCACACTGGAGTGGACTCCCTGTGTACCTTGTCGCCTTGGCACAGAGACTGGACAGAGTTGCCATCTATGAGGAATTCCTGCAGCTGAGCCAGAATGGTACCCAGCTGCAGAACTTGACCCTGGACAGGAAGAGTGTCCTTGGGGATGGTAAGGCTCCCTGGTCATTGGGAAAGGAAGTGAGGCCTTTCTGGGGACTCTGGATGCCTGGGGCTGAGAGAGCATTGAACCTTCTCAGGCTGGCAGGAGGTGGCATAGTCCCCCAGTCTTTACCCACCGTTGAGAGAGAGAAAAGGACACCAGTGTAATATAGGAGGCCCTCACTTTCTCCTAGACAGCTCTGTGACCTCATAGTAGTCACCTCCCTTCTCTGGACTTTTGTTTCCTCATCTCTGCACTGAAAACCACTGGGCCAGATGGTCAGTGAGGGCCTCCAGCTGTGTGTGAAACAGACTTACAGGTTTGGGGGTCATGTGGTTACTGATCCACAGGCTATAGTTTGCCAAGTCCCGCTCTAGATGAGCACCAATGTGCTAGAACTTTCTGCAGTGGTGGAATGTTCTATATCTGTGCTGTCCAGTGCATAGCCACATATTGCTGTTGAGTGCTCGAAGGACGGTATTGGGACTGGTCTTTATTGTTACTGAGTTTTAATATTACTGAGGTACCAGAATTTTTATTTTATTTAACTAAAATTAATTTTAATTCAAAAAGAGACTTGTTGCTGCTCCATATCAGACAGCACACCTCTAAGAGGTTGTCTGGCTAGAGGTACAAGAAGGGGGACATGCATCCTCCCCCCAAGCCCACTGGGTGCTGTGTGTCCTACCCTCCTGGAGTTTATGTTGTAGCTGGCAATAACAAGAATAGAGAATTGAAAATTATCAATTAATTGATGTGAAAAAACTCATACTTGCAGGCGGAAATAAGAGAAGTCTTCCCGCAGGATATTACATTGTAGGTTAATCCTAGAAAATGAATATTAAGCAAATAGATAAAGGAGAAGGGGATGAATGTGTTTCTAGGCAGGGAAGAACACTTTTGAGTGGGAATTTACAAATTTAGAGAGATCCCATAGGCTTGCCAACTGTGATGACCCATTCTCCCCCCGGCCATCATAAGAAAGTCCAGCTCAAATTCAATCCTCTGTGCCCAGAGTTATGAATTTGGTTTAATTTACTAAACTTTTGTTCTGTGATAATGGTCTTGGATTTTGTAGGAATGTGTGGTCACGTTTTAGAGATGGAAACTAAAATGGGGTGAAACATGATGATGTCTACTTGACTTTAATATTTCATTGAAAACATGGGATGAATCAAGGTTGGCAAGTGTTAATAATTTATACATTGATAAAATATTGTTTTAATTGGATGGAATATACATGGTTAAATCTAGATGATGAATGTTTATGAGACTGTTCCCTTTATTTTTCTGTGTCTAAAAAGTTCTGTTAAAAAGAGTGAACCACACTCACATGCATTCTCCATTTGATTCACTTCCAGAATATTCTCCCAACAGAGATGACACCTTGACTGAGAAGCCTGGTAAACCTGCAGGAAGCCCCAGCCCACGGTAGGGGGCGAGTATCTTGATGCTGTGCCTCATTGAAGAGAACCATGCGCACAGGGTCTTGGATGATGAGGAAAGTTGGCCAACCCTTGTCAAGGACAGTTGAGGCACAGTGGGGTCAGCAGGAGCCCTGGGGCGATGACAGGAGGTGGCTCACCCCACCATTTGTCTCCCCAGACCTCCCCTTCTGGGCCCTCATCCTCATCTGCCTCCCGGGAATCCTGGTGCTCATCACAGGCCTGATCTGCTGTCTCCTGGTAAGCCATGACGTGCTGCTTGTCTTCTTACTATTGGGTTATAAGAGCTCTTTATATATTATAAATACACGTCCTTTTCTAGGGATATGTTTTGCAGATGTTTTCTCCCAGTCTGTGCGTGGCTCGCCTTCTCCTTCACAACATGAGTCATTGGGGAAATGAAAGTGACAGTCATCATGAGATTCCACCACACTTGAGGATGGCTAAAAGTAAAAAGACTGACTATAGCAAGTGTTGTTGAAGATTTCAAGTCACTGAAACTCTCATCGAGTGCTGGTGAAAAATAGCTTGGATGCGTCTTTAATAATTACATAAGTCTACCCAGCCATTCCTGCCCTAGGAATCTATCCAAGGGAAATAAACCCGTAGGTCTATACACAGACTTGTACACACATGTAGATAACAACCTATTTATAGTATACAAAAACAGAAAACAACCCAAATGTCCATCTACTGGTGAACGGATACACAAAGTGTGGTATTTCCCCACAGTGGAATACTATATAACCATAAAAACGGATGAATTATTATTTTTTTCTTTTTTAATTATTTTATTGAAATTATAAAGGGTTTTAACATTGTGTAATTTCAGGTGTTCATTATTATTTGTGAATTTCTGTATAGACTGCATGGTGCTCACCAACAGTAGTCTAACTTTTATCCATCACCATGCATATGTGCCCCTTTAACTCTTTCACTCAACCCCCAGCCACCATCCCCTCTGGTAACCACTAATCTGTTCTCTTTATCCCTGTGTATGTTTATCTTCTACATATGAGTGAAATAATGCATATTTGTCTTTGTCTGGCTTATTTCATTTAACATCTTACCCTCCATGTCCATCCAGGTTGTTGCAAACAGGACGATCTTGTCTTTTGTTTCTGGCTGAGTTGTATTCCATTGTATATAATACATACCACATCTTCTTTATCCATTCATCTGTAGCAGGGCACTTGGGTTGCTTCCATGTCTTGGCTATTGTGAATAATGCCTCAGTGAACACAGGGGTGCATAAATCTCTTTGAATTGTTGATTTCAATTTCTTTTGGTGAATACCCAGTAGTGGGATAGCTCAAAAGTATGGTATTTCTATTTTTAATTTTTTGAGAAATCTCCATACTGTTTTCCCTGGTGGCTGCACCAGTTTGCATTCCCACCAGCAGTGTGTGAGGGTGCCCTTTTCTCCTTATCCTCTCCAACGTTTGTTATTTTTTGTCTTGGGAATTATAGCCATTCTGATAGGTGTAAGGTGATCTCTCATTATAGTTTTGATTTGAATATCCCTAATAATTAGTGATGTTATACATCTTTTCATGTGTCTGTTGGCCTTCTCTATATCTTCTTTGGAAAAATGTCTGTTCATATCCTCTGCCCATTTTTAGATTGGATTGTCTGTTTGTTTCTTGTTGGGTTGTATGAGTTGTTTATATATTTTGGAAATCAATCCCTTGTCAGATATGTGATTTGCAAATATTTTCTCCCAGTTGGTGGGTTTTCTTTTCATTTTTTTTTTTTTGTGAGGAAGATCAGCCCTGTGCTAACATCCGTGCTAATCCTCCTCTTTTTTTTCTGAGGAAGACCGGCTCTGAGCTAACATCTATTGCCAATCCTCCTCCTTTTTTTTTCCCCCAAAGTCCTAGTTGATGGTTGTATGTCATAATTGCAGATCCTTCTAGTTGCTGTATGTGGGACGCAGCCTCAGCATGGCCGGACAAGGGGTGCGTCTGTGCGCGTCCAGGATCCGAACCTGGGCCGCCAGTAGCGGAGCGCACGCAATTAACCACTAAGCCATAGGGCTGGCCCTGTCTTTTCATTTTGTTCATTGTTTCTTTTGCCTTGCAGAAGCCTTTTAGTCTCATGTAGTCCCATTTGTATATTTTTTATTTTCTTTCCCTTGCCTGAGTAGACATGGTATTGGGAAGGGTGCTGCTAAGACCGATGTCAAAGACTGTACTGCGTATATTTTCTTCTAGGAGTTTTATGGTTTCAAGTGTTAGATTCAAGTCTTTTATCCATTTCGAGTTAATTTTTGTGTATGGTGGAAGATAATGATCTACTTTCATTCTTTTGCATGTGGCTGTCCAGTTTTCCCAATAGCATTTATTGAAGAGACTTTCCTTTCTCCATTGTATGATCTTGGCTCCTTTGTCAGAGATTAACTGACCACAGATGTGTGGTTTTCTTTCTGGGCTTTCAGTTCTGTTCCATTGATCTATGAGTCTGCTTTTGTGCCAGTACTATGCCATTTTGATTACTGTAGCTATGTAATATATTTTCAAGTTAGGATTGTGATGCCTCCAGCTTTGTTCTTTCTTCTCAGAATTGCTTTGGTTGTTCGAGGTCTTTTGTTATTCCATGTATATTTTAGGATTCTGTGTTCCATTTCTATGAAGAAGGTCATTGAGATTCTGATTGGGATTGCATTGAATCTGTAGATTACTTTAGGTAATATGGACATTTTAACTGTGTTTATTCTTCCAATCCATGTGCATGGAATATCTTCCAATTACTTCAGGTCATCATTGATTTCTTTCAATCATGTCTTATAGTTTTCATTGTATAGGTCTTTAACCTCTTTGGTTAAATTTATCCCTAGACACTTTTTTCTTTTTGTTGCAATTGTAAATGGGATTGTATTCTTGAGTTCTCTATCTGTTAGTTCATTATTAAAGTATAGAATTGCAACTGATTTGGTAAGTTGATTTTGTATGCTGCAACTTTGCTGTAGTTGTTGATTATTTCTAATAGTTTTCTGATGGATTCTTTAGGGTTTTCTGTAATTACAATCATGTCATCTGCAAACAGCAAGAGTTTCATTTCTTCCTTTCCAATTTGGATTCCTTTTATTTCTTTTTCCGGCCTAATTGCTCTGGCCAAAACCTCCAGTACTATGTTGAATGGGAGTGGCGATAATGGGCACCTTTGTCTTCTTCCTGTTCTCAGAGGAATGGCTTTAAGTTTTTCACCATTAAGTATGATGTTGGCTGTGGGTTTGTGATATATGGCCTTTATTGTGTTGAGGTACTTTCCTTCTATACCCATTTTATTGAGAGTTATTATCATAAATGTATGTTGGATCTTGTCAAATCCTTTCTCTGCATCTGTGGAGAGGATCATGTGACTTTTATTCCTCATTTTGTTAATGTGGTGTATCACATTGATTGATTTGCGGATGTTGAACCATCCCTGCATCCTTGGTATAATTTCCACTTGATCATGGTATATGATCCTTTTAATACATTGCTGTGTTCGATTTGCTGATATTTAGTTGAGGATTTTTGCATCTGTGTTCATCAGTGATATTGGCCTGTAATATTCCTTCTTTGTGCTATCCTTATCTGCTTTTGCTGTCAGGGTGATGTTGGCCTCATAGAATGAATTAGGAAGTGTTCCATCTTCTTCAACTGTTTGGAATAGTTTGAGAAGCATGGGTATTAAATCTTGTTTGAATATTTGGTACAATTCTCCAGAGAAGCCATCTGGTCCTGGACTTTTGTTTTTTGGGAGGTTTTTGATGAGCATTTTGATCTCTTTACTTGTGATTGGTCTGTTCATTTACTCTATTTCTTCTTGATTCAGTTTTGGGAGGTTGTAGGAATCTAAGAATTTATCTATTTCTTTTAGGTTATCCTGTTTGGTGGCATGTAAGTTGTTCAGTGTATTCTCTAACTGTCTTTGGATTTCTGTGGTATCTGTTGTAATTTCTCCTCTTTCATTTCTAATTTTATGTCTTTGAGCCTTTTCTCTTTTTTTCTTAGTGAGTCTGGCTAAGGGTCTGTCAATTTTGTTTCAATCTTCTCAAAGAACCAGCTCTTTGTTTCATTGATCCTTTCTACTGTTTTTTTAGTCTTTATTTCATTTATTTCTGCTCTAATTTTTATTATTTCCCTCATTCTGCTGACTTTGGACTTCATTTGTTCTTCATTTTCTGGTTCTATTAGGTGTAGTTTAAGGTTACTTATTTGGTATTTTTCTTGTTTGTTGAGGTGCGCTTGTATTGCTATGAATTTCCTTCTTAGAACTGCTTTTGCTGCATCCTGTAAGAGTTCTTTTGTTGTCTTTTCATTTTCATTTGTCTTCAGGTATTTTTTGATTTCTCCTTTGATTTGTTCATTGATCCAATGGTTCTTCAGTCACGTGTTCTTTAGTCTCCACGTATTTGTGACTTCCCCATCTTTTTTCTTGTAGTTGATTTCTAGTGTCATAGCATTGTGGTCAGAAAAGAGGCTTGATATGATTTCAATCTTAAATTTATTCAGGCTTGCCTTGTTTCACAACATATGGTCTATCTTTGAGAATGTTCCATGTGCACTTAAGAAGAACATGTATTCTGCTGTTTTAGGAGGGTATGCCCTATATATATCAATTAAGTTCATCTGATCATATGTTTCATTTAATTCCACTATTTACTTGTTGCCTTTCTCTGCATGATCTATCCATGGATGTAAGTGGGTTGTTCAGGTCCCCTGTTATTATTGTGTTGCTGTTAATTTCTCCCTTTAGGTCTATTAATAGTTGCTTTATATTCTTTTGTGCTGCTGTGTTAGGTGCATATATCTTTATAAGTGTTATGTCCTCTGGGTGGAAAGTCCCCTTTATCATTATATACTGCCCCTCTTTGTCTCTCATAGTCTTTTTTATCTTGAAGTCTGCTTTGTCTGGTATAAGTATGGCAACACCTAGTTTCTTTTATTTGCCATTTGCCTGGAGTATTGTCTCCCATCCCTTCATTCTGAGCCTGTTTGTTTTTAGAGCTGAGATGTGTTTCCTGGAGGCAGCATATTGTTGGGTCTTGTTTTCTAATCCACCCCAGCACTCTGTGTCTGTTGATTGGAGAATGCAATCAATTTACATTTAGAGTGATTATTGATACATGAGGGCTTAATCCCACCTAATCTATATTTCCATTGTTTCTCTTCCTTTGTGTTTCTGACTACCATTTCATTTTGGGGGTTTTCTGTGGAGGTTTCTCTCTCTTTTTTTTTTTAATTGATGTTTTAATGGTTTCTAAAATTGTGAAATATTGGGTTGTACATTTTTGTTTGTCGATCACCATATATATGACTCCCTTCACCCCTTGTGCCCACCCCCCACCCCCACTGCCCCTGGTAACCACAGTCCAGTTTTCTCTGTCCATGTGTTGGTTTATATTCCACATATGAGTGAGATCATACAGTGTTTGTCTTTCTCTTTCTGGCTTATTTCACTTAACATATTACGCTCCAGGCCCATCCATGTTGTTGCAAATGGGACGATTTTGTCTTTTTTTATGGCTGAGTAGTATTCCATTGTATATATATACCACATTTTCTTAATCCAATTGTCAGTCGAGGGACACTTAGGTTGCTTCCACTTCTTGGCTATGGTGAATAATGCTGCAATGAACATAGGGGTGCATAAGCCTCTTTGGATTGTTGATTTCAGGTTCGTTGGATAGATTCCCAGTAGTGGGATGGCTGGATCATAGGGCATCTCTATTTTTAATTCTTTGAGGAATCTCCATACCGTTTTCCATAGAGGTTGCACCAATTTGCATTCCCACCAGCTGTGTATGAGGGTTCCTGTTTCTCCACATCCTCTCCAACATTTGTTGTTTTTTGTCTTGGTGATTAGACAGAGTTTTTTGAAATGCCTAAAACCAGTAAGTTTCACAGTCTTTGCCAAGGGGCTTTGAGTGTGTCTTCGGGCACACCTTCAGCCCTCATCCAGGCAGTTTACAATTCCACCTTGACCTTTACTAAGTGCTTGCACAGAGCCTCCGGGCAAGCCTGAGGTGAGAGCTTAGGCCCTTTTCAGGACTTTTCCTGAGCATGCCCAAGGCCTGAGCGTGCAGGTGGCCATCTGGATTTCCAGGAGTGTGTTGGAGCTTTTCAAAGCCCCCTGTGGACATCTTGTTAACCAGCTTTTCCTTTTAAGGTTTTTAGTTAGCCTGTTGTTTGCCCAACTGTTATCTACTGCCCAACTTTTATATACAGCTTTGATGTTAAACAATTGTCTCTGATTTTTTTTTTTTTTTTTTTTTTTTTGTGAGGGAGATCAGCCCTGAGCTAACATCTGATGCCAATCCTCCTCTTTTTTCTGAGGAAGACTGGCGCTGAGCTAACATCCGTGCTCATCTTCCTCCACTTTATATGGGACGCCGCCACAGCATGGCTCGACAAGCAGTGCGTCGGTGCATGCTGGGGATCCGAACCGGCGAACCCCGGGCTGCCGCAGCAGAGTGCGTGCACTTAACCGCCTGCGCCACTGGGCCGGCCCCTGTCTCTGATTATTTTTGACAAATACCCCCAAGGAGAAGGCTTTTTGCACTGTGTGAGCTTCAAGTCAAGTCAAAAAAAGACAGTCTTGTGAGTGTAGCCTTCCAGGAAACCACCAGATAAGTCACGTAATGACAGTTCTCTGAGAATGGGGTGTTGAAGGAATTCCATCTCTTTTCCACTCTTTCCAGTAGCTGTTAGACTGCTGGGTTACAGGCTGTGGATTTTCAAAGTTACCGCAGACCTGAAGAGGGGGAAATGAGAATAGGACAAGATAAAGCACCATAAAGTGTACTGTTCCTACCAAGATTCAGTTGTTTTTCTTGAGTAAATGCTCCCCTGATTGCTGCAAGCCTGTGGTTAATCTCCAGAATTCTAAGTTATTTTCCAGTGTCGAAGATGTTTTCCAGTGTCACTGTTTCTTTTATGAAACATAGAATTTTGAGAGGTTCTTATTCTACCATTTTCTCTGACATCTCTGTTCATTTGTTTTTAACATCAAAGTTGTTTCTTTTATTTTTTGGAATAGAAGAGATGGTATATTTGAAGAGAAGCAACACCTGATTCTGTTTCAGCTGTGTTTATGGCATTTTCTGTCTGAACATTTGGGCCTCAGTTTTTCCATATGCAGAAAAGGGGTGCAAATATGTCTCCCCATCTATTCTGTAGGGCTCTGTGAACTAAATGCTACTGTATATGTGGAGATGCTTTGGTCTCTTTGGAAGAAAAGCACTTAAATTCCTCAAGGCTTCAGGGTTGTTACTTCCAGTTCTGCTTCCCACTGTGCGTCCTTGATCAAGCCACTGAACCAATTGCTTCTGTTTCTTTTTCCACCTCTCCCCTCCCCTCTCTCTTTTCAAGGAAGAGACAATGTTCATTCTCCTGATAGACGTGCCAGTAAATTTAAATTGCTTTAAATGTATTTAAAATTATTTGAAAATGTTCAGGAAAAACTGTTGTTGTTATTTGAGGTTGACTAGAAATTATGGCTGTTTGCACATATGCAGAATATTATAATGCAATCTTGAATGTTATTATTGGAGGGTTTTTTATATTACACATATTACCAGAAATAGAGTTTTGAAACCTCTGGTAGTCCTTTGTATGCATCTCTTTCTCTCCCTCTCCCTTTTTTTTTTTTTTCCATCAGGTACCTTCCTAGCTCCATCAAATCTGAGCATCTCTGAGGAAAGTGGCTAGAACTCACAGCTTTTTTTTTTTTGCTTGTGCTAAAATATACATAACATAAAATTTACCATCTTAACCACATTTAAGTGTACAATTCAGTGGCGTTAAGTACATTCACATAGTTGTGCAATGTATGCATTTCTTTTTGAAAAATATAGATTCCATAGTTCCTTGACAATATTTGCTTTGTGAACCAACACTGTTTTTAAAATTAAAGAGTATGGACTATACCAGTTTTTTGCTCATTCATTTTGTAGGAAGCCATGAGTTTTATAAACATGGTAGCTGTTGATTTCAATGGTGATGCTTCCTTTTCCTCATTTCATTTCTGAAAACAACCTAAACAACCTAATTGTTCATACACAATACATTTAACTCACGTCTCTTTTGGTGCTGCAGGTTGCAATGCAGGCAGGGATTAACTTGGGGACAGCTGTGTCAAGAGGATTGTATCAACCAGCAACAATCTTTATGGGCCGCCAGATGTCAGCCATCTCAAGCGCTGGAGATGTTAGTACAGAGCAGAAATCTCCCCAACCCACGAAGAACTTCAGAACAATTCTTGACCCACGTTCACAGCAACAGACAGCCCAGAGCAGTGATGTGACAGACAGCTATGTAGTCTGCACTAATAGTGGCACACAGTGCTTAAATAAGTCTGACAAAATAGATGGAAGGACATCTCTTCAGATTGGTGAGAAAACGCCAGTCACAGCCAGCCCATTGTCTGAGGAGGAACAGACTCATTGCTTGGAGATAGGAAGCAACTCACGTCACGGCAAGAGTAATTTATCTGAAAGCAAAAAGTCTGCTGAACTCCATTCCCTGTTACGGGGAAGATTACGTCCAGGAAGCAGAACCACTGATTTAAAGTGTGACAGTTCCAGCAGATCAGGGGCATCAGAGGGAGAAATACTGACACGGGAACATATTGAAGTCAAGGAAGACAGTGCCAGACTACCAGTCGCTCCGATATCAGTCTCAGAATACTGTGCATCTGAAAGTAAGTGTTCTCAAGAGAAGCATTCTGCTCAGGAAGGTTTCTCAGGTGGGGTGAGAGGCTGAGATTGTTTGCTGATTTTTGTTGGTATTTAGTTTTTCTGGGTGGTAGTGGTCTTATGTAAGAACAAAGTGTACTCTCTAATTTTATCTTTTGTCAAAAAACAAAGTACAGTGGTGACTTTGCCAACAAATTCCATTCTAATGAATTCTTAAATATGTATGTGGAAATATTCTTACAAGCGAATTCTCTGATTTTTAAACTCATTGTTATATTTTTAATATATTTAATAAAATATTTTTAATGAGTTTTTAAATACTGTAATTAATCATGTATTGTTTCTACATGTTTTAACTGATGAATAATCCCATTCTGTGAGGTGGAACGTCTTACCTCGCTTCTCCCTGCACTTAGTGATCAGTAGTCTCTTCATATCCCCTCTTCCAGATCATCCTCCTCACGGGGACCCCGAGGCACAGAAGCCCTTCAGGAAAATGCAGCAACAGCAGGAAGAGGAAAGTCTGAGCAGCAGCAGTGACCTCACAGTTGCCGTAAGTGAAGATGGTCTGATTTTAGAGAGTCCAGAACCACAGCCAGATCCGAGTGACAAGATGGAGGGAGAAGATGGAATAGAGGCCTTAAAATTAATCCACTCTGAGCAAGAAAGAGGTGCCCTATCCACCGAAAAACATAATTGTATTTTGCAAACTCTAAGCTCTCCTGATTCAAAAAAGGAATCCTCCACTAACTCACCAACAAGAGAGTAAGCCATTGAATTTTTTTTTACTATTCTGTTTTTAATTATAGACGTTTTTAGAGATCATTCCACTGGGAATGTATTGTCGAACACTCAGTCATGAATGTATAAGTTCCTTACTCATAAATAATCTCTTAGCAAAGGTCTAATTTGCTTTCTTTTCTTTTTTTATAAAATAGCTTTAAAAGTCTGAATATCATTGAAATCATGGTGATTTGCAGTTTATAATTATATCCAAACAATCCCTGGTTAATTCATAAGTCATTCCCCCCACCCCTACCCTCCAGCCTTTTAAGAAAACAAATCATTTTGAAGTTGTGGTAACACAGAAGGTGACAAACGGTTAAACTTACTAGGAATTCAGCTTTAGAGGCTAGGAACTTTGTATCTAATTAATTTGCTTAATCCTAATATCCCTTGTCATGGTGTCATTTTTGTCATACGATTAAATATGAGTTAATAAGTTCTTCTAAGTGTATATCTAAGCCAGCTTTCCTTTTCTGAATGTAAATATGAGGACACTGGAATCTTTAATGTTAAATAGGAACAACATCAGTGTTATACATTTTGAGCACTTATTATAATATCCAACTCATGAAAGCTCATGTATAATTTTTTATTATTGATTGGAGGTACTAGGTGGAATTGTGTAGAAAACATGGAAACTGTTGAAAACCAATTCTGCAATGAAAAATAACTCTAATAGCATCAAATCTCTTTTAGGAGTGGAAGGAACCTACGTAACAAACTAAGGTAGATCTCACCTTTTAAAAATGAGGAAATCAAGGCTAGGGGCATAGGAATGACACGGAGGCCGTTGGGGCAGACCTTCCATACAGCCTGCCTCCCCAACCCACATGCCACCACTAGAATTTTCTGTTACACTGTGATGCCATCACTCTTTCTTTCCAACAGTCCCAGCAACAGTGAAAAGCCAAGTGGGCATCCTTGTATATGAGGGGATATGTTCTCTTTTAGAGCAGCGTTGCACCTTTAATGTATTGCCTCTTACCATTCATTATCTACTTATGGTGAAAATTTTAATTTATAGTCTGATTGACTTTAAAGTGATGTTCAAGAAATATTTATTAATAGCACATCCAAGTACAAAGTACTTGTACTGTGGATGGAAGAACCAACATGGTTCCTGTCATTGGGAAATTTGATTTATTAGAGTGGCAAGCCAAATGGATTTTTTTGTGTGTGTGTGAGGAAGATCGGCCCTGAGGTAACATCTGCCAATCCTCCTCTTTTTGCTGAGGAAGACTAGCCCTGGGCTAACATCCATGGCCATCTTCCTCCACTTTATATGGGACGCCGCCACAGCATGGCTTGACAAGTGGTGCGTCAGTGCGCGCCCGGGATCCAAACCAGCGAACCCCGGGCCGCCGCAGCGGAGCGCATGCACTTAACCGCTTGTGCCCCCGGGCTGGCCCCCCATTGGATTTTTCTAGTAAGAATACTTCTCTCGTCAAAGAGGTACAGGTATTATATACTACATCATCAGAAACTTTATTACTAGAGATAGAATGTATCTGTTTTGGGTTTCGTATTTGTAGGCTTCTTTTTATAGCAATTCATTGGACAAGTAAGTAGTTTGGTGGATTAACTGGGGGACTAGCGTACTTACCCAGGACTCAGGCTTTTTCTGAGATGAAAAAAGTTGGGTATGTGTATAGAATTAAGAATGTTCTCTCTCTCCTTCTCCTATATGACTGACTTTTTCCTATGATCTTAAAGCCAAGTTCCTCAGAATTTTGGGATATAGTTTTCCAAAATTTGTTAGAAAATATGGGCATTTGGGGAATTTTTGAATAGTTTGTCCTAATGGAATGGTCCCAGGATGAAAGGTCAGTCAGCAATGGTTGTTTTCTGTCTGTTACCAAATTTGAGCCCATTGATTTTTCTGTGGTAAAAGTACTACCCAGGGGCCGGCCCTGTGGCTTAGCGGTTAAGTGCGCGCACTCCGCTGCTGGCGGCCCAGGTTCGGATCCCAGGCGCACACTGACGCACCGCTTCTCGGGCCATGCTGAGGCCGTGTCCCACATACAGCAACTAGAAGGATTTGCATCTATGACATACAGCTATCTACTGGGGCTTTGGGGGAAAAAATAAATAAATAAATAAACAAAACAAAAAAAAAAGTACTACCCAGGAATAGGTTGAAGGTGGTTTAAATGATCCTGGTTAAACTGCTGACATCCTCACCGCTTTTGAGGCGCTGCGTTCTCTTATTTCCTCTTTAGCATGAGCTCTTCTCCTTGCTCTGAGGGTTAATTATTCATCTGAGACTATAGTGTCATATTTACAGAGCTAATACTATGACCTCAAAGGTTCATTATCTCAGTTTACTTTAGGGTCTGTTGGGGGCCTGGAGAAAAGTCACTTGAATGAATTTTAGTTAACAAAGATCGAGAGATGGGACAAAGGAAGACACATAGAAGGATCTGAACAGGAAAGCGGAACCTCTGATTTGATGAGAATGATGATAGATACTATGTTTGAGCACATCTATGTGCCAGCTGAGTTGCTGACCTTGAACATAAAACTTGGTCTTAAGCTTCCTGGCAGTGAAGGGAAAATAGATGTGCAGTATGCAGCGTAGTTTCCATCTGAGGAGAAAAGTGAAATCAAGGGTGACTTTTGGTGGTGTTTTCTCTTGTTTTTTGTTTGTTTTATTTAAAAAAACTTTTTAACAGCTTTATTGAGATATAATTCACGTACCATACAATCCACCCATTTAAAGTGTATAATTCAAGAGTTTTTGGCATATTATATTATTAATATTTAAATGCTGTGTTAAAATGTATATAACATAAAATTTTCCATTTTTAAGTGTACAATTTAGTGACGTTAATTATGTTCATGATATTGTACAACCATCACCACTACCTATTTCCAAAACTTTTTTGTCCCCCTTATATATTTGTCCTTTTGGTCTATTTCAATTCACATAACATTTTCAAGATTCATCCATGTTGTAGCAGGTATCAGAACTTCATTCCTTTTTAGGCTAAATAATATTCCAGTGTATGGATATACCACATTTTGTTTATCCATTCATCTGTTGATGGACATATGGATTGCTTCTCTGTTTAAAAGCCAAGCATCTTTGAGAAGGTTCATGACCCACCCCCATGGATATTTCCAGATAATTGAAGACCAGCTTGTGCTTCCTGCACAGTTCCTTCATTGCAAGCTATAATTCACATTTCTCACAAGGAAGCATATTAGAATGAAGCTGAGTAAAAGCAATGTTGTTAAAAAGGAGGACCTTGAATCTCATTGTTAAAGAGTAGTTTGCTGCAAACATTGGTACAAAGCTTCATGACCTAAAACACCAGACATTTATTATTTTTCAGGTGCCAGGTGGTTGGCCCAGTGTCATTTGGGGCTACAAGAATTATTTGGCCAGGTGTCCCTTATCGTCCAGTAGAGTAGTCCAACCTCAGTCACCTGGTGGTGGTAGCAGGGTTCCCAGCACAGCAAGAGGGCAAGCCCCAGTGCACAAATGCTTTAAAGTGTCTGCTTGTGTCAGGTTTGCTCATGTCCCATTGGCTAAAGAAAGTCACAGGACCCAGCCTAGAGTCAAGAGGTGAAAAAATATAATCCACCTCTTGATGGGATGAGTGGCAAAGTCACATTGCAAATGATTGCACACAGGAATGGGAAGATTACGGTTGCTTTTTGCAATCCACCACAGTACTTGAGGACAAATTCAAATGAAGATAACCTCAGTGTGAGTCAAAAGGGTCAGGAAAGGTTTTATCCCGGGGTGTTGATGCAGCATCTTGAAGGCTGTAAAGGCTTGAATAAGAAGGAGGAGGGAAAGGAGTGAATGAGGTCTGGAGGAAGAGTGCAAGAAGGAATGCAGATACAGAGAACACAAAGGGCGTGGGAGGGCAGAGCAAAGCGTGTGACTAAGGGCTCATTGAGCAGGGCTTGTTGGAGTAAAGGTTTAAAATGTTGCCTGGGTCATGTTTGAGAAAGACCTTGAATATCAGGGTAAAGAATTTAAAGTTCCTTCTCTGTGTTTTCCAGAACTATTGAAGGTTATTTTAAGAGAAGAGTGGTATGGTGAGTAACTTGATTTAGGAGAATTAATCTGACATCATTAGTTTCATCAGGATTAATTGTATACACTGGTGGGCAGAATTCTGAGATGGCCCCTGAGGTTCCTGCCCCCTGATGTACACTCTGTATAATCCCCTCACTTTGCGTGTGGGCAGGACTGTGAGTTTGAAGGATTTCCTTTCTGTGATTAGGCTATGTTACGTGACAGAGGTAAAGAATTTTGCAAACATAATGAAAGTCCCCAAATCAGTTGACTTTGAGGTAATCAAAAAGGAATTGTTCGGGGTGGGCCAGACCTAAACAGATCAACCTTTAAAAGGGACTGGGCACTTACTGAAATCAGATTCAAAGCAGCTGAGATACTCTCCTGTTCACCTGAAGAAGCAAACTTGCCATCTTATGATGAAGGCCACGTGGCAGACGATGGTATGTGCCCTGTGGGAGCTGAGGGCCTCAGTCCTATAGCCACGAGGACCTGAATTCTGCCAACAACCAGTGAACTTGGAAGAGGACCCTGAGCTTTAAATGAGATTGCCTATGAGGAGATGATAAAGATTAAATGAGATCATAAGGGTGAAGCCGTTATCCAATAGGGCTGGTCTCTTAAAAGAAGAGGAAGAGACACCAGAGCTTTCTTTCTCTGCCATGTGAGGACACAGTGAGAGGTGGCCATCTGCAAGTCTCACTAGGAACCAAATCAGCTGACACCTTGATCTTGGACTTCCCTGCCTCTAGAATTGCAAAAAATAAATTTTTGTTGTCTAAATCACCCAATTTGTGATATTTTGTTATGGCAACCTGAGCAGACTAATAAACCTGGCTAGAGGTTTATCCATTTTGTTGGGTTTTTCCCCAGAGAACCAGCTTTTTGTCTTTTGATTTTCTTTATTGTTTGCCTATTTTCAATTTCATTGGTTTCTGCTCTAAATTTTATTACTTCTTTTCTTCTGCTCACTTTGAATTTAATTTGCTCTTCTCTTTTCTAGTTTCCTAAGGTGGGAGCTTTGATTATTGACTTTTAGAGCTTTCTTCTTTTCTAATGTGTGCATTCAGTGCTATAAATTTCCCTGGAAGCACTGCTTTCACTGCATCCCACAAATTTTGATAAGTTGTATTTTCATTTTCGTTCAGTTCAAAATATTTTTAAATTTCTTCTGAGACTTCCTCTTTTACCCATGTGTTTAGGAGTGTGTTGTTTAATCTCCAAATATTTTGAGATTTCCTAGCTATATTTCTGTTATTGATCTCAGTTTAATTCTGTTGTGGTCTGAGAACATACTTTCTATGACTTCTGTTCTTGTAACTTTGTTGAGGTGTGTTTTATGGCCCAGAATGTGGTTTGTCTTAGCAAACGTTCCATGTGACCATGTGTATTTTGCTGTTGTTGGATGAAGTATCTTATAAATGTCGATTAGATCCAATTTAATGGTGCTATTCAGTTTAGCTATATCCTTGCTGCTTTTTACCTGCTGGATATGTTAGTCACCGACAGAGGTGACTAAATATTCAACTATAATAGTGGCTTTATCTATTTCTCCTTGCAGTTCTATCACTTTTTGCCTGTGTATTTCAATGCTCTGTTGTTAGGTGCATATACTTTAAGGATTTTTGTGATATTCCTAGGTGTAGATTTTTTGGGTAATTATCCTACTTGGTGTTCTCTGAGCTTCCTGGATCTGTAGTTTGGTGGTATATGTTGTTAACTTCGGAAAATTCTTAGCCATTATTACTTCAAATATTCCTTCTGCTCCTTTCTCTCTTTCTCCTCCTTCTGGTATTCCCATTACTTGTATGTTACACCCTTTGTAATTATCCTACAATTCTTGGATGTTCTGTCCCATTTTTTTTTCATTCTTCCTTCTCTTTGCATTTCAGTTTGGGAAATTTGTACTGACATATCCTCAAGCTCACTGATTCTTTCCTCAGCTATGTCCAGTCTATTGGTGAGCCCCTCATAGATGGTCTGTTTTGAGTTTGATGTTTAGTTTTTTGGTTTTGAAATTATGTAGACCATTTAAAATTAATTATTTTTTATAACCCCCTGTATTAAAGAACCAAACTGTTCTCTCTTCTAGTTATAGTACCTTAGTTGAAAATCCCATTTTGTAATTCCATTTTGAGTCAACCAAAGTTTCCTGAATACCTAGTAGGCCCAAAGCTCTGTACTGTGAGGTATGGGGTTGTAGCAATCTGAAATATGGCTGCAAATTCTTCAACACTCCTCTTATTAAAAGATGGGATCTCTCTCCCCTTCCCTTGAATATGGATGGGCTTATGACTGCTTCAACCAAATAGAGCATGGTAGAATTGATCCTCTATGACTTCCAAAGTTGAGTTATAAAAGGCCGTGCAGTTGCCACTCTTTTTGCTGGAACATGTGTTCTTGGAACCCTGAACCACCATGTAAGAAGTCTGACTATTCTGAGACTGCTGTGGTAAAGAAATTATGTGTAGGTGCTCTAGACTGTGGTCCCAGCTGTGCCCATCCTTGCAGCTATCCCCTCCAAAGTACCAGACATGTAGGCGAAGCCTTCTTGGACCCTCTACCAAGTGCATCCACCAGCTGATATCACTGAATAACCTCTCTCAATAATACCTAAAACAGAAGAATCCACTCAGCCAAGCCCTGACTGATTTTCTGATCCACAAAGTCATTAGATAGAATAAAATGGTGGTGTTTTTTTTTTTTATTATTGTTTTGTGTGTGTGTGTGTGTGTGTGTGTGTGTGTGTAAGGAAGATCAGCCCTGAGCTAACATCCATGCCAATCCTCCTCTTTTTGCTGAGGAAGACTGGCCCTGAGCTAACATGCATGCCCATCTTCCTCTACTTTATATGGGATGCCGCCACAGCATGGCCTGACAAGTGGTGCGTGGTGCCCACCCGGGATCCAAACCCAGGCTGCCAGCAGCGGAGAGCGCACACTTAACCACTACACCACGGGGCCGGCCCCAAAATGGTTGTTGTTTTAAGCTACAAAGCTTTGGGGTAGTTTGTTACGAGTCTATAGATAGCTAGTATAGGACTTTGTTCATTTAACATTAAATATTTACTGAGTGCCTACTCTGTCCCAGGCACTACTCTTGCTCTTATGGTATTTATGATCATGCGTGTGGAGGGGAGGAAGAAAACACAAACCAATAAACAATCTGTGTGAAAATATTATGACAAAGAACGAGCAGGTTAAGTGCATAGAGAATGCATAGATGCAATTTAGTGTAGGATACTCAGGGAAAGTCTCTGTGGTGATTTGACATTTGAGAGGAGATCTAAAGTGAGTGAGAGTAAGCCACATTAAATTGTACCCATGCCTTCTCTGTCTATTTAACCTGCTTTATTCTTTGTTACCTTAATTTTCACCCTGGTATATTTGTTTGTTTATCAATTTATGTTTCATTTCTCTCCTTCAGTGTCTTGGAGATGAGTGGGATATATCTTGAGGACGAGAATACCATGCAGCAGGAACAGCAAGTACAGAGGCCCTCTAGTGGCAGCATACGTGGTGTTTCTAGGAACAGCAAAGAAGCCAGTGCAGCTGGACCACAACAGGTGAGTGAGGAAGGTAGGAGATGGAGTGAGAGAAATATCAGTGGGCCACATCACAAAGGGTCTTGTAGGCTGTAGGAAGAACTTTGGATTGTGCTTCAAGGGAGGTGAAGAACCACTCTGGCTGCTTAATGGAAAATGAACTGTAGGGGACAGGGTGGGAGCAAGGAGACCTGTTTAGAGAATATTACAGTAATCTAGGGAGTAGGTGGTGGCGCCTTGGGCCAGGGTGGCAGCAGTGAGAAGTGTCAAATTCTGGATATACATATATTTTTTGTGTTTAAAAAAAAACACAGGGCCGGCCCCGTGGCTTAGCGGTTAAGTGCGCGCGCTCCGCTGCTGGCGGCCCAGGTTCAGATCCCGGGCGCGCACCGACGCACCGCTTCTCCGGCCATGCTGAGGCCGCGTCCCACGTACAGCAACTAGAAGGATGTGCAACTATGACATACAACTATCTACTGGGGCTTAGGGGGGGAAAAATAAATAAATAAAATAAAATAAAATAATACATAACATGAGATCTATCCTCTTAACATTTTTTAAGACTTTATTTTTTGGAACAGTTTTAGGTTCACAATAAAATTAAGAATTAGGTACAGAGATTTCCTATATACCGCCTGCCCCTACACATACATAGCCTCCCCCATCATCAATATCCTACACCAGAGTGGTACATTTGTTACAACTGATGAACCTGCATTGACACATCATAATCACCCAAAGTCCACAATTTATATTACAATTCACCCTTGGTATTGTACATTCTATGAGTTTGAACAATGTATAATGACATGTATCCATCATTATAGTATCATAAAGAGTATTTTCACTGCCCTAAAAATCCTGTGTGCTCTACCTATTCATACCCCCACCCCCACCCCCTGCTAACTACTGATCCTTTTACAGTTTATAGTTTTGGCTTTTCCAGAATGTCATATTCTTGAAATCGTATAGTATGTAGCCTTTTCAGATTGGGTTCTTTCACTTAGTAATATGCCTTTGAGGTTCCTCCATGTCTTTTTGCGGCTTGATAGATCATTTCTTTTTAGTGCTGAATAATATTATGTTGTCTTGATGTACTGCAGTTTATCCATTCACCTACTGGAGGACATCTTTGTGACTTCCACATTGTTGGCAATTATGAATAAAGCTGCTGTAGACATCCATGTGCAGGTTTTTGTGTGGATGTAAGTTTTCAGTTCATTTGGGTAAATACCGAAGAGTGCAATTGCTGGATTGTTTGGTAAGACTATGTTTAGTTTTATAAGAGGCTCCCAAACTGTCTCCCAAAGTGGCTGTACCATTTTGCATTCCCATCAGCAATGAATGAGAGTTCTTGTTTCTATAATCCTTGTTAGCATTTGTTATTGTCAGTTTTTTTGGATTTTAGCCATTCTAATAGGTATGTAATGATATCTTCTTGTTTTAATTTGCTGTTCCCTAATGACATATGATGTTGAGTATCTTTTCATATGCTTATTTACCATCTGTATATCTTCTTTGGTGAGGTGTCTGTTCAGATCTTTTCCCGTTTTTTAATTGGGTTATTCGTTTTCTTATTGTTGAGTTTTAAAGAGCTCTTTGTATATTTTGGATATAAGTCCTTTATCAGATGTGTCTTTTGCAAATATTTTCTCCCAGTCTGTGGCTTGTCTTCTCATTCTCTTGATGTTATCTTTTGCAGAGCATAAGTTTTTTAATTTTAACGAAGTCTAGCTTATTAGTTATTTTGTTCGTGGATCATGTCTTTAGTGTTGTGTCTAAAAAGTCATCACCAGGGCCGGGCCCGTGGCTTAGCGGTTAAGTGCGCGCACTCCGCTACTGGCGGCCCGGGTTCAGATCCCGGGCGTGCACTGACGCACTGCTTCTCTGGCCATGCTGAGGCTGCGTCCCACATACAGCAACTAGAAGGATGTGCAACTATAACATACAACTATCTACTGGGGCTTTGGGGAAAAAAAAAAAAAAAGGAGGAGGATTGGCAATAGACGTTAGCGCAGAGCCGGTCGTCCTCAGCAAAAAGAGGAGGATTAGCGTGGATGTTAGCTCAGGGTTGATCTTCCTCAGAAAAAAATAAAAAATAAATAAACAAATAAAAAGTTATCACCATACCCAAAGTCATCTAGACTTTCTCCTATGTTATCTTCTAGGAGTTTTATAGTTTTATATTTTACATTTAGGTCTGTGATCCATTTTGAGTTAATTTTTGTGAAGGGTATAAGATCTGTGTCTAGATTCATTTTTGTTCATGTGGATATCCCGTTCCAGCACCATTTATTGAAAAGTTAACATTTTTACATGTACAGTACAATATTGTTAACTGTAAGCACACTGTTGTATACCATATCCCTAGAACTTTTTCATCTTGAACGACTGAAACGTCATACTCATTGAACAGTAAATCCTCATTTCCCTCTTCCCCCAGCCCCTGGCAACCGCCATTCTACTTTCTACTTCTATGAATTTGACTACTTCAGATATCTCATATAAGTGGAACCAACCAGTGTTTGTCCTTCTGTGACTGACTTATTTCGTGTAGCATGATGTCCTCAAGGTTCATCCATGTTGTAGCATCTGACAGGATTTCCTTCTTTTTATGGCTAAATAATATTCCATTGCATGTATATACTACATTTTCTTTATCCATTCATCTGTCGATGACATTTAGTTTGTTTCCCCCTCTTGGCTATAATGCTGCAGTGAATAATGCTGCAGTGAACATGGGAGTGCGGCTGTGTCTCTGAGATCCTGATTTCAGTTCTTTTGGATAAATACCCAGAGTGAGATTGCTGGATCATATGGTAGTTCTATTTTTAATTTTTTGAGGAACTTCCATGCTGTTTTCCATAGCGGCTGCAACATTTTACACTCCCACTAATAGTGCACAGGGTTCCAGTTTTTCCACATCCTCAACAATACTTGTTCTTTTCTTTTCTTTCCTTTTTTTTTTAATAATGGCCATCCTAACAAGTATGAAGTGATATCTCATTGTGGTTTTGATTTGCATTTCCCCGATGATAAGTAATGTTAAGCATCTTTTCATATACCTGTTGGCCATTTATATATCGTCTTTTGAGAAATATCTATTCAAATCCTTTCTCCATTTTTTAATCAGGTTATTTGGTTTTTTGCAGTTGAGTTGTTAGAGTTCCTTTTGTATTTTGGATGTTAACCTCTTATCAGATATATGGTTTGCAGATATTTTTCCCATTCTGTAGGTTGCCTTTTCACTCTGTTGATTGTTTCCTTTGCTGTGTAGAAATTTTCTAGTTTGATGTAGGCCCACTTATCTATTTTTGCTTTTGTTGCCTGTGCTTTTGATGTCATATTTAAGAAATCATTGCTAAGACCAATGTCAGGCAGCTTTTCCCCTATGTTTTCTTCTAGGAGTTTTACAGTTTCAGGTCTTACGTTTAAGTTGATTTTTAAGTCTATTTTGAGTTGATTTTTGTGTATAGTGTAAGATAAGGGTCCAGTTTTATTCTTTTGCACGTGAATAACAGCACCATTTGTTGAAGAGACTATCTTTTCCCCATTGTGCCTCCTTGATGCCTTTGTCAAAGATCAGTTGACTATATATATGTGGATTTATTTCTGGGTTTCTATTCTGTTCCATTTGTCTGTGTGTCTGTGTTTATGCCAGTACCATACTGTTTTGATTATTGTAGCTTTGTAATATGTTTTGCAATCAGTAGATGTGACTCCTCCAGCTTTGTTCATTTTCTCCATGTTATTTTGGCTATTCAGAGTCCTTTGTGGTTCCATATGAATTTTAGGATTGGTTTTTCTATTTCTGTGAAAAATGCCATTGGGATTTTGATAGGGATTGCATTGAATGTGTAGCTCACTTTGGATAGTGTGAACATTTTAACAATATTAAATCTTCCAATCCATGAATATGAGATATCTTTCCATTTGTCTGTCTCTCCTTTAATTTCTTTCAGCTATGTTTTGTAGTTTTTAATGTACAAGTCTTTTGCCTCCTTGGTTAAATTTATTCCTAAGTATTTTATTCTTTTTGATACTATTGTAAATGGGATTGTTTTCTTTGGATTGTTATATAGAAATGCAACTGATTTTTGTATGTTGATTTTGTATCCTGCAACTTTACTGAATCATCAGAGTATAAATGCACTTTAAAGCCGTGGACCCTGAGAAGAACATTAGGCAATGAGTGTGAATAGGAAAGCAGCCCAAGGCCTGGCTCCACATTCAAGGTCAGGAAAATGAGAAGGAAACAGCAAAGGAGTTTGAGGCGAAGCTGCAGGGAAGAATCAAGAGAACCAAGAAGAAGTTGTGCTGCAGATGCCAAGTGGAGTATTTCAAGTGAGGTTTAGAAGGATTAAATAACCTTAGAGGTGCAGCTAGCGTTCGAACTGACCGCCGGATGCCAGAATTCATGCTCTTAATTTCTGTGCTCTACCATGCAAATCACAATCATAATGGTGATATACCCTTCAATAGCACCCACTCTGTGCCAGGCACTGTTCTGAAGAGCTTTGTTTATAATAATCCATTTATTCCTATCATCATTACCCTTTTACAAAGGAGAAAACTGAGACACAGAGAAGTTATGTTCAAAGTCACAAAGTGGCTCAGTGTACTTTGAGCTCGGCCGTCTGGGTCCAGAGTCTGTATTCTTAACTGATACCCTGGGCTGGTTCCCAGTAACTCTCTACTGCCTAAAAAACTGGAATATCAGAGATAATATTTCATTAGGTTGAATAAGGAAGCTCCAGAAGCAAATGAGATTATTTAATTAGGAAAAGAAAAGAAAACTAAGCGGTGGCAATTTGAGCTTTTGCTCTGTCCGTATTGATTTTTGTGCCTTCCAGCCTCAAATAAGCTGAGGAAGTGCTGTGTGCCTTTCTTCAAGCCTGAGCAAAGTACTCGCAGAGTTGCTTTGTTCCTTCCCCCCTGGAGTATGGCTGACAGCAAAACGTAATGCTGCCTTTTACACTAAATAAATGAAAGCCTTGGTTTCTCAGGGTCATAAAAATGTGATCACATGAAGTGAATCTCCTCTAGTGATTTTAATTTAGCCCCTCTTCAAAGTTAAATATGGGAAGGAGGTTCTTGCATCTGAAATTCTTGCATAAAACTGTGTTTCTTGTAGAATTTACCCGCAAGTCACTCTAAGCGGAGCTGGAAGCATGTTTATGGATTCAGTGTTCCTTCAGATGTGATGATGCCTTCAGGTGTCTGCTTCACTTGCTTTTTTTCTTCACCACTGTCTCTTGTTTCTCCTGGACCTGACCTCTGCCCCTCAGCAAGTGGCCCCCTGAGCTTTTTCTTGCTGCCCCACAGATGATTGCTTTTGTTCCCAAAGTAAGGTTGTGCATTACACTTTTGAAAAGATAACCTGGTGCCAGCAGGTGGGGCTGTCAGTGTATCCCCTTCCTGTTCTGCCTGGCACTTCATGCCCCAGTCTTGCCTGTGCCTCTCCTGTTAGCTCACCTACTTTGATCTGAAAAATCTAAGACTTTCCTTATCTTTATTTTGGTTTAAATTTTTACAAGTCCAGAACCAGGCTTCCAAGAGGGCAGCAGTCCTCAGACCAGATGGTCAGCGAAGTAGGCATTAACTGTCACTCAGTGTCTGTACGGGAGATGTTAAAAGAAGTCTCCATTGACCGACCTGAACCTGGTTCCCCAGCCTTTCCCACCCTTCTCACCATAGGCTTCTGGCCTCAGTCAGAAGAGGTGGGTGCCCTAGAGCAAAGGCAGGAGTCGGGGATACCGAGAACACTCGCAGAGGTTAAAACCAGAGGGACTTGTAACATTTCTTGCAAGACAGGTGCACTGATGAAAATTCTCTCAATTTTTGTCTGCTTTTTGCATTTCTTAAATGCTTATACGTATATTGATGTTTTCATTCATCTTGAGTCAATTTTGAAAATGTAGAGTGTACTAGAAAAATTTTCTAGTTTCTTAATACTTTTTTAAGTTTTCAAATTTGTGGGCAGCTTTTATATTTTACAATTTTTTTCTTTTTTTCTTTTTTTTTTTTTCTGAGGAAGATCATCCCTGAGCTAACATCTGTTGCCAGTCTTCCTGTATTTTGGGTGTGGGTCACCACCACAGCATGGCTGCCGACAAGTGGTGTAGGTCCACGCCCGGGAACTGAACCTGGGCCGCCAAAGCAGAGCATGCCAAACTTAACCACTAGGGCACGGGGCTGGACCCTATATTTTAGAATTTTTACCGTGTCAATAATTATGTTTCTTTTTCATTCATAATTTTATGTCTGCCCAACTTTTTTCATCAATCAATCCTGCGTGAGATTTGTCTATTTTATTAATTTCTCCAAATAATCAGATTTCATCCCGTCTGTTGCTTTTTAAAAATCTCGTTTGTTTCTGTTATTATCTTTATTATTCCCTTTTTACTTTGCTTGGTTTTACCATGTGGTTTTTTTCTAACTGAGTTGAATGCCTAATTTTCAATCTTTCCCATTTTAGAACATATACTTCTGAGGCTTTAAATTTCCATGTAAGTACTGCTTGACTTGCACCCCACTGGTTTTGACAAATAATGCTATCACTCCCATTCAGTTTTAAGTATTTTAATTTAAGTATCTAAATGTTTATAATTATTATATCTTTTTCTTTGACATAGGTATTATGTAAAATGATTTTTGGTTGTTTCTAAACATATTAGGGGAAAAGAGGATTCTCTTTTCATTATAGATTTCCAATTTTATCACATTGTTGGCAGAGAATGTGTTCTGAACAACATCTGTCCTTTGGTCTTTGTTGATTGGCCATAGTAATGGCCAATTTTTATAAATGCCCATAATGCAAAAACATGTATATTCACTCTTCATTGGGTAGGGTTCTGTATGTTTCCGTTAGCTCGAGCTTAATAATTACATGATTCTAATCACCTATATATTTACTAATTTTTGTTTCATCTATAAGTTTCTGACCTTTCAAAATCTGTTGTTAATTAATATTTTTACTTTCTTTCCAGACAGTATAAGTACCTTAGAGACTGGATCTCCATTTCTTCCCCATGGGTCTGCTTCTGTTTTCTTTTCTTTCTCTCGCTTTTTAATCACTCTTGTCTTGTTTTTCTCAAATCTCTGGCAATTTTTGAATGGATATTGTGTAGGAGCATTTTGGGAGTGATTTGAGGACAAGGAAGTTTTCCTCCTCTAAAGAGGATTTGCATTTGCTTCTGGCAGGTGCCTGGGGCAGAAGTGATCCTGGGTCCCTTTCATCCAGGTTGAAGAATTGAGACAGTGTGAAGCCAGGCCTTGGTCCCTTTGAGGGCCAGACTCAGTTTCACCGTTATCCACAGGAAGCAGCCCTTTGAAGTTCCAGTTCAAAGTGTGGGTGATTTATTAAGGTTCCCCTTCGTTGGTAGACCTGGACTTCAGTTTTTATTCTCCCACTCTGTGGGATTGCCTGGAGCTCCACTCAGCTTCTCAGACTCTCAGCTGCCTTTTCTGGAATTGGCACATGCCCTTCAAAGAAAAATTGCCCCAGATGTTAGGCTTATCTCTCTGAATTTCCTTTTTTTCTAGGTTTTGATCCTGTAATTCATCACTGCCTTATCTCTCTAAGCTATCAAAGAGATATTTTTTATACTTTTTTTTGTTCTTAGTGCAAGGATTGGCCTGCATTACCTAGGATGCCTTTACAAGAAGCAGAAGTCCTTGTCATGTGCTCTTTTTAAAATGAATTTTATTATTGAAGTATAGCCTACATACTAGTGAACAAATCATGAGTGTACTGCTCCATTAATTATCACAGAGTGAACACAGCTGGTAACCCCCACCCAGTCAAGAAATAGTATCAGCACCCTGAAGCCTACCTGGTGTCTCTTCTTCCCTTCTCCCTCATAGTCGCTTCCACTTGGCTGCTGCTTCCTTTCTGAAGGCCGGGGAAACCAGATATCGTTTGGCCACTTTCAGTTTTAGTTATGAAATGCATAGCTTTGACAAAGTCATTTCTAATTTAGTTTTTCTTTTACCTTTTAAATCTATTGGTGGAACAGTTTTCTCCCCTTCCATTTCATCTTTCTTTCCTTGTGATGAGCCCTCCCAAGTCTTTTAACAATTTGTCCTTTTAAATTATACACAGTACTTTCTTATTTTATTATGTGTGGTTACTAGAAAGCCTTCCAAACTCATAACCGTCTGCTGACATGGAGAATATGCGATTTCAGAATATTATGTTTTGTACACATTTATGAAAAATTATCCAGAATATGAACCTGTTCCCTTTTATTTCTCCTGTCAGGCTAGCCCTGTCCCTAATTCCCTTTCTTTAACTAGAGATGATCACAAGAAACAAATCAGGAACTTAGTGATTTGTTTGGAATGTTCTCTTTCTCTTTCCCTGCTCTAGACCACAGGAAGACTGGCAGAGCCATGACCTTTTGTGATTATAGTCTTGGATCTCCTTTTGACCAGTATCATCTTTTGACTAATTAAATTTGACTTCAAAGTTCTAGTTTACTATCTTCATCAGATTGATTTTTTCAGCTAAAGCACCTGGTACAGTGACTGGCACATGTTGGCATTTGATAGTTAATGGTAATCTGATAGTGTGGTTCTGGAAGTCAAGATGCAGGGACATACATGACATATAAAGGGAATGGCCAACCTCTTTTTTTTTTTTTAAGTCAGAAATGAACTTGGCTTCTGTCTCTCCTACTCTGACTCTTAGCAATTTGATAAATTTAATTTCTAGCATCAAAGAATCAGAATCCTGACAAAATGGACAGTTTGTTTTATTTAGCCCTTTTCACTGAGAAGTGTTGGGTATGATGCACCGTAAGTAGAGCTTGTGCTTAGCATCAGTACATGAGGTCACCAGCGAGGCTCCAGAAGTCTGCGAGTTCAACCAGGAAATCATCATCCAATTGGGTGTGATCAGAAGTTTTCCTAAAACCTGAGATACCTTCCAGAAACAAGATAATCAGGGCGGAAAATTGATCATAAAGGAAAATCGTAGACCAGGGAGCTGTAAGAGGCTCTCTGAAGCAAGGATGTGTGAGCAGCTGGAAAAGGGTCAGCCTGCAGCTGGGGAAAGGGAAGGCGAGAGGCAGAATTGAGCAATTATGTACTGGGTAGTACTGTTCTGCGGAGAAGGGTGCTGAGTCCGGGGTGGACAACTTGGGAAATGTCCTCTGGAGTGGGACAGTGGTGTTTTACCACACTTCACTGTGGCCTAACTGAAATCTTTAATCTTTTGTTAGAGTTAGGCTTAAGGTTGTTATATAAACTTGATATGCTAATGTTTATAATAATGGTAATAATTTCGATCATCTTTGAGTGCTTACTGTGTACCCGATGCTGTGCCAGCTGCTTTACATACATTATCTCATCTGCTGCCGCAGCCCTATGCAGTGGAGGTGTCGTTACCTGCGCTTTACTGATAAAGAGACCTGGAATCTTTTCTGGGCCTATGTCTGGTGAGAGGAGTTCTCCTGCACTCAGGCGGGGCAGGTGGGCCAGGCTGGCTTTCCTAGTTTTATGGCTCCAGAGCTCCCTCTTCTGTTGTTCTCCCAGAATGTTTGTATGTGGCCTCTTACTTTCTTAGATCCCTTGGCTCTTTTCCCCTCCTCCACTTGAAATGGAAAGATTCTTCCTCTGCCGTTATTGTCCCAGTTAAGTTCAATTTAGAGTTCACTCCCAGCAGCTTCTCCTCAGTGCAGAGCTCTGCTGAAACGGCACTTAGACTGGTAAGGTTCTGGAGTGGTAGGGCCCGGATTGCTCCTGCACCTACCGCAGTCCCTCTGTTCTAACCCTTGAAATGGACCTGCAGCCCCCTTGCAGATGGGCTGCCCTTCTCACCTCAGCCTGCCAGTGAGTACCGCTTGACGATGTGGAGGTTCTTGCATTCTCAGGAACGTCATTCATACTTTTGCTGTCCCTCCACTTCCTTCTGTACAATTGCAGATATAATGGGGGTTTAGTTGCTATCAGTAGTTTGTTCCACTCACTCATATTTTGTCACATAATTTTGTCATAGATATTATGCATGAATTTTTGGTTTGCTCTCCTAGTTGTTCTATCATTTTTTTATATTTATATAAGGGAATTCAGGGAGATTTTTAAAAATAAAGGCTGTGCTGCCACTGTTTTCCTAGAATCCCTCTTATCATTTGATGTTTAAGTGAGTTACAACATTTTTGGGGAGATGTCTCAATGAAGTGTTAAGAGGCCCTATTCCAGCACTCCGGGAGCCAAATAAGAGATGTAGAGGGAGGGGAGGGAGGAGGCGATTGGGGAGAGGGAGAAAGGGAGGGCAGGGGGAAAGAGAGACTAGGGAGGCTGATGAGAGAATATAGCAGGCCTGCATCTCTGCTAGGGAGGGAACCAGCAGGCCACATTCCACGAGGGCTGCAGAAAAATTAGACCTCTTTCAATACAAATTTGAGATCTAAAAGTAGTTTATTCTGAGTGGAACAAGTTTACCTATGGTTTCAAAAGTTGGAGAGGAGACTCTAGGGGTCAAGTCTTGGTTGTTTAAGATTCAAATAAGGTAGGAGAGACTGGAATATGGCCAGGTTTCCAAGAAAGTGGGGCTAACAACAAACAAGCCTCAGGGAGAGGCCGTGTGTCAGTGTTGCAGTCAGCAGGCCCAGCTGAGCCTGAATTTAGTCCAGCCCAGGCTCCAGATGTGAGTGTAGAAGCCTCCAGATAATTCCAGTCACCTGTGTTCCACATCACCCCGTGATATTCAGACTGAGGTCCCTGACATTGCAGAGCAGAGACAAGCCACCTGCCCTGTGCCCTGTCCAAATTCCTGACCCGCAGAAGCCATGAGCATAACAAAAAGTTGTCGATTGTTGTTTTACACCACTAAATTCAGGTTAGCTATTACAAGCAATAGAAAACCAGAATAGCCATGGTGATTGGTTTGGCTGATGAAAGGAGATTAGCCATTCCAGATTTTAAGAGAGGAATGGCTGGAGCACAGGCCTGGAGACAGACCAGCATGGCCCATGTCTAGGGAACTGTTGGTCACTCCAGCTGAAGGAGTGGCTCATGTGGCAGAGTATAGCACCACTGCAGGCCAGGGGAACACATTCAGGGGCTACAGGGGTCTTGTTCTTATCCCTCCACACCCAGCACATGAACAGCCCCTCGATCCTGCTTTGTGCTGGCCCAGCCACACCAAGAGCAAAGATTCTGCTGTTACTGGTATTTATAAAAAGGAGACATGGTAGGGGAGCAGAGTGACAGGGGTAGGATCATCATTTTAAGATACCTCCCTTAAATTCTTTTCAATGAAATGTAAATTTGAATTATGGAAAAGCCATCCATCAGAGTTCTTTTTTCAAACTTGGCTTTCTGGCCTTGTTGAACATTTACCTATTAATTATCTTGATATACCAGGCTACAAATAACGGGAACACTGTCTCGAACTGCCTTAAACAATAAACACATTTTTGTTTATTTCTGGAAGTCCGGGAGTAAAGCAGGCCCTGGGATTGGTTGATACTGCCCTTCACTTTTGTCATCAAAGACCCAGGTCCTTTCCGTTTCCCTGCTCTGTCATCCTCAGTGCTGACCTCATCCTTAGGCCAGGAACAAGATGGTGGCAGCGGTGTTCTTATGGACTGAGTTGTGTCCCTGCAGAATTCATATGTTGAAGCCTGAACCCCCAATGTGATGGTATTTGGAGATGGGCCCTTAGTGGGTAATTAAGGTTAGATGAGGTTATGAGGGTCAGGCCCTCGTGATGGGATTAGTGCCCTTATGAGAAGAGACCTGAGAGAGCTCTCCTCCTCTCTCTGCCCTGTGAGGACACAACAAGAAGGCAGCCGTCTGCAAGCTAGGAAGTGGGCCCTCACCAGGAACCAAGCCAGCCAGCACCTTGATCTTAGACTTGATCAGTTCCTTATGGCTCATCTTCCCTTTTATTCTCTTAAACTTATATTTCTCACCTTTTGAAGAGCAGTTGTTGAGCTATTGGTGATAGGCTTCTAGAAAAACGAAACTTATTTTAAGCTGGGATTTGATAAGGAACATTTGAGCTTGATAACTGAGTGGGAAAGCTTGCATTCAGTGAGGGCTTTTGTGAGGGAATCTGTGCAGATAGGCCAAGCAGATAAGAAAAACTCAAAAAGCAATAAGTGAGACCTTGATATGTTTTCTTGTGCTTTTGTACTGAATCTCACTATTTTGAGTCCCAGTTAGGAGACTTACAGTATTACTTTAACCTACAAGAGAGATGTGAGGAGCACTTCTGAACACCTTGTGTTTAATGGCCTTCAACTAGTTGTCTAACTTTTTTCTATTTTCCTTTGTCAGTGTAAATTCATTTTAATTTGCTTGTCATTTTTGTGGACTGGAAGTGTGTTTGAATCTGCTGCTTAAAACAATGCTAGATTCGTTTTCTTTAGTGCAGTGATTCTCAGATATATTCCAGTAGAATTCTCCTGCTATTGAGTCAAGTGGTCTTTTCCAATTTTTAGGAAAATAAATCTTTGTAATTTTGAGAACTTCCTCAAAATTATTTTAATAAAACTTTGGTTACCTGCTATAGCTTGCCTACTGGAAGAGAAAATGAATGAGAGTACCAAATGAATAATAATGAAAAATGTGAAATCAGCTGATCCTGTTAGGTTTGATAGATTGGTTTTTCATCATGGGTATTTGTGTTAGTGGTTTGATTTTTATGTTGTATACATATATTCATTGTCCGCTAGTAAAAATGGTCCTAATTTGTGTGATGAAATGACGTATATCAGTACTTCATGATATTTTACAGAAAGTTCTAAGAATTCCAGGTGTTCTGCCACCTTAAACATTGAAAAGCACAACTTTCTAGGATAATTGAATCCCTAAAAGAATTTCCAGTGCTGGGTCTGGGATTGATGGTGCTTGCTGATCAGATGTTATATATTACATGGATGTATGCTGGACATGGTTGTTTTGGAGCATTATTACATCTGTAATCATGGGCACAGCTGAAACTGGTTTCTGCTGTTTTGAAAGGTGTACTTACCTGGAATTGGGGATGTGCTTGTCTTACATCCCCTGAACTTCCACACTGACGAGAAGCCTTTTCACCTGGCTCCCAGGGTCTACCCAGGAGGGCATTATTTCCTAGCTTGCATCCCGCCTGCCTTTCCTCCCGGTTAATCCCCTTTATTCATTCATAATGATGGTTTGTTATCATTCACTTTCTTGTTTCTTTTGGCTTCCTTTTAGCAGCTTCTTAGGTGAATGAGCATTTGAATAATAAATTGATTCAGCTTCTTCATTTTAATACAGTATTGGCCCTCTGAAGGAGCCAGCAGAAAACCAGCACAATTTTGTCAGTAATTCTGTCTTTGATTTCTACCATACTCACATAGCAGGAGGCAATCGTTAATAGCCAAGTGTTCAGTCTCCTTCCTGCTGGTGCCCTCCCAGGGTGCTGCCACTCCCATCTCATTGTCATCATGGAGGTGGGCCCCGAACAATGAACAATGAGTCAGAACCCAGGGAGGGACCTGCCCTACAGGTCTGAGCTCTCCCTCAGTGGAGGGTGACTGCCCTAGACCCCATTCCCATTCATCAGAGTTAATTGGCTTCTAAGGAGACTCACTTATCCCAGAGAAGTGACATACTAACTTATTTCAGAGTCTGAACGTTGCCTGAGCCCTCAGTAAGCCCATCCACCATCCCATCATGCCTTCTGATTTGCCTTCTCCCTGGATCCCCTCACGTAGCATAATCTTTGCCAGCCCAGTCTGGTCCTCCTTGTCTCTTCTCTTACAGACGCACGTACACCTGCACATGCACATACACACATGTGGAGACAGATGGAGAGCCGTGTAACAGCAAAAGTCTGGTGTTTTGTTTTATGATCCTCTGTTAGTCCTTAAGCTCCAGCAAAGATGATTCTACCCTGAAAATATCAGATGCCCTTTTACAAAAAGCGCCCTCTAGAGTTTAATTATAGAACCAATTATGATAATGTCTAATAAAAAAATTTATTATGTTCATAGTATTCTTTAAATTTAGTCAAAATACAAGGCCTGATTGTATTACATTTCTGAAAGGTGTCGGGGGAAGAGGGGGAATCTCCCTCTGCCCTTTTCCTTAAGGTTCTTATGGCTGACCAAATAACAAGACAGGTTAGCAGGAGAAAATAATACCAAGTTTAATAACATGTATACATGGGAGAAAGCAGGGACACTGCGTTTCTCAACACAATAGCAGAGATTCTCGTCTTAAATACCATGTCCAACCAAAGACAAGGAGGATGTTGGGGGTGGGGGGTGTCAGTTACAGGAGATTATCACTAAAGCACTGTAAACAAGAGTAAGGCTTATTATGCAGTTTTAAGGCCTCACCTTCTACATTGATAAGTCTCTAGAAATGAGGTCATCCCCTCTCTTCCCAATACAGAGAGGGAGATACCTTTACAAATGGAGACTTCCCTTGTAAATGATTGTCTGGTAACCCCTCGCAGGGCCATCTAGAGCATGTGGCCAGAGAGACAGAACTTCCGATAAGATGGGCTTGTTGGTGCCTTTTCTATTGTAACCTCTATCCTACATTATCTTTATAGCAGTCATGATAATAACTCCTTCCTGAAACAGATCTTTTGTTTTAAATTCTTTAGGCAGTTTGGGAGGGGCAACTCAAATATTCTTCCTGAGTTCTCTGAGTCCTTATTGTCTTCAGCTCGAAATAATCTGCATACCAGAGTGGTGCTTCCTGGGGTAGCTTGCCCTGAGCACTATCAAAGGCATAAAGTTGTATGATAAGACATTTACCCTCTATGTTCTTTTTTGCAGCAGATATTTAAAGCCAGGTCACTTTAGGTGACTGGCTCCATAAATCTGTTGTGTGCACCTCAGATTGGAGGGTGCAGCCAGCACCCTAATGACAACACCCCTCTGGCGACACATCTGTGCTGATTTAAAGGAAATCCAGGGAGCAAGAGTAAATGTTTCCAGTGTTCACCTTCCCAGCAAAGAGGATTTTTATCAACTCAGGTGTTAAGTTTGGGATCCACAGACCTATCAAAGAGCAAATTAAGAACACATCCATTTCAGGGCCAGCCCCGTGGCTTGGCGGTTAAGTGCTCACGCTCCGCTGCTGGTGGCCTGGGTTCGGATCCCGGGCGCGCACCGACGCACCGCTTCTCTGGCCATGCTGAGGCCGTGTCCCACGTACAGCAACTAGAGGGATGTGCATCTATGACATGCAACTATCTACTGGGGCTTTGGGGTAAAAAATAAATAATAAAAAAAAAAAAAGAACACATCCGTTTCATAAAGGAACCATCCTTTATGCAGCCATCGCTAATGACTCGGCTGCTAAAATCTCATTATGGGTTCAGGCTGGTTATCTCTGTTTAAGGGTAGAGGGAAACACCCTATTATAAATTCTCTCAGGCCTCCCAGCACCTCATTAAGCAACTTAAAAAACAAAAAAAGGAAAGGTGATATGGGAGAAGGAGTAGTTCTGAAAATTAAAATGGAACAGAATGATGTTTTGAAGCCAAAGAGGGGGAAAAGGCAAGGGTTTTGCTTGTGAGGCCTCTGCTACAATAAAGAGGACCTTAACGCAGGCAGACCGTACCCTACAAAATGCAGCCCATAATTCAAGCTGTCAGCTTAATCACGCTGTTTCCAGGTATGGAGAAGGAGCCCTTGTTTCCTGGGTCCAGAGAGAGAGCCTTGTTTGCTGACCCCTAGCTGCAGCCTGCCGCTGCAGACCGCCCCGCTCTGTTGGCCTTTGTGTTGCTGTCCCCTCCTTCCCTCATTTTTGGCATTGTGTTCCCTTCAAGTGGCCCCCTGGAAGGGACCACCCAGGGGGCTGCACAATGGGGACCAAGGGAGCCACCAAAACATAGGTTTTGTAAGACAGCCCGTTAAAAGAAAAATACTCTTTAACTATGTATGTGTTTGTCCTTTCTACAACTGTTTTGTGTGGCAAACAAAACCCCGTATACAGACTTCTCTGTGGCCGCACATACAGCTGTTCCAGCCATTGGGTGTCAGGCTTGAGATAGTTCCTCCCAGTTTATTTTCCCAGGGCACTAATTCTTGATGTGGTTTATATTTACATGTTTGGATTTATGGTCAGGAAACTTGATATCAGAGTAAACAAATTGCACTGGCTTTATGAAACTATTTTATCAATAGTCTTCAGAATTGGTGGCATTACTCTTGGGTGAAACTTGTCTGTAATGCTACTTAACAAAAGCTAGCAGCCGGAATTCAGTTCTCAATAGCCATTTACACCTCTGTAAAAGGATTAGCTCTCGCCAATTGTTACACTGTTTAAATCTTAATTTGCATCTTTATGGAGGTAGGGCTTCTACAGACCTCTCTGGTTCTCTGATGTATTTGTGTACCTGTGGGTGGGAGGTCACTGGAGGTTTTCTCTTATTGGTGAAGGTGCTAAATTGCTTCAGGATGACCAGTAAGCTACACAAATTGAATTAGCATATCAGGGTTTGACTGACAACAGCCCGCTTTGGTTCGTTAGTTATATTTTGTAGCAGTTGTGGTCTTTGAGTGTTGGGTGCATGAATGCATTCTGTTACTTCTGTTTAGACTTAACAATTCTCATGGGTCTTAGGAGGATTTTAAATGTTGTTGATTGTAATCAACAAATTTCCTTGGGAATTAAAGTGAAAAACAGAACCAGAACATGATCAAGTGATGGTTTTATTTATTTATTTTTTTAATAGAGATAAAATATGCAACTAAGACTTTATTTATTTATTTATTTATTTATTTATTTATTGGTGAGGAAGATTGTTCCTGAGCTAACATCTGTGCCAGTCTTCCTCTATGTTGTATGTGGGATGCCACCACAGCATGGCTTGATGAGCGGTGTGTAGGTCCGTACCCGGGATCAGAACCTGAGAACCCTGGGCTGCCGAAGCAGAGCGCTCCAACTTAACTACTATGCCACCGGGCCAGCCCCAAAGTGATGGTTTTAAAAGTAATCTTTTCTATCCAGGCCATGTGTTCTTAGTTTAAAGATCAAAACCTTCTTATGTTTTGGAAGGAGGGTAGGGTCAAACCCATGAGAAGGAAGAAGTTGAGTGTGCAGGCCAGTGTTCTGCAGGCACTGGAATGGGAAGCAAAGGCCGGTCGTGTTGCCCTTTGCCCACCGTTCTGTATATGGGCTGTTCCTAAACCCCACACTCAGAACTACAGACCACCTCTGCAGATGATGCCTTTTTGTCGTTGCTCATTTAGCAATACAATTTCCTTCCCCAAAACGTTGTTCTGGATGTGACCAACTATGGTGCTTTATTATTCTTCAGTCTCATTAAAAATACAGTAAATGTATTTTATAAAACTTTTTAAAAGTAACATTATATTATGTAAATTATGAAGTAAACTCATTACTAGTTATGGGCAGTGATTACCACACCATTTTGAGACTGTTGTTCCCTAGAGAAAATAAAACCTGAAAGTCATGCCTTTAGTGCTGCAACTGAAACATGTCCACTCTGATATAACACCCACGGGAATGTGTGGAAGTTACCTGGTGGGGTTAAGGAAAAGTTTATTTTCTACAGCCCTCATACAGGGTCATTTTTGCCAAAAAGTAATTCTCAGTTTGCAGTACTGAAAGGAAAAGCATGGCACTTTTTCTCTCTTCCTTGCTTCCAAAAAAAATTGTACCTTCCTTTGAGTGTTCCCATTAGCCTGGAGTGGAGTTGTTTTCTTTTAAATTATCTCTTAAATTCTGTGTGACTGAAAGATGAAAATGAAGCTAGAAAGCAATTACTTTAAATTTGGCCAAAAATATTTATTTATTATCTGCCTGCACTGTTGGGTAAAATAAAATATACCTCTTTAAAGTGCTTTTTGTGCTTCTAGAGATTACTTGTCATCCATCACGTTTGTCCACTTGCTGGAGTTCACAGAGACAAACTGATGGTAAGGCCCAGTGTGTTAGTGCCAGGTCCGTCTACATATTCCCCAGGAAGGACTGGGCATGGGCTGGTCAGACTGATGCCCCTTCAGTTGGAATTATTTTGATGGGAATGCAAATAGAAGACATGAAAGAAATTGAGGTCTTGAATTCTAGGATAGTGTTTTTTATAACACATAGTCTTTAATCTTTAGCTCCATAGTGTTTGAATTCTTTAATAGAGATTTTTTCAGCAAAGGACTGATGAATATTTTGTAAGCTAAAGTCAGGTATCACGTGGAGAAATAACTACTAGAAACCCTAAGCACAGACCAACTTGTCTTTTAGCCAGAGAATGTTCTGAGTTAATCGAGAGTAGACCATAAGCTCTGTGCAGACAGTACTTGTGGCCGTCTTATTGATCGCTCCTTGCCAAGCCATGGACGCCATGGAAGCCCTGGACTGGTCTAACAGCAACCATATAAAAACATACTGTAAAAATAGGTGTCATGGATTTCTCTAATCTAGGTTTAAATCTTGGCCTGTCATTCAACTCGTGGTGTTAAGTATGTCTTCAGTATTGTGCTGAGTGCGACATGAAACTTCAAGTAAGATAAAAATTCAGAAGTCCAATTGTTGTTCTCAACAAGCTTTTGGTCTTGTTGAGAAGACTAGACAGACATGACATAACTAGAGAACAGTACAATGTAGGATGTTGTCTGTATTGTGCTAAAGGAATTCAGGGATAAGAAAGATCCCTGTGAATGAGGTAGTCAGAGAAGCTCCTAGACAAGTATGAGAAGAGCTAGTCTAAGTAAGCCTGATATTTGGATTGATCAGATTGGAAAAGAACAAAGGTTATCTGGCATCTGTCCTGACTGGACAATCAGGTATTATTTAGCACTGGCATACCGTGGTGGGGTGGGGGGTGGGCATACTGGCAACAAAGGGTGCATTGTCTGTAGAGCATTTATAAACAGTAATAAAACCACTAAAACTGTTTTCTCTTATCACCATTCCTAAGAATGGGGGAGATAAAATACTCCTCCCTGGAGGGAGGCTGCTCCCACCCGAACACCCTGCCTATACCCCACTGTGGTACCCCAGCATTGGTGAGCATCTGCTAACTTCCGCCATTGTACCAGCATTTCAGAGGAGGTGCAGAAACATCAAGCCCTGGTCCTTGCTCAGGGTCTACCACCTGGGGTGGGAGGTGAGACTAGAGGCAGTCTAAGCTGGAGACCCCAAGCCTGCAGACCAGCTCTGTTTGTCCAGCATAGTATTTAACCTCCTTTTGAATTAGCTGCCAGATTTTTAAATTTGAGAGATGTCACGTAAAAATAAAACTAGCAATTGTGAATTTCCAGCTTCTCTTGAAAACTAGGAAGATCGACGTCACTGAGACACATTCCGCTGCGGGAGCTGAGAGTGACTGGCCCTTTGAGTGAGGCACACACCCCAGTTTTTCGCGAGCCCACCCCACCAGCTGTGGGCGTTGACTTCCCCCCAGCTGAGCCGTGAATGACTGTTCTCCCTCTCTGCCACCCCCACCACTGCTCTCCCACTTACACACTCTTCCCCTGCCATCTAGAGCACAAGTTCAGTCTCCTGGCTGTGGTCTGGGTCTCGTGTCTGTCCCCTCACCAACTGCATCTGTGCACGGCTGCCAGGCTAACCCTCTCAAAAACACTGCTTTCAAGAAACCAGCCATAGCTCAGAAATCCGCAAGATTTATTACTATTTTCTCACCCGAGTTTCATATTGAATTTTATTTCCCATTACTATCTTATCACCACAAACAGCAACCCCCACCTGGCCAGACTTGTGTCCTTGCTGGTCCCGACACCCCTCCTACCCTGGCATTTCCTCACATCTTTGCCTGTGCCGCCCCTTAGCTTAAAGGGTCATCTCCCCTTCTGTCTAAATCTTGCCCAGCTGAAGTTCCTCCTCCATAGTCAAGCCCTTGTGATGCCAAGGAGCTCTCTGTCTCTCTACTGCCTCACAACTCCTGATTGCCTTCCCAGTGATTATGTGCTCTCCTTTACTGCTCTGAAATTGGCTTACCTCCGATGGGCCTGTCTTCCTTTTCTTAAGGGCAGGTGTTATTTTGTGAATTGAGTGGTGACGAGATAAAGCCTTCCAGGAAGAATTAGGACCCAGATTTTGCCAAAGGAAAAAGAAGTATTATAGGTACTATAAGTCATATAGGCCAGGAGTCTGGAAGGTTTTTTGTTTGTTTGTTTTTTAATTTATTTTTTAAATTATTTTATTGAGGTCATATTGGCATATAACATTGTATAAATTTCAGGTATACAATATCATATATCAGTTTCTGTATAGATTGCTTTGTGTTCACCACCAATAGTCTAGTTTTTATCTGTGACCATACATATGTGCCCCTTTACTCCTTTCACTTTCCGCCTACTCCCTTCCTCTCTGGTAACCACTAATCTGTTCTCCTTATCCACGTGTTTATCTTCCACATATGAGTGAAATCATACGGTGTTTATCTTTCTCTGTCTGGCTTATTTTGCCTGGTGTAATACCCTCAAGGTCCATCTATTTTGTCACAAATGGCATGATTTTGTCTTTTTTATGGCTGAGTAGTATTCCACTGTATCTATATACCATGTCTTCTTTATCCATTCATCCGTTGATGGGCACTTGGGTTGCTTCCATGTCTTGGCTGTTGTGAATATTGCTGTGATGAACGTAGGGATGCATAAATCTCTTTGAATTGTTGCTTTCATGTTTTTGGATGAACACTCAGTAGTGGGATATCTGGATCATATGGTATTTCTATTTTTAATTTTATAAGAAATCTCCATACTGTTTTCCATAGTGGCTGCACCAGTTTGCATTTGCACCAGTTATGTATGAGGGTTCCCTTTTCTCCACATCCTCTCCAATATTTGTTATTTCTTGTCTTGTTAATTATAGCCATTCTGATGGATGTAAGGTGAAATCGCATTGTAGTTTTGATTTGCATTTCCCTGATAATTAGTGATGTTGAACATCTTGTCATATGCCTGTTGGCCATTCATGAACAAAATGAAAAAACAACCCACCAACTAGGAGAAAATATTTGCAAATCATATATCCAACAGAGGGTTAATTTCCGAAATATATAAAGAACTCATACAACTCAACAACAAAAAACAAAACAACCCCATCAAAAAATGGAAGGTTTTTGGCAGCAGAGCTCAGAGGTGAAGGATCCAACACAGGATGTAGCCCAGAGGGACTAAGAATCTTAGGCTTAGAGTTTAGACAAGAGCTTGAGACACGGCAAGGAACTGGAGTGCCCATAGGGTGGCCTAGGGTCCAGAATAGGGCTTGAATGAGAGGTGGGGGGGTGGGGGGGGTGGACATGACACGACATTTATATTTCCTGCCCAGGATAAAAGCCTGCTTCAGAGTCAGGGTGCCTGAGCCTACACTTGTCACTCGCCCTCTAATAGACAAACAGAGCACATCTCTTTCATCCTTTTGATATTAGGCACATGGCCATCAAATGGATCCAGTAACTTAACCCACTGTTGTACTAACTACAAGTTAGTAAGACGTTGCTAATTAACACATTGCTTTACAAGTTGCTTCATTTTCTTTTTGGAGTACATGTTGAATATTCCCAACTACGTATGTCATCAGCTTCTTTAAAGTAGAAATACTGTTTTGTCTTTGATATCTTCTCCTATAGCTTTTTAGAATCATGCTTTCCCCCAAATGGACATGTTTTTAAAGGAAGTTTCTAACCAGTCTCTTTGGAAGCTACTATGATACCGTGACAGACCTAACCTAAAACAGTGGCCAAATTGTTAGACTAGACCAGTCCCCCAGTAGACTGGAAATAGATAATGAAGGCTAAATCCCTCTTTCCCTCCCTTCCTCTTCTTACTAAAAATAAAGAAAATTGTATTGCAGTGGGATCTGAATGGAGAAATAATAGTCATTTTTCTGCGTTCAGAAATAGAGGACGTAACCAATATCCAGCCAGCAGTTTTCGATTTCTTAGCAGTGACGATTTAAGTAAATTTCACATGAGTTGTGGAGATCTAACTTTGTTATGATTGACAATAGAAAATTAGCCTTTTCTGCCGTTAAGATTATCTAGCATTCCTATCAGTCAGGTGGAATGTGGAATGAGATGGCACAGCTGTCGATTTGAAGGTCATTAAAGTCTTCAAAGGGTTAAAAGTTACTTCCACTGATGGATTTAAAACTGCCACATACACACAAACAAGGTTTTCAAAATGCCCCATTTTACATCTTTGTCGAGAGATAGTCTAGTTGCTGCATTTTTGTGTCTAGATTATATTACAGATATATTTCAATAAACCACGAAGAACCTCCGTAGATTCTAGAAGCTGGGCCATCTGTGCTTAAATAAACATCTCATGCAGCACCTGTTTTATTTTATAGGCTCTATAATCACAGTGACATTCTGAAAGAAGACCTTGAAGCCTGTGGAACAGCTGTCCTTCACCAGCCTCCGAGACTCTTACCTGGAGGTGGCAGCCATGAAAAGCAAGTCAGGTATTATTGGGATGAAATTGCTGCTGTGGAAGGATGGCCATTCTTGTTCCCAGATGCTTCCAAATGAAAACAAAACACTAGTCCACACGGTCACCACTGGGATAGACACTTGTAGTTGTCAGTTTAACTGTTTTATGGACTTGACCATTAACTTCTTTGTAAATGTATTTGTTTCTAATTGTTAATTGGATATATCCACTCAATCCCTACTCATAACAATGTTTTAAGGGCTTACTTGGGGGGAGGGAGCACAGGTAGCCTTCATCTGGTATATTAGCATACCTTCGTGAACAACCCAGGATATAATCTAGTCTAGCCACCACCCTAGAGGGATGTCATTGGCAAGTCCAAACCCCAGATGGATTCCTCAATTTCCAAGGTCATGCTGGTGATACAGGCCCCCAATCTAGAAGATACAGGCCCCCAATCTGCAAGTATGGTCTCTGGACCAGCAGCATCAACAAGACCTGGGAACACGTTTTCCCCGCCCAGGCCTCACTGAATCAGGAATCTGGGGGTAAGACCCAGCCACCTGGGTTTTAATGAGCCCTTAAGGGAACTACCCTCCCTCAGGTTTGAGAGCCACCACTTCAAGGATATCCCTTAAAGGCCATAAAGCTAGGATGAGAGAGATAGGGGGTTAATTATTTGCAGGGTAGTTGGCCATGTGAACCATGATTCTTGTACATCCTTCCTGAGTCAATCAGAAATCTGTTCTGTACCCTCTACCCACCTTTTAGGTAGTGTGGGTTTCTTTTCATGGCCCCAGAAGCTTTGTGGCATCTGAGCGACTTATTGAGGTCATAGAATTACATATGTGTAATTTGTGTAATGGTTTGTCCGGTGTTGGTACCTGGTCGGTGCCTAATTCATGTTGCATAATTGTTGCCAGTGACCTAACTCTGATTTTTATTTTGGGGACTGACTATATTTCCTTTTATTAAAATATATCCCCACTATTTACTAGCAGAGAACAAATTATTTCTCGAGCATGGTCAGCAGATGAGTGTCTGTGAAAGCCCACCTGAAAGGACCTTGTTTCGCTGAGAGTGAGAGGGGCTTTGGGTCTGGTTATCTTATATCTAACATCATTTTCTCTACCTTCAGTGTGCCACATAGGCTGTTTTATGTTAATGATTTTCTTCAGAGTAGAATTCAGCATAAATCCCACGAAAGCGTGAGAAGTCAAGATGATGGTTTCTAAAAGGACCTTGGCACAAGAAGACTTGGCCAATCATATGTTCCATTTAACAGAGCACAAGATGAGGTTCACAAGTCCTGAAAGTGTATACATTACCTTCTGCATCTGTACTAGTGATCTCCAAACTGTGGAAAATGCTGGAAATGACCTTCCTGGTCAGTAACTTTTCAACCTGAAGCAGTAAAGGGCAATGCAAGAAAATCCTTTTTCCTGTTTTTTGTTCTTTGTTTTTTTTGTGAGGAAGATCAGCCCTGAGCTAACATTCATGCCAATCCTCCTCTTTTTGCTGAGGAAGACCAGCTCTGAGCTAACATCTATTGCCAATCCTCCTCCTTTTTTTCCCCAAAGCCCCAGTAGATAGTTGTATTTCATAGTTGCACATCCTTCTAGTTGCTGTATGTGGTACGCAGCCTCAGCATGGCCGTTCAAGCGGTACGTCAGTGGGCGCCGGGATCCGAACCTGGGCCGCCAGTAGCGGAGCGCGCGCACTTAACTGCTAACCCACGGGGCCGGCTCCCCCTCTTTCCTGTTGTTTTATCATGCAAGATAAAAAACAGCAGTCTTAAATACTCCTTTACAAGGCGGTGGAAGAAGCTGTCTGGGGCGGAGTCTTTCTGCACTCTGTAGGTCATTTGGTGATTATGTGTTGTGAGGCTCTGTAACCAGGCCCCTGTTTCTTTCTCACTGCTTTTTGTATCTGTTGATATACTATTTTGCATAAACCACAGTTGTGGTATGTGGCATAGAAAGCATATATGCATTTATAATTCTCTGTGCAAACTGACTTGTTAGACTAAATGATTCATTGCGTGACTCTCTCAACCTACGCTGCCAAACTGTGATTGTGGGTGATGAGATAAAATATCTACATCTACTAGACTAGAGATTTGTATAGTTTCTCAACATGCATAATAGAGCATTGATTTCCATTATGAAAGGTTGCATTTTGCATGACTGTTGGTCTACAGTTATGTATAAATCAGCTTTCCCTAAGAAATGATCCTTCTTTATGACCAACACAAATTTTAAAATTAATATCTGGAGGCTGCAAGACTGCTTCTTTACCACAATCATTTTTTTAAGCCAGATAAAGAAGTCAGGAATGATTACTAATGTCAGTGTTATGTTCTGTTACGATTAGGATTGCCCTTTTATGCCCCATTGTGTGTTGTGACTGGGGGTGCTGTTTAATGCACACTGATTGTCACTGGTTCACTGTCTAGCCTTGGAAAAAGTGCCAAGTGTTTATATGACCTTTGAGAGATAAGCAGTCAGGTCTTTAAATACAGATTCTTTCTAAAGAGTTTTATTTATTTATTTATTTTTGCTGAAGAAGATTAGCCATGAGCTAACATCTGTTGCCAGTCTTCCTCTTTTTTTGCTTGAGGAAGTTTAGCCCTGAGCTAACATCTGTGCTAATCCTCCTCTATCTTGTATGTGGGTCACTGCCACAGCATGGCTGATGAGTGAGTGGTGTGGATTCACACCTGGGATCCGAACCCGTGAAGCAGGGCTGCCAAAGTGGAGCACGCCAAACTCAACCACTAGGTCACCAGGCCAGCCCCTCTAACAAGTTTTAATCATGGCATCGGGCTCCTTGCTGCTCTTCTTGCTCTAGCCACCCTCTGTGCCCCTCAGCACCCAGGAATTATTGTTGGACACTCCCCTAAGTGATATATTCCCATCTGCTTTGAGATCTCCCCTGGACCAAAGCAGTCAACTGGTCAACTTGATAAACTATTTCAGAAACACAGATTTGGAGAGAATGATCTACTTTTGTTCCTTAATTGTTAATGACACTGATGTCATTAGAATTCTAAGCCAGGCAGAGTAGGAAGGCTCTAATGGGTTATGAACTCCTTAAAGCCTGTTGAAGAGAACTGTGTTTGGTGTGGCGGCAGCCCTGCTTGTGCCCCTGACCCAACCATGGCTGTCGAGGTCTATCTCTTTACTATAATCTCATCTGCAAAATGGGGTACCTGCCCCACAGCGTACTCTAAAAGATAGTGAGAAGACTTCTGAATTCCTGCTCACAAAGTGAAGCATCTTAAAAGGAAAAAGAACAAAACCGTTCCTATCATCATTATTGATTTTTGTTATATCAGGGATTAAGTGTTCAAAGACCTTCATATGAAAGGTTTACTGTTATTAGGTGGAAGACCAAGTTGTTATTTTAGACAATCGTGAATTATTAAAATATAATTCATGTCATTTGGGGTAATTGATAAAAAATTTGTTCATTATTGCCTTCTGGAAAACATATTTTAACATAAAAATGATTACTTAAGTAATTTTATCGTATATGAAATCCATATTGAGAGTACTCATTATTTTATTTTTTTTCCAGGTGCAACTAATTAATTGTCTCTTGTTAGTGGCTACTTTCAGATACAGTTGCCCAATTGTGCTCCCAAACTCATGCTGAAAAATTGAGTCAGCTTTATATTATTTGGATTACAGTATGTAAAAACCTCTTTATTTTATTCTGCCTATTATGTTCAGAATAAAATTCAGGGTACTTACTATTTTGTCTGCATTTAAAACTTTGGTCAAGTTACCAATCTGTTGTAAATCAGTTGTAATTAGGAAATGTTGGTACATTTACTTAAATTGCAGTTTTCTGATTGGAAGCCATTCCAAGTGTATGAAGTTAATTATAGACTGTTTAAAATCTATTCTTTTATTATCTTTTTAATTAAAGGAGTATATAATTTAGCTGACATTGAACTTTGTTTTTTCTCTGTGGCATTGATGTTATAAATTTTCCAATGTAAAGTAGACGAAAGAGAAAAAAAAAACTCCTTTAAATCCTTTGTACCTTGGGCCGGCCCAGTGGCACAAGCGGTTAAGTGCTCGCGCTCCTCTGTGGCAGCCCGGGGTTCGCTGGCCCGGATCCCAGGTGCACACCAGCGCACCGCTTGTCAGGCCATGCTGTGGCGGTGTCCCATATAAAGTAGAGGAAGATGGGCACAGATGTTAGCTGAGGGCCAGTCTTCCTCAGCAAAAAAGAGGAGGATTGGCATTGGATGTTAGCTCAGGGCTGGTCTTCCTCACACACACACACACAAAATCCTTTGTACCACTTTGCAAATTTTCTGATTTGGTGTGTTTATGTAGAAACATGGGCAAGACTCCATGCAAGGAGAGCCATGGCTGTTGTACTCCTCACCCAATTTGTCCTGAAATCAATCTGCATGAAAGCCTGGTTTTGTGCTGTAAGTGTTGGCTTAACTGTTCAGAAGTCACAGAGTCTAGATGCTGTACCTCCTTCCATAGCTCATTTGCTATTTGACCCCATGCAAGTCAATTAATGGGTTTTGTCCTTTTGTGAGGTCTGTATAATAATTATAGGAAACCTTAGCTAGTTCTTTCATACCAGAGCCCAAAGGATGGTTACAGTTGGTGGGGACATTAGTAGCCTCTTGCCTTGGCTTTGCCTCTGCAGAAGTCACGTGTATCAGTCACCAGCGAGACGGTCTCTGATAATTCAGTCCATCCCAACTACTTGAACTAACTTAATTCACCCTACTTCAACTTGTTTCCAGGTTTAACTCAACCTAAGTAAACATCTTTTCAGACCAGAAGCACAATTGATTTACTCATTATGAGAAATGAAACGGCTGAATGGACTAGAATTTGCTGGTAGCCTGTGATTGCATTTTCCCGGTAGGGAAATCTCTTGTGAAACCAAATGTAGAAAAAGGTTGCTTCATTTACATAGAAACAGAACAAAGGAATTGGGTGCATTATGACATTGGTGAGGTCTAGACAGAACCAAGAAAGGCAAGTTGCTGAAGGGGCTTTCTACCAAACCAGCCAGAAACCTTAGAATCATTCTGGGAAGTTTTTAAATAAGTTCAAGGATTCCGATGACCCATCCCACTTTATTCAACTCTTGGGAAAAACTAGAGTTAGGTCAGGCAAAGATTATAACAATTAAGATTTATTAAAGAAGGTTCTGAATTGTACCTAGACTTACTTTTTTTCCAAATATTTTCTTATGAAAATTTCCAAACATACAGAAAAGTAAAAGGAACTGTGTAATGAGCATCCATATACCCACCACCCAGATTCTACCATTGACATTTGATTGCACTCCCATATGTGTGTCTCTTCATATTTCCATCCATCCATCAGTCACAATCTCTTATTTTTATGCATTTCCAAGTAAGTTGCAGACATTAGTATACTGTTTTTTAACTTTTTACTTTGAAATTTTTAAAACATTCACAAAAGCCGCTATAATAACATAATGAAGTCCCATGTACCCCTCACCCAGATCCACCAGTTGTCAACATTTTGCTAGTCTTGTTTTATCTTTCCCTCATCCACACTTTTTTCTTTGAGTAGTTTAAAAGAGACAACATATTTTACTTATAAATACTCACAAATACTTATATCTCTAACATATAAGGATGTAATACATTACCATTTACCAAGATTCTTTACTTTATCTGATACCTATTTCTTGTGAGTTTGTCTTGATTATCTCAAAAAAGTCATTTTACATTTGCTTTGTTTGTATCAGGATCGAAATGCTATCACCTGTAAACTGCTGGTTCAATCCAGATACATGATGATACTCCAGCCCAGTTATTTTGGCAAGACAATGTCATAGGTGGTGCTTGTACTTCGTTTTTTTTTTTTTTTTTGGTGAGGAAGATCAGCGCTGAGCTAACATCCGATGCCAGTCCTCCTCTTTTTTTTTTTTTGCTGAGGAAGATTGGCCTTGAGCTAACATCCATGCCCATCTTCCTCTACTTTATACGGGATGCCGCCACAGCATGGCTTGACAAGCGGTGCGTTGGTGCACGCCCGGGATCCGAACCTGCGAACCCCAGGCCACCAAAGCGGAGTGCGTGCACTTAACTACTGCGCCACCAGGCTGCCCCAGTGCTTGTACTTCTTATTACACCCCCCTCAGGCCGCATGTGATGTCTGGTTGTCATGTTGTTAGGAAGACTGGTCTGTGGGTTTGAACATTGATAGACTGATGCTTCAGTATAAAATTTACTGTTATGCATTTTCCACAAAATTATGATCATTTCCTAGATGCATTCATTAATTTGGACTTACAAAATGGTGACTTTTCTAATTTGTTAATTTCTTCTGCATTTATTAGTTGGAAGAACTTTTCCCATCAACTACTTGTTAATTGTGAAATGCATTTTTTGACCACAAAGGCAGGATAAATGCTTGATTCTCTCCCTTTACTTACCAATTTTCAGAATATCAAGTTGTTTCCCTAGCAGCCTCCAAAGGTTTGTTTATTTGTTTATATTTTTAATTTTGGTGAAACACACATGACATAAAATTTACCATCTTAACCATTTTTGAGTGTACAGCTCAGTAGTGTTAAGTACATTCACATTGTTCTGCAACAGATCTCTAGAACTTTTTCGTCTTACAAAACTGAAACTCATATCCATTAAATAGCTCTCCATTTCTCCCTCTCCCAGCACCTAGCATCACCATTCTGCTTTCTGTTTCTGTGAATGTGACTGCTCTAGGTGTCTTATGTAAGTGGAATCATGCAGTCTTTGTCTTTTTGTGACTGGCTTATTGTACTTAGCATAGTGTCCTTAAGATTCATCCATGTTGTAGAATGTGACAGGATTTCCTTCCTTTTTGAGGCTGAATCCAAAGATTTTTTATTATTTTTAAAACTTTTTATTATTTATTTTTTAAATGAACTTGTAGATTTTTATATATTTGCTGTGTTTAAGTCCATTGCACTCATTGTTCTTTTTGGTGCTCAAATTGTCCCGTCCTTGGCCAGCAGGAACCCTTTCAAGATGGCCTCTGAGGCCTTTTGACATGACTCAGTGGTCTTTGATAGCTTCCGTACTTTCTGGTATGACAAGGTTTTCCAGGCTCGTCTTGTACATTTCCTGCCCCAGAACTAGAACAGGGCATTTCCCTAAGGGAACCTGGTTCCTTTTAGTATCTAAATACCGTAGTCTAGGCAGCAATATAGGCTTCCCTTTAACTCTTTCCTAATAATATCTTAATTTTTAAAAAATTTCATAGTAAGTATATAACAGGAATCAACTGTTGTTGAGATGGAAATGTGATCTGTTTCTCTTAACTACACTTAAGAGGAGGGTGACTATCTGTGCAGTGATTTGAAACCATGGCCGCGCATTAGAATCGCTCTGTGAGCCTTAAAAAATCCCAATGGCTGGACCACACCTCAGGCCAATTTTACTAGACTCTGTAGGGGTGGCATTAGGCACCTGGATTTTGCAAACCTCCCCAGGTAGTTCCAGTATGCAGCCAAAGTTGAGAATGCTCATCTAGCAATGAAATCATAACCAAAATAAAATTAAAAAAGAAATACCAAGACTCTGGAAATTCCCTTAGTCCAGAATATATTAGGTTCTAGACTTTTCTGGATGAACTATCTTCTACCAACTTGATTAAGGGGCCTTTGAAAATATGGGAATCTCATAAGTAACCCAATACTACAAATTTCTAATGTGTCTCCTATTTCTGTGTTATAGATCTGAACAAGCGTCAGCCTCAGGCTTGTTGAGGGCACAGTTGGGTCAGCACATGGCCACCTTGAAAGAACGTGATAATTCTATCACAGAAGAGGTAGCTAAGAAGTCTGAAGTTTTCCAGTCAAAAACGTGGACCAGAGGACAGGGGTTAGTAATTTTTATTTTTTTTAATAAGTTTCAAGATGTACAAATTATTCATTTAAGGAAATAGTCATGTTCTTAGCAATGGTTAACATATTTGAAAAAAGATTAAATAATAGTGAGGTTTTATGGTTGGTTTTAACTTTCTGCTCTCAGGCCTTTTGCATAGTGTTTTATGTAGGAATCTCAACTCCTTACATAACGTTGATTCAGGTTTTGGAGCTAACCTAATTAAGCATATCTACCACAGCATTTTCCAAGGAACTTAGAAGCCTCTTGTGGCATCCTGGTTTTCTTTCTCCACTCCATCCAGACCCGGGAAACAGAGCCGTCTTCCGTGGCTGACGTGTGGGCTGGGGGCGAGAAGGTCCGAGGGAGTGGAGCCTTGCTGTGCCGGGTCCAGCCTAGGCTAAGGAGTTGGTGTTAATTGAGTAGATTCTGAAAAGCCGGTAGAGCTTTGCGAGCGGGGCTGTCATGAGGTCTCTGCTGCGCCTTGGGGAGTGCTGTCTGCTTGGAGTGGGACTGAGACGGGGAGGAGCGGGCCCTGCTGTGGGCCAGACAAGACAGCGAGGGGCCTGACTCAGGAGCTGGCGCAGAGGGGAGCGTGAGCTGCTGAAGAGACCAGGGAACCCATGGAGCAGACTCCCAAGGAAGGCAGGAGGGGCCTGACTCAGGAGCTGGCGCAGAGGGAGCGTGAGCTGCTGAAGAGACCAGGGAACCCATGGAGCAGACTCCCAAGGAAGGCAGGAGGGGCTCCAGCCCAGGAGCCAGATTTAGAGCGTCCCCGTCGTGGTCCTTGTCATTCCCTGGAGAAGCCATACACTCAGAGAGGTGGCCTTTCCTTTCCTGAATTTAATGTCTTGTGCACGTGTCTAGTTTCATGTATGTTTTCTCATCCTTACATGTAATATAGGGTTTTCTGGCTTTGATGCTTTTCATTTTTATCGTGCGCAAAGTTCGAGGATTCTGCATGTGCCCCTCCCGGAGGCGCGGCTTGCCATCTCTGCACTGAAGTCACACACCTGTGTCGCTGTGCGGTCCAGAGCCTCGGCCATCACCCCTCAAGCCTCTCAGAGCACCTTCAGTCCTTCTCAAGCCCCCCTTTCTTTGCCCCTTTGATTAAAAGAGAGTAAAAGTGCTTTTTTAAGCATTTCAAACATACAAACAGAGAGTGATAAAATGAACCCAGGAATCCCACGCCTCCCAGCCCAGACTCAATGTGTTGTTACCATTGCACCCTATTTATTTCAGACCTGCTCCTCCTCTGCCTTCTCCTCATCTTCCCACCCCTCCTCCTTTTCCCCCTCCCTCTTGGCTTCTCTCTCTCCCCCTTTCACGCACCTTCCCTCCCTTCTTCTGCTCTTTCTCTCCTCTTCTTCTCCCCTCCTTTTCTCCTTCTCCTCCTCTCCCTCCTCTAACCTCCTTCCTCCCCAATTTCTTTCTCCTGAAATAAATTATTATGGAGATACAGCCCCTGTGCGCTTCTCCTCAAGCCCCTGCCCCTTTTCAGAGGTAATCTTGTGTTATCCTTCCCACACATATTTTCATTTCACTGCACTTCCTGTGACTCAATAAATAACCTATAGTTTTGTTTTGTTTGAGGTATGATACCAGTTGTGTGAATGTTCTTTGAGAAAGAACCATGTTCTTGAGGAAAAACAGAACCTGTGTTTTTTAGATCTGTTCCACACCTATTGATAAATGTAGATCTTTTTTTTTTTTCTTTCTTTTTTTTTTTAAGTCAGGAAGATTAGCCCTGAGCTAACATCTGTTGCCAATCCTCCTCTTTTTACTGAGGAAGATTGGCCCTGGGCTAACATCCGTGCCCATCTTCCTCTACTTTATATGTAGGATGCCTGCCACAGGATGGCTTGATGCACCTGCCATGCATATGTCCACGCCTGGGATCCCAACTTGTGAACCCTGGGCCGCTGAAGCGGAGCAGGGGAACTTAACCACTCTGCCACTGGGCTGGCCCAATAAATGTAGATCCTAAGAAGGATTTGTTTTCCGGTTTTGTTGTCCATTTTCTCTAGTACCATTTTGTAACAACATTGTATTCCATTCTTGTTCACTCGAGTAGGTCACATCTCAGCCGTGTCAAGGCTGAAATAAGCAGTGGTCCACTGCCCTTTCCTATCTAGTCATCTTCTTTTAAAAAGGTGTTGTTTATATTAGAAAACATACTCCCAGTTCCAGACAACCAATCCACTCATAATTTTTCAAATAATAACTCCATTATTTTTTTTTTAAAGGATCTCTCAGTGTTGCTTGGTTTTTTGTTTTTTTTTTTTAATTTTATTTATTTATTTTTTCCCCCAAAGCCCCAGTAGATAGTTGTGTCATAGTTGCACATCCTTCTAGTTGCTGTATGTGGGACGCGGCCTCAGCATGGCCGGAGAAGCCGTGCGTCGGTGCGCGCCCGGGATCTGAACCCGGGCCGCCAGCAGCGGAGCGCGCGCACCCAACCGCCAAGCCACGGGGCCGGCCCAATAACTCCATTATTAATGAGAAGGGGCTGCCCAATTAATAACTTATGAATCAAGTGCTATTCTGCCTCCCCTCGTAGGTTTTTTGTTCCCTTTTAAATCATCCTGATCTCATCTTAGTGACAATCATAAAAATTACCAATAAATTAATCACAAAATCTGTCCTTAAAAATCGAAGTAAGCAGGCAGTTTCTGAAACGGTTAGGTTGTGACTGAAGAAATGCACAGCCGTAAAGAACAATGTTACCAAAATGACGTGGGCAGGGCAAGCCTTGCGAACTTTAGAACAAAATGCTTTTGTGAGTTCTAGGACTGCTTTGATTTACATGTCATGCTTTTACTATTAGCAAAATCAAGTATCTTTGGTTGTTTCCCTGTATTGAAACAATATACACCTTTAGTAAATAGCATGAGTTACATATTTCTCTGTAGATAAAAATCTTAAAAATAAGAGATTTTCAAAATTTAAGAAAGTTCTACTAAAAATTACTTGGCTAAGAGTCTAATGCAGCTCAGAAATATTTACTTTGATCTCTTGGGTAAATGGCTAATTAAACAGTCACGTGTAAATGATGTTTACCTGTGGGTCCCCTTGCTGTCAGCTAGAGTCAGTCCTGTCTCTTGAGTAAATACATCATTAAAGCCGCTGAAACTCAGATTATGTCCCCTTGAGACCAGATAAGATCCACAGCATCCGCATACCCTATTAGGCAATTACATAATTGAGCTGCAGGCTTTTAAATCAGAAAAATTTATAATTACTTTATGTGGAAAAAAAAATGAGTTGGGTGCTTCATTAAAACACAAAGTGCCTTAATACTCCTTCTCTCCTAAGTAATGTCTGTTTCCACCGAGGAGAACTTCTCCAGGGAAAGCAGAGTGGCTTACTGGTGGCACTCATAGAGTGCCCGCACCACACATACCAGAAAGACACATGACTAGTCACAGAAATACCTTCATCTCTCCCTAAGGATCGACTGTTCTCTTGGTCTTCTCTCTTGAATACTCATTTGCTGGCTCATATGAATACTTTCCCCTTTCTTTTAATTGCTGCACAGATAAAATCCCCTTCCTATAACTTAGACATACCTTAGGTGATGATGCTTGCATTTCTCTTTAAACATTGAAAAATTACTTCTGGTGTGCAAGAGGAAGGTTCTTGAGGAAAAAGTCAGTTAAATCTGTGTATTAGGGGAAATTGTCATCTGCTGTCTACATCCGTGGTTTTTAATTCTCCTGCTTTTCTGTCTCTGCATTAACAGCACTGATTTACATACAGAAGGAAATGTAATTTTATTAAATGCTTTCACATTCGCTTTCTGTTTGTATTTGTACCATCCATCGCAGAAATCAGATTCCTTTGGAGCTAGCATGTGTTTTTCTTAAAAAACTAGCAGGAAAAAAAGAAAACCAAACTTGGAATATTAAGGTAAACAAAAAGGAGAAAATAAAATTGCCCGTTGACGTTGTGGTGCATGGTTTTTAATATTTAATATATTGGCAAACATGGGTTGTACTGTTTGTGTCCATAGCTTCTTTTTTTCCCACTTGTCACAAGTGAACTTCCTTTCATACCATCACATGTTCTTCTACATCATTTCCAACAGCTGTGCAGAGACCCCTGTGTGGCTATTCCACTGTCCCTTTAACCAGCCTCTTGTTCAACATTTAAGTTGTTTTTAATTTTTCCTGTAGTAAAAAAATTTCAAAGAACATCTGAGCAATTCAGTTTGTACAAATATCCATGCTATTTCCTTAGAATGAATTCCTAGATGTAGAGTTGTTAGGTCGAAGGGAATGCGTGTCTTTCAGCCTTTTGCTCTGCACTGCCAGATCTCACTCTGGAGGGGTCATCAAAGTCACAAGGAATGGAGGAAAATATATATATATATAATCTGAGCTCTTTATGAAACTGGGTGCTATCAACCTTTTTTTTTTTGAGCACCAAATTGAGAAGTGCAAATGACATCCAATTTTTTTGTTCATTTGACCTTTATATTTACCATTGAGGTCAAACTTTTCCCCTACCTATTTGTGAGCCCTTTGTGGTTCTTCTTTTATAATTTGCCAGTTCGTGTCCTTTGCTCATTTTTCTATTAGGTTAGTAATGTTTTTCTTGTTGACTTGTAAGAATTGTTTTTATATAAATTCGTACAATTTGTTGCAATATTTTGAGCAGTTTGATTTTTGCCTTTCATTTTTCTTAATGATATTTTGGACACAAAGTCTTTTCCGTTATTATCTTCATCTGTCTATTTATGCATTTGAATATCACAGTTAAGTTTCTGGATATAAATTAAGAGGCAGCCTAGATGACTCTTGGGGTTCTAGACCTAGCAGGAACCGTAACTGACCTTTGAGAAAAATTCTGGTAGAATTGAGCCAGTAATTCTAAGTGTCCTGCTAAGTGTAAATCATAGGACGATTTGCCTTTCTAAGATGTCAAATATGACCATCAGTCATTCTACAAATAGTGTGTGCCTTGGCATTGAATTTCTAAGCCTTTTCTCCTGGCTCCTGGGAAGGCAGAAAAGTGAGGAACTAGTTTGTTCTATTGACTTAGGCTCCAGACTGCTGAGAACAGTGAGACAGTCCCCAGTCTCCCTCCTGGGCTCCAAATGTATGAAATCAAAGAGAGCCTTTATTAGCTAACAGATAAGTTGAGACCCAAGCATAGTCTATTCATAAGCACCATCAGGAGGCCCATGGTAAAAGTGTTGTCTGGTGGCATTTTTCAGATAGAGAGCTCCAATTTGCAGAGCCCATTCAGTCCCAGCATGAGCTGTGTAAAGCAGCTTGTTCCCTCTTCTCTGGGCTTTTGTTTCTTTGTAGGTATGGGTTAGTGTTGTCAGTTTCAGACTGCAAGCTCCTTCAAATTGGGGGCTTCCTTAGAAATATGCCTGGCTAAAGCATCTGCAAACAGTACATCCTGAGAATGTATTACAGATGTTTTTCCTGACTCTGCAGAAGTTGTTTTTGACTAGAAACCTCTAACCATTCCTTGTCTGAGATTGACTTTTGTTTCTGTCCCTGCTTATCATTATTACCTGCTTATTAGGGATTTATATTGTGGGTTCCCTTATGAATGACCCATTGGGCAGATCTGCTGCTCTCTTTCTTGGCTCTGTGGTCCAGTAAAGTGAAGCCAACCATTCTCATGTAATTTGACCATCCATCAAAATCCTTATAAAATAAAAGACTCATCTTTGAGAAATTATCTCTAGGATTATCTTAAAAGATTAGTCCTTTTATAAACATCTCTATCAAAAAAGTAAGAGAAATCCTAGAGATAAGAGTATTGAGTAGTGAAGATAAATGGGATAAAATATATGAAATAAGTGAAAACCTGCAGTATGCCCACTACTTTATTTACCTCACCATGGTAAAAAAAAAAAAAAGAGGGCAGAGTGTAGAACTAGTAGCAGTGGTGGTATTCTTATCAAGTATACAAGGACTTATTAGAAAGACATTTGCAGGATTATTATAGCATTTTATTGTGTTCTTTTGAAACCCAGTTGGAACCCAGCTAAAGCAAAAGAGGGTCTTAATATGAAAGAGGTGCACAAAACAGTGAGATAAATTGTGTGTCATCATTGAGGGCCCAGTTACAAGTAATCTGAGTCATTGACAATCCAAAACAGTTTCCATTATCTGCAAATTCTACAGTAAAAAGTGTAGAAAGTCCTTTAACAATTTTATTCTTAAAATATGTGTTAAAACAGTGGCTCTTACGAAGTCATGCCAAGAAATTATTAGTTACAGCTATTGCATAAGGTAATACGACGAAGAAATACATATTTGAGGCTCTCTCAGAATGTTTGAATTATTTTAGGAAAAGAAAATTATAACTTTCACTTCAGAATTTGGGTCAGTTCTTTTTGTTCATATTCTAAAATGCTTTTCATAGATCCAGGATGATTGGGCACACAGAATAGGAGCTTATCTCTCTGTGGAAGCAGACAGACTAGAGCAGGAGAGGTGGAGGTCTGGAAATGAGACAGGCCACAGTGGTCCAGCTTGCGCACTGACAGTTGAGAGATGGCAGGTCAAGGAGGTGACACTATTCTTCACACCTGTCTTCCTGGACAGATTCTGGAAGCAGGTGCAGTACAGTGGTCCATGTAGGCAGCTGGGATTGAGGCATTATGGCAGCCAGTGATGGGAACCAGCCCTGGCCTGAGCTTCGAGGGCAGGACTCTACACCTGAACCCCAGTATGCAGAAACAGGGATACAGTGCAGGTCATCCCAACAGAGAATTGTCACAACTCGAGTAAAATTCAGGGACTACTTTATGTAAATAGAGGAAGAGCTCCTGGTTACTAGAACTGGACCACAGACAGGTGCTGGCTACAAGGCTAACTTGACACCAAGTCCTTCGGCCGAGGAGACTAGAATTCCTTAAATCCCCTAAAATCAGCTGCTCCGGCCCCTAGGATAGGCCGTGGATCCAGGTGGCCAGCTGGTCCAGGGGAGGGCAGAGGGCAGGAGCCTTGCAGGGATATCAAGGCCGATGGCAGTGGCCTTGTATGTTCAAAGCCAAACTTACAAGGCAAGATCTTCCATATTCTGCCTCTGTGATTCTTCCTGTCAGGGCATCTTCATGAGAAGAGATGATTATCTTCCCCCTTGTTCACTAGAGAATTCTGTTGTTACCCCTTCGCTCTCAAACTAAAGATGACCTATGAGGCTTTGTCCAGTTTTGCTCTTCATATTAACTTGTAGAGTCTCGTGTCCATTCTACAGGTTGAGTTGGACATTTCCTTGTATTTACTACTGTTGCCAGAGACCAGGGAAAGGTCAGCACCACCACCGAGATTTCCTCTCCCAGCAGCCTGGGCAAATCACCACTTCCAAGTAGGAAATGAGAGAGAAACACACTCTGGCAGCGGGACAATGTCATCATTGGTTGTTTAACTCTTGTTACCAGTATAGTTTTATTTCTTGGGGGAAGAGTGTTGACCTAGAAATTAAGAGACATGGGTATTTACCTGTCCTGTTAATTTTTACTTTTTCTCTGCCTCTCAAGTTGGCTGTGATAAAATCTGTGCCCACCTCCCTGCCCAGGACACATGAGGCGATATGGGTAAGACAATTTGGTGCCCTTTGAAAACAGATAGGCAGTGTGGCTAGTAAGTTTCCTGAGCTCCCCAGCAGACTTAGCAGCAAAGTGCAGAGTGTGTTTATCCTTGATTGACAATTATGCTTTAAAATAAGGGCAATTCTCTTTTTGCTTAGTGTCTCCTTCTCAGCCACCAAGTTTTTCTACAGTCTTCTCATTTGAGGGAAGTTCAGGGGTCATTTCTGGAAGGATGGGGATACTGCAAGGTCACATTTTTCCACATCTCTTTCTCAATCCAAACCAACAGCATTCATGCAATGAGAGAGTCGATCTTGGATAAACCAGCCCAGGTTCACAAGAGTGGTCACATTTCACATACGTACTTCACAAGCAGAACACTTCAGCATGACATAAGATTCAGGCCACAAAAAAATGTATTATTACAAGTGTAAGTTGTTGTAAAGAATTAAATTATGCTGCAAAATAATCAGATGTTATTTTATCTTGAAGACATTTTAATTTCAATTAAATGTCAGGAAGCAAATTAAATCCAAAGTAAAGCTTAACCTAAAATTATGTCTGAAGGCTGGGTCTTTGAGACCAACGGGAATGTGGCTAGAGTTTATTTTTATTTCTTTTAAACACTGTAGGCAGCAGCGTTATTGAAAAAAGCCCCTACAGAAGAGTGTGACGATAGTTCGGCCGTTCACAGTAATGAATCATCTTGCAGCTTGCCATCTATTCTGAATGACAGTAGTGGAATAAAGGAAGCGAAACCCACTCTATGGCTCAACAGTGTTCTTACAAGGGAACAAGGTAACTGTTGTTAAAGGGTCTGTCCACAGCAAAAACGCATTCAGAGTCAACGCAAACACCCTTTCTCAAGGTGTACCTATAAAAAAGCAGACTCAAGAACACTTCTAATTTTAATATGTATAATATGTTATTTGTTTTATACCACCTTCCAATAAATATATGTTTTCATTCAGTCTAACAGGAATAGGAAACCTAATTGTAGATCTGCTGTCCTGCTGAATTTCCAATAAAATAAGTTTTTATAAATTGAAATCTTAACAGGACTAAGCACTTGGCAGTAGATAATTATTATCATCCCACAAAGATGAAGATGATTCTATGAAAATGAGTCCATCAAGTACTTCACATAGAGTACTGTGAAGTTTTTGATATCACTTAATAGAATTTACTCATAATTGGTAAACATTCTTTTTAATTATAATAGAACCTTTTATAAGTTTAAACAGATGATTAAGAATCAGAGTTTATGCCCCCCAAAACTTAATAACCAATTTTTAGTATCCAGAAATTGTGATTATTATTTTTTTTTAAAGATTTTATTTATTTATTTTCTTCCCCCCAAAGCCCCAGTAGATAGTTGTCTGTCATAGCTGCACATCCTTCTAGTTGCTGTATGTGGGACGCGGCCTCAGCATGGCCGGAGAAGCGGTACGTCGGTGCGCGCCCAGAATCCGAACCCGGGCCGCCAGCAGCGGAGCGCGCGCACTTAACCGCTAAGCCACGGGGCCGGCCCGAAAATTGTGATTATTTTAACGTTATTGTTAAGACATGCCAATAAACCGCTATAATGTATTCCCAAGAGAGCTATGAGTTGCTCAGGATATATTCAGAAGCTGAAACACATGCACAGGATTTGAGGCTCGCTTGTTTTAAGCCCCAGTCAAATTTGATAGATGTCAGGCTAAATCATTTTGCATGAAAGCAACATAGAGATACCTTAGTTTTAGAATAGGTTTCTTTTTAGGAACAGTACTATTTCAGACAAGAAATAAACTAAGCAAAGAAAGGAGGTGGGGAAGCAGTGAAAATAAAAGGAATGGCAGTTAAGAAAAAAAAAAAAGCAAAGGCCTATTCCGTAAATATAACCTTGAAATACACTTTTATTATCTTGTGTTTGATTTTTAGACGTTTCAAGTGGCTGCGGAGACGAGAGCAAGGAAGAGAGCATGGCAGCAAAGATTCCAATCACAGGTAAAGTTATGGTTGCCTAAGAGTTTCAAACACAGGATTCAACCTTGTTTTATAATCAGAACATTCTAGGTTAGTGGTGTGTGGACTCTGCTAAGAGCAAGTATATTCAACTACTACGTGCTGGAGGGGACGATTAATTGTAAGAGCATGATGTGTGCGCTTACATTAGCAGAAACTGAGGTGGAAAGTAAGCATGCCTATTGAATTCTTCATGATCATGTTACACAGTTACACGTGTGAGCACCCCATCACATAGCCTTTCAGCACCTGCGTCTGTGTGACAACGTCAGTCTCCGTGGGGAACACCAGTCATTGTGTGGCCAACTACAGCTGTTTCTGATTTTACTCTTTTCTTTCCTGTGATAATTGAATGTGTCTCATTAAAATAAGAGCAGGAAAAAAAAAAAATGCCAGACAAGAAGCTTGCTTGTGCCTCAGTTACAAAGCCCATGTGATAATTTAAAAATTTTAGCAGTAACGTTTCATCAAGACCTATTAAGATTTCTGCACATGTATTACGCTTGTTTAGCTGGAATCTGAATATCATTACATTTTTAGTTTTAGAATATCAACAGCAGCAATGAGTATTCTGAACAGAGTTCTATTTGTCATACGTCTAAATTTACTAGGATCTTATTTTGTAAAGTGGTACACTACTTCATTATAAATTCAAAGGTCTGACTTTAAATATTTATACAAGTAACCACACCACTGCACTGCGGTACTGAGGCATGCATCTGCATATGTGGTCGTTTTGTTGTTTATAAGCGGAAAAGAATAGCTTTCTTTTATGACAATACAATTCATAGCCTGATGATTAATTTTTTAAACTCATGTTTCTGTGATGAACTCTGGTTTTGAAAAAAGAGTTTATAATAGAGCAATTATTGTATATATTCTGCATCAGATAATATTTCATTCCGAAATACAGAGGTTTTCTTTTCTTTTAAACATTTTCCCAGTGATATGTTTATTGCATTTTTATTCTTCATTTTGAGAAAACTCTGGTAGCGTTCCCTCTTTATTTTTTTGTTAGTAGAAGTGTAGATGATCCCAAATTGCAGATAATCAAGAAGTCATTTGGAGACTTTTCTCTTGCATTTATCTTTGAATGCAGAAGTATCTAATGACCTCTGAATTTATTTCAGTTAAAATTATAAAGACTTATTGGAGAGAAACCAGGAAGTGATCTCGTTGCCCATTCTTGCTTCTCTTTTCAGTATTCTTTCCAGTCATTCCCTGCTGTGAGCAGATGACTGTCCTCAAAATTAGTGCAAACGTTATTTTCTCATAGACTTTCTTTATAAGAGAAGAGATAGTTAAGTACTGGAGTTTCAAATCTTTCTTTTTTTCTTGTAGAAAGAGGTGTGATGTGCCTAGAAATAATAAGGGCTATTTACCATTAAGATTTTTAAAGAAATTTTAATTCCAACAACCTACCATCAGTCAATTAATAGTTGGCAGTTTTAAAAAAATGCTTTGTGGGGCCAGCCCGGTGGCGTAGTGGTTAAGTTTGCACGCTCTGCTTTGGCGGCCCGGGGTTCATGGGTTCAGATCCTGGGCGCGGACCTACACCCTGCTCATCAAGCCATGCTATGGAGGCATCCTACATACAAAATAGAGGAAGATTGAGAAAGATGTTAGCTCAGAGACAATCTTCCTCAAACAAAAAGAGGAAGATTGGCAACAGATGTTAGCTCAGGGCCAATCTTCCTCACCCAAAAAAAAAAAAAAAGAAATAAAGAAAAAAATCCTTTGTGCCTGTTGCATGCCAAAGTTTTAGACATATAAAATAACTTGGGAGATATAAAAATAAACTTTCAAAGCCATTTACTTTGAGCATTTCCATTCTGTCCTCGCCACCATACTCTCTTTCTTCTTTGCTCCCCACCCGCTGGACTTCCCATGAAATTAATGTTTGAGGGCCTCATGTGCCTTGACTCTTTAATGCTGTTGTCATGTCTGTGATTGAAACTACTTTGCTCTCTAAGTTCTTTTTTCCCCAGTTTTTTAAATTGAGATATAATTGACATATAACATTGTAATAGTTTAATCTCTAAGTTCTTGACCATTATCTCTTTATTAAATCTTTGTGTCTTTGGCATAATTATTGGAGATTTGGCCTTGGTAGAGTAAAGCAGGTATATAGTTTGATTTAAGATAGAGTCTGGGGCCAGCCCAGTGGCGCAAGTGGTTAAGTACGCGCGCTCCACTGTGGCAGCCCAGGGTTCTCAGGCTCAGATACCGGGAGTGTACCGACGCACTGCTTGTCAAGCCATGCTGTGGCAGCATCCCATATAAAGTAGAGGAAGATGGGCATGGATGTTAGCTCAGGGCCAATCTTCCTCAGCAAAAAAAAGAGGAGGATTGGCATGGGATGTTAGCTCAGGGCTGAGCTTCCTCACAAAGAAAAAAAAAAAAGATAGACTCTGCCTCCCCCTTTATAATAGTTTTATTGAGACTTTCCTGTTTTATGGGCTGCATTCCTTCTAGAATATTCCAAAGAAAAGGAATATTCCAGAGGCTGTTCTCAGGGTTGAGGGGATGTTGCAATTGAGCCTGGGCTTTGGCATCAGCCGTCAGTGTCAGCATTTTACTCCCTGCTCTATTTCTCCACCTCCCTGAGCCTCTGTACTGGGAAAGCAGACATACCACCTGGCAAGATGGTCTTAAAGTTTACATGAGATCGTGTGTGTGCAAGTGCCAGGCGTGTACTACACACTCAATACATGTAAGCTGCGATTTATAATAATAATATTCATGTGAATGTTAGTAGTAGTATTGATCTTCTGCACTGGCCCCACAGTCCCCAGTTTTTCAAACCAATGCCATCTAGTTAAAAGGAATCTCACAAAGCAAACTCAAAGAGGAAAAGAAGCAGGGGGCTGGGGGTACAGTGCCACAGAAAGCATAATCCTGAGACGAGTCTTGGAAAGGCATCTGAACACCACCTCCTGAATTGCGGTAGCCACTTGGGACCAAGACTCGCCCAAGCCCTGTGCTGCCATAATTCCTCCTAGACAGTGCTTCCCAGTGGTACCGCTAAATTAGTTTCTGCAAGAAATTTCCACTTAAGAACTCAATTGATGATTTGAATCCAGAAGGATATTTACCCCATCAAAAAGGAATCTTGAGGAGAGTTGCATGATATTTTTGGAACTTCTAATTAGTCCCGTGGAGAAACCCTTAGAGAAGAATCACAACAACGTGGTGCAGTGGCTCCTGGGGCTCTCACTGGTCAAGGCCCAGCATCTCTGCCTGTGAGTGCCTGTGTGCCATAACTCTTACAGGCTCACAGGTGAGGGCGTTGCAGGGCACACGGTTCCCAGGCGACAGTCCTCCCCTGCTGTGCCGCCTCACCGTGTGGATGGGCGGATGCAGCATTTCCCCAAGCGTGTTCTGTGCAGGCTCCACCCCGAAAATGCTTCAGGGAATACACATTCTCTGACCAAATCCCGCATAATCGCGCTCTCCCTCTGCAACATGCACAGTGCAGGGAGCACGTTGAAAACTTTTAGACTTTCAGTAAATGACCCATTTAAAGGTGTGAACTTAAAGTTTCAAATAATTATCTTCTATTTGAAAATGGAATCCTTCCTATGAACAGCCAACAGAATTAATATTCTGTGGAACATGTTTTGGGAAATATACACAGATATACACAGAATGTTTTTTAAAACCTTGAGTCTAATGAGGGCACCAGTATTCTTAATACCCTAAAATTATCGTCAACGTTTTCCCATGAGTCCTTTTTGTGGGAATCTCCCTTGTGGATGAGATTGCTTTATAATGAAGCTTTGGCTACTTTAGTGTAACTAAACCCAGTTGATGTTATGATTGAAAGTTACTTGTTAAAGCTGCTTCCTGAATTGACGAATTGACGACCAGCATGTTCCAGTAGTGAGTTTGGACAGTCCAGAAGTGCTCTTCTTTAGTGTGGGTCCTTCTGCGTGACTATTTGCTTTACAGCCGTCTCAGAGGAGATGTAGTAGAGAAAGACACCGAAGTGAACCCAGGCAGGCACCAGGAGTTTGGGCAGAATGGAGGGGAAGCTCTGAATGATGAGGGCCCTGGGGAAGTTTAACCTGAGAAGGGTACAAAAGCTATCTTTAAATATTTGCGAGGCCTCCACGTACAAGACAGAACGTTGATCAAGCGTAATTTTAGAGTCTCTCAGGGGGCTCTGTGTGTGAGTGGTGCAGGGAAGGAATTCACAGCTCAGTAATGGAAGAACTTTCTAGCTCTTCTTTGAGGCAAAACCAAGCTGAGTGTCTTCCAGGTATAAGATTCTGTGCTGGGTGCTTGAACCATGGCAGGAACCTACTCTCTAGAGGGACACTGTGGAAGGAATTCTTGTTTCTGGAACTGACGTTCCTTCTAATGCTAAGAGACTGTGATTCTCATTCCATATGAAAGAAGTCAAATGTGCCAATATTCTCATTTCTTTATTTCCCTTTCTTATTTGCTTATCACTTCCAAACATAGGTCTCCTTGGCAGAGGGGCTCATCCTTAAAGAGTTTGCTGTCACTCTGAAGGCATCTGCTTTGTTAATCATTTGCAGAGTGTTGGTTTCATAAGTTGAGCTCCTGCAATCTGTGCTAAGATTTACATAGAAACCCTCCCGTACACAGACCCACACACACAACCAGAATAAATATTCCCACAGCCTGTATGATCTGTTGTTGTTAACACAATCTACCCCTTTCATTAGTCTGGTTGTTCACAGTGAAGAATTAAGGTAGAAATCAAAGAATAATTTTGATATCTATGAATGTGTGGTTTTCTCCCTATAATAGATAGTATATCATTTGCATGTATATTACACCTTTACTTTGGCTAAGTCCTGGGAATAAGACTGGGTCCTTGCCCCTCCTAAGTCTTCATCATCTCTGATCCTCACAACAGTCCTGTGGGGTAAACATTAGGGACCCATTCTACAGTCAGTCCAACAGAAACTTAGGAAGGTTGAGTCCTGCTCAAGGCCATATAGCTAGTGTGTTGGATCTTGAATCGAACTCAAACTTCAAGATTTAATCCCTGAACTCCTTCTGTTCCACCAGCCTGCTGCTTTCGTTTTACAAGAGAGGCGACTGCATCAAGGTGTCTGGATTAATTAAACATCAGTGTATATCATCACAAAAGATGAGCTCCACAAGGATGCTTTGCGAGTGATGATGAGCGAAGCTATACCTTTCCTTTCTCTCGTGTTAGGCCTAGAGAGGTGGGCACTTGCAAGGATTTCCGAGTATGGATTTTGCCAGGAGGTGTGTGTGCCCTTTATACAGCGGGGCGAGCCTGAGTACACGTGCAGGACTAGAATACTCAGGTCAGTGCTTCCCTGGAACACTTAGACCAGGATTAAAGCCATGCTTATCTAGATTATGAGGGAAAATCTCATCTGAACTACTTATACCCCCAAGTGAAATTTCCCACGTTGGCAATTTTATTTGTATTCATACTGAATTTACCTCTGAGAGTGAAGTGAGTTTTAGTTTTAGCAAGTGACACAGGTTATGCTAAATGTCATAGAAACCCGTCACCTGACACGGTATCTGGCACACAACACAGTGGGCACTCAGTTTGTCAAACGAATGAATAAAAACGAGTTGGAATCCAAAGATTAAGGAGTTTCCTTAAATGCTTGTTGATTCAGGCCAGAACGCTGTCTCTTTCACTCAGTCACTCTACCAATACTTTCCCCACCCCACGTGCCCAGCCTGGCAAAACTCATCTCCTTAAGCTCCGTGTGAAAAGGGCTCTCAGCTTTTATCTGAAGAGGATTAAGCCTCTAAGAATGTCCATTCAGCCTCTCATTCTTTTGACTCCTATTCTCTCGGTCAAGCTGTGTTGAAAGTGGTTGCCTGACAGTGCCGTTTCTCACTGATATTCTTTGGCAAGCTGAAATATTCAATGTCATACTAAGGTATGTCCATTTAGAAGCTGTGAGGGAGGTCAGCCACTTGGGGTTCTGGGCAGTGCTTCTCAAAACGTTATTGCTTGAGTTTTACATCAAATTGGAAAAGGCTGGGAACATACAATAGCCAGGTTGTCATTGGTGACTGGATTTACCCTGGGAGAGAAGACTGTGGTGACAACGTTGGACGCCAGAGTACAGTGGCGTAACACTCCACTAAGGAGACTTTACTAAGAATGTGTCTCACCTGTCCTGTCCCAGAAATGCACGAGGATCAGGAAGGACGTGTTACCTGCCAAGCCTGGGAGCCCCAACTCGTGCAAAACCAGGGGAACCATCTCATGCTGCTGGATTGTCCATTGCAGTCCCTGTGGCCCTGTCTCTGTGGTAGATGTCAGGCTGCTGGGGCTTCCCCTTTGCTGCTACAGCAAAGCGTCTTCACTCATGACATTACAGGGCGGTGGTGTTTGTTTAACATGGTCAGTAAAGAATGAAAGGCACCTTTCTGAAGAGTGTTTTCGATTGGTTGCTCCTGCATTCAAGGAAATTAATTCATAAATGCCTAGAGAAATTCTCCTTGGTCGTTGACAGTAGAATCCTGGGTGGATACCTATGCCCCAGCCACACCCTTGACCAGTTACATCAGAACCTCTAGGGGTGGGGCTCAGGCATCAGTCTTTTATAACACCCCCAGGTGACTCCCCAGGTTTGAGAACCATGGAGCAGGGGGTCTCAAAGCTGAAAGAGCCTTTGTAGGTCATGTTGTGAAACACCTTCATTTTATGCAAGAGACTCAAGTGGGGAGAGAAGAGGTTGGGCTTCAGATACTTTAATAAAATCGAGGATCACGAAGTGTATTATTTTCCTAGGGCTATTGTAACAAAGTACCACAAACTTAAAACAACAGAAATGTATTCTCTCCCAGTTCTGGATGCCAGAAGTCTAAACCAAAGGCCAGCAGTGCCGTGCTCCTGAAGGCTCTAGGGGAGAAGGCTTCCTTGCCTGTTGCAGCTTCTGGTGGCTCTCAGTTTGTGACAGCTTGACTTCAGTCTCTGCCTCCATCAGCACATCACCTTCTTTTCTGTCTCTGTGTCCACTCTTCCTGTCAGGATGCCTGTCATTGGATTTAGGGCCCACCACAAATCTAGGATGATTTCATCTTGAGATCCTTAACTAATTACATCTGCAAAGAACCTATTTCCAAATAAGGTCACATTCTGAGGTTCTGGGTGGACATGAATTTTAGGGGAGACATCATTCAACCCACTGTAGGGGGTGAAGAGAGATTTCTTCATATTTTACATTTCTAACATCTAGTTCATCTTACACATTGATTATTCCTGACCCTACTATAATGCTAATGATAATATTATTGTCTTTATTTCTGATTCTTCTCATTATATAAATCATTGAATGCAAATTGCTAAAAATATTGTTTTTAAAAATATTTAATTATGCCAATAAAATATAGCTTCCTGATCAAGATTACTCAATCTTTGAAAAGTTCAAGATTGCATGACTTGGAGAGTTAAAAATTCCCCTCCCATGGCTGAACAATGTTAAGTGGCAGGCACTATGGTTATAAATTTACATATGAAGTAATACCAGCGGAACTGTTCAGTTCAGTTTTGGAACATTCGTTAAAGTTCAGTTACAAGCCTGACATTTATTTTCAAGTGTAATTGTTGAATTACTCCGTAGAAATTAAGAATGTGATGTAAATTTTTTTTTTTAACTGAGGAAGATTCACCCTGAGCTAACATCTGTTGCCAATCTTCCTCTTGTTTTTGCTTGAGGAAGGCTAGCCCTAGGCTAACATCTGTGCCAGTCTTCCTCTATTTTGTATGTGGGTCGCCGCCACAGCATGGCTGACAAGTTGTATAGGTTGGTACCCAGGATCCGAGCCTGCGAACCCAGGCTGCCGAAGCGGAGCATGCCGAACTTAACCACTATGCCATAGGGCTGGCCCCTAAATATTTATTTTCTGAAGCAGCTTCAGGCAACTCATGTGAAGTAGGAGTTTCTCTTCTCTGTACATCAGCAGTCTCTGAGAGCACAGAGAAACCTTGGCAATAGATTTACAGGCCCACAACACTGGGGGAGTGGAGTTTATTGCAGAAAGTCTGGACATGAAAAGTGATTCTCGTCATGGATCCAACCTATGTATTTCAGGTTCACATTGACTTATGGCCTTTGAAAAAAATCCTAAATATAGATGAGTTTTCTGTATTTTCAGAATTGTGAAGGCACCCATATCCTAATATTTTCTTGTTTTCATTTGAGCAGATTACTAGACAAATGACTTCTGGATTTTCAGTGATAATATTTATCTTTAGAATTAATTTTAGAAATATATGTCACAATTTTTATTTTATTTTACAAAAATGACTATGTTTGCTGCATCAGCAACACATCTAGTAACAGTGTGGAAAAAAATTTGCATGGGTGTAGAAATATGTGAAAAGTAACAGCACTGGGAAACTCAGTGGACAGAAAATACTTTTCAAATTTAATTTTTAAATTTCTACATACTTCCTATAGGAATAGTAATTCCCCTTCCTTACTCAAAGATGCCCAGTTCTTTGTTGGTTCAAGGTTGTTTTTCTATTTGTAGTGATGGTATTGTTTGCATCTCCCTTTGTTACTCCTTTTCCGGGCCCAACTTTTCTTTCTTTCATTAGGGATTTCTGCGCAAGCCAGAGGCAGATTCTCTGCCTGGAGACACCCCTAGAGGCTGGTGAACCCTGCCTCTCTCTGGTTCTTGTAATGAGTTGTTAAAAGCACTTTTTCATCAAATATTTTCTTTTTCTTTTTCTTTCTAGATTTAGAAATATTTTAGCAGGTGTACATTTGCATATAAAAGAGAATAAAAGATAAGAAGTTGAGGCTTTTTCTTTCTTCCCTCCTCAACATCATCTCTCTCCTATCTCCCTTTATTCAGCATGTTTTCGCTTTCCTTCTCTGGCTGTTTCCATTTTCTAGACACGAAATGCATATCCAAAAAAAAAAAAAAAACAATCTCAGTGATTCTTCACCACTTTGTAGGAAGATAGATGATTGGGTTTGGCTGGCTTATGTAACAAAGTAGGGAAAAACATATTTATCTCTTTGTGTCATCAGTCTGGAATTAATAGCCAAGGATGGATTTTAACCCCCGGACTCCTTTATTTTATGTTTTAAATTGCAATATTTTCTACTTTTTAAATTAAATCTTGACACAGATTTGAGTGTATAATAGATGCTTGACTGAGAGATCCAGAACTGAAAGCTTGAGCATGCAGATGTATTTGTTTCTGTGTGTACCAGAACATTCTAATTGACAATAATTGTATTCTTTAGAAATATTTGTTTTATCTAATTATACGCACTTCTCAATAATTTTCTGAGAGTTTGACATGACTAATGAGCGGAAACGTTTCTCTGGAGTTCTCAGTCACAGGCTGGAAAGTAAAGCCTTAAGGGGCTACCTAGTCCTCGAATTTGCAGACTTAGGGTTTACTTGCAGTTGAGAAGACTCAAGTCTTTTCTCCTTGGAACTGGAGGAACTCGGCCCCCACTTGTCTATAGCAGGCTGATTTGAACTCTAGACTTGTTACTTTTGCTCTTTTGTTCGTTCATTCATTTCGTAACTATAAATCTGCAGGGCAATACAGTGCAGCTTTGAACTGCTTGATTCTTCACTATCCTTCTTCCTTCTAGGAGAGCCTGGGCCTGAGTTACCAGAAACTTCATGCCCGTAGCTTTGCCTACTTGACTTATGAAGTTGGCGTCCTGGCCAAGACCTCTAGGCTTTTCCAGGAGGAGGTCTGAATTGTTCGAGTGCCCCTAGCAAGACGTAGACTCTTGCCTCCAAAGAGTCTGAAGCCTGGTCTATTTGATACAAGCAGCTACTTAAAAACCTCCACACAGCTCTTGCAGCCTGCCTTGATAGTGTGTTCCCGGGTCTCTCAGCTCTGTCAACTACGGAAGCTTTTGCTAACATCTAGCTTATATCCCTTGGCTGAAGTTTTTCTCCGAGTGTTCTTGTGCCACTTTTAGGGAACACAGAAAAAATTGCTCACCACCATCTAGTTTCGAGGTTTCCAATGTGTTCTGTTTGGCCTGTGCAGTGTTGCATTTTTTTTTTTTAAGAAAGGCAGGAGTCTGGCAAGACTAGGCCCACTTTCCCACCTGGCAGCAGTTGGCTGTAGCCGGAGAACAGCTGTCCCCCCTGGCCAGGCATGTGCTCTCCAGCTGGCCAGACTCACTTCTCTGTGCTACCTGCTTGGCCCCAGAGCATCTGCATTTATAATCCTGCCCTGTCCAATCTATGCAATTTCTGTTCTTAAACCCTCTTCCCTTGTTTCTACGCAGGCTATGTAGCCTTTATCCTCTCATTGTTATTTTTTAACCAAACCTTAATTTTGTTTTTCCTTTTTGGGTTGTTTCCCAGTCCTTCAAATGTTTTGTGCAGCTCTTCTGACTAAAACAGGGGTGACTGAGGGTGTGATACATGCCATGGGAGAATGACCACAGCTCTGAGCATCTGCTGCCCGACACAGACCTCCTGTTAGACAGCAGCACCTGCTGCCTGCTCCAACCCCTCTGGCTGGTTTGGTGTCTTGGTCCTGCCTCAGTTAGTGTTTCTTCCTCCAAGTGAATACACTTAATCCTTTCACCTTTTAAACTTCACTTTGCCCTTAAACCACACGAGGAAGCATGCATCGGGGATGGGAGCAGGCCATGTGCCCAGCAGTCCTCAGCTTGATTTTGCCAACCCTCTATTACTTAGGTCAGGGCGGCTATGTCCCAGATAAAAATTGTCCGGGTGAGCTTCACTGACTTTCCGCTTAGAGAAGGGCTACAGAAGGTTTAAAGATCAAATACCAGTAAGGAGCTATGGCTGGGAAGCGGGGTGGGCTCTGGGAGAACGAGACTGGAGAGACAAGCTACATCCCTCCAAAACTGTGTACGGTTGAAAGCAGACTCAGGGCAGCCTTGAAGGGAAAGGCCAGTTACAGAGTCCAAGTCCTTCAAGAAGCAAGGGAAGGGTAGATCCTACAATTCCTCACCCACAAGAAAAGAAACTTTGTAACTATGTATGGTGACTGATGTTAACTAACTGTGGTGATCATTTCACAGTATGTACAAATATTGGATCATTATGTTGCATACCTGAAACTAATATAATGCTGTATGTTGATTATACTTCAATTAAAAAAAAAGAATAAGAGGAAGGAAGAGAAGGAAACCAGAATGGAAAGTGTGTGGAACATGGAAATGGCCTTTCTTTTCCAGAGTGGTAAAATAAAATGGTCCCTTGCTGCTAATGTGAATTCACTTCACATTCCTCCTTTGCTAGACTCAGACCAGTGATAATATCCGTACTGTCCTATATTTGGACAGAATACTTAATCCTCCCAAATGTGAAATTAACTCACAACTACTAGCTTTATATTTTTCACGAAAATCTCCTAAAAATAAAAGGCACGTGTTTTCTGAGGAGCAGGAGAGCCAGCTCACTGGAGTCAGATGATTTACCTCACAACAATAGATGAGAGGAAAGCCTAACTCCAGCTTCCAGCTGCCAGGAGCCTTTGTTTACCAAGAAGCTACTCTTTTTTTCTTTTCCTATTCTTTTTTTTTTTTAACTTTTATCTTTGCTCTCTTTTCCTTGACCAAGTCAGTATAATTGAGTGCAGAAATAGCATATGGTCATTATGATCTGGACTTGTATGCTAAAAGCTGAAAAACTTTTTGGTTGATCTTTATAGAATAAAAACAAAACAGAACATTTTTACCTCTTTTACAGTGATTCCTTACCTTTTTAGAATTCTTTGATTTTATTGATATTTCTCCTCTCCCAAAAGTACCTTACCACAAATCTGAAGTAATATAGGTAGTAGGACTGACAGGAGAGTGTTATGATGCTGTCCTAGGACAGTGGGACTAATCTACAGCAAGAAACACTTTCTGTCCTAGGCCAGTACCCAACACATATACACAAGTTATGCAAAACAGTACTTTCCCCTTCTGCATGCATGACATCTGGTGTTTTCTTTATTAAATTTGTCAAAATACTAGTTCAGGTTTGCCCAACTAATATCACAATCCAGCAATGTTAAAAAGTGTTGCCTTAGGATTTATTATTTTCAGAGTTGAGTCCCTGATCTGTACATATTTTAACTATATAGCATTTAATATTTCAAAATATGATGCTCATTTTAAGTACTTATTTTTATCTTGATTGATTCTCAGTAGGGCAAGATAAGTTACATTTGTATTCGTCAGTGTGACGGTAGTTTTAATCCAGTAATAAGGGGCTCATGGTTAAGTTCTTAAATTGAACCAGCAAAAGCAGGAAAGCAGTGATTGCCAGCCTCCGGTGCTGACAGCAGGAGTCCTTTTGTTTGTGGCCATGTTGGAGATGTGGACGTGGATGCTGTTTTGTTATGTCTGTGCTAAAACTCTATTTCTCCAGCCTCTCTTTTATCCAGGCATCCTTGAGCCTTGAGGTAATGGGAAAGTTGTGTCTCTCAGGTTCTTTACGTGATCATTATTTATTGTTTTTCCCAACAGTCTTCCCCACTTTAACTTACAGCAGACACTGTTAACAGTCCTGCAGGGTAAGGGTGTCCTGTGGGTGCCCAGGCTGCTGCTGACCCCTCTGGGGCACCTGGCTTTGCTCCCTGCAGATGCTCTTCTCTGTCCCTACGATGAGCCTGGTTAGATTTTCTCAGCGGTGGGTCCCCCAGCTCATCCTGCTGCCGCCTCCCCTTCCTGACCTTCCCGCCCCTCACTCAGCCCAGAGACCCCACACTCGAATGTGCAAGCCTGAGGGCCAGGGCAGCGCGTGCTGCAGAGGACCAGCTGCCCAACCAAGGCAGTCAGTTATGTGTCTTCTGATTCATTCCTGTAGCCGCTTCTGCAAGGCCTGGACTGGAGAGAAACCATTTTACTGTGAGTTGAACCTATCCACAGACCCACTCAAAATAATGACTAGAATTTGGCCACCTCAAATACATTCATACAACTTGACTTCGAGTCTTGAAACCTGGGTTCAACTAAATTGTTTTTCGTTTGTTTGTTTTCAGAGTTTCTAAAAAGGGACAGTTCAAAAAACTAATTTGCATGCATTTGAAAAGTGTTAACATCGTAGGAGGAATTCAAGAAACTTGTTTCTAGGTAGTAGAAAATTCAGTATTTCTGTGTATTTTTTTCACACCTAAAGCAGTTAATAACAATTTAGCAATATCATATATCCAATCAGTGTTCAGTCAGGAGCCAAGCAGATATCTTTTCAGTTGATGTTTTTTGATGAGTAGCCAAACTGTGCCATTGCACTGCATTTGGCTCATATGTCTCTTAAGTAGCGTCACCATATAATTTATTGTCTAAATTAGGAAACTTTTGATTAACAAAAGACAACTCTATTAATTATTATGCTGGGACAACAGGCAGAAACCTGAATTGTCATGGACAAATTCTACTTTTTATTTTAATTGTGGTAAAAAATACATAACTTTAAATTTACCATCTTAACTGTTCTTAAGTGTGCAGCTCAGTAGTGTTAAGTATATTCACATTGTTGTGCAACAGATCTCTAGAACTTTTTCATCTTGCAATACTGAAACACTATACCCACTAAACACTAATACTCCCTCCCCCTTCTTCCCAGCCCTTAATAACCACCTTTCCACTTTCTGTTTCTATGATTTTGACCACTTTTGTTACTTCATATGAGTGGAATCATACAGTACTTGGCCTCTTGTGACTGGCTTATTTCGCTTAGTATAAGGTCCTCAGGGTTCATCTACACTGTAGTATGTGACAGGATTTCCTTCTTTTTAAAGGCTGCATAATATTCCATTGTATGTACATGCCACATTTTCTTTATCCATTCAACTATTGATGGACATTTGGGTTGCTTCCACCTCTTGGCCATTGTGGAAAATGCTGTGATGAACAAGGGTGTGCCAATAACTCTTTGAGATCCTGTTTTTAGTTCTTTTGGATATATACCCAGAGTGGATTGCTGGATCATATAGTAATTCTATTTTTAATTTGTTGAGGAAGCTCCATACTGTTTTCCCTAATAGCTACACCCACCAGCAGTGCACAAGAGTTCCGATTTGTCCACATCCTCCACAACGCTGATTTTCTGTTCTTTTGATAGTGGCCATCCTGATGGGTGTGAGGTGATATCTCATTGTGGTTTTGATTTACGTTTCCCTGGTGATTAGTGATTTTGAGCATCTTTTCATGTGCTTATTGACCATTTGTATATGGAGAAATGTCTATTCAAGCACTTTGCCCATTTTTAATCGGGTTATTTGATTTTTGTTATTGTTGTCGAGTGGTAGAAGTTCCTTATATATTCTGGATATTAACCCGTTTTCAAATATATGATTTCAGTTATTTTCTCCCATTGTGTAGGTTGCCTTTTCACTCTGTTGATTGTTTCCTTTGACATGCAAAAGTTAAGTTTGAGATAGTCCTGTGTGTCTATTTTTAATTTTGTTGACTGTGCTTTTGGTGTCATATCCAAGAAATCGTTGCCAAAACCAATGTCCTGAAGCTTTTCTCCTATGTTTTCTTCTGGGAATTTAATAGTTTTCAGTCTTATGTTTAAGTCTTTAACCCTTTTTGAGTTGATTTTGTGTATGGTATAAGGTAAGGGTCCAACTTCATTCTTTTGCATGTGGATATCCAGTTATCTGTGCCTTTTTTTAAATCTGTAGAAACAAAAGCCTACCAGTTGCTGAAGTGGTCTACCCTTCAGGATAATACAAATCAAACTGAAGACAGGTTCCAAAAGGCAGATGCTTCTGCATCACAACTGTCAGGTAAGTGAGCAGATTCAGCACTCACAGCCAGTGTCTAGGTGACCCAAGGCAGCAGCTAGTGCTGTGCTCAGGGAAGGGTGGTCATTCTTTGAAAGTTTCTGGAGTTTGCTTTGTAATAAGCTATCACTGGATCAGAATCAGCCAGTACTTTTTCAGTCCTTAACAAACAAGAATTTGGAAGAGTCTTCTCTCCTGGATATGTGCCAGCCCTGGCATGGCGATGGTCCTTACAGGCCCTTGGATTATACCTGGCATGTCATGATAGTAACTTGTCACTAAGTACCACAGGAGACACCCCAAATTCTTTCTTTTCCCACATCTTCCAGTTTCTTAATCATCAATGGGGAACATCATCCTGGGCTATTTTCCCTCACCAGAATGTTGGAAAACTTTGGGCTTTTTAAATGAAAAGACTGTAAATCCCAGTAAAGCTAAATTTTAAGCTTAAGTGTAGTTCCTTCAATCTAGGATTTTTGTTTTAATTGTAATTTTCTTTTTTTTCCTATACTTTATTGCATTTTTATTATTTTCATTGGTTTTTATTTTATTACACCTTTTTTTAGTATGTCACTTCAGCTCCCTTTGTGAAAATAAATGGATTCATACAGAAGGAAGTACACCTTAGTCACTTCCTTATCCTTACATAAACCACCATTCCATAATTTCACCCATCAGAATGAACAGTGATCTCTTAACATCACATAATTCCCAGGCCATATCCAGATTTCCTAATTGTCTCAAAGATGTCTATATCAGACAGGCATTTTTTCGAGGGACATATGGTGCATTAGACTTAGCTGTCTGTCTTCAGAGAGCTATTTCCTAGATAATATTAGTGTTAGAATTGGTTGCTGCAAAATTCTGTTATTTTGGTTGTTTTGAGGATTCAGTGAGCCACTGCAGGCGAAATGCCCAGCACAGGGCCTGTTAGAGAGCAGCCCTCGGCGACTGCTGGCCGCGGTGGTGCTGGGTGTTATGTGAACTCCGCGAATGTGAGACATTGTAGTTGGCTGAGGTATGAAGCAGGGCCTCTGCCCCGATGGAGGGCTTCATCACTTTGGAAAGATGTAGCACTCGTGAGCCCTTAACCGTTTGCTTTTCACCACTTTCTTCACATTTGAGTCACAGAATTAGAATCCAGAGAGATTTAGAAAGTATTTATCCAACCCCCTCATTTCACAAAAGGAGGCGACAAGAGAGTAGCACCTCCCTCAGAGCCTTACAGCCAGTTAGCAGACACACGTGGTTGGAAGGTGACTCCACACATCTATGTTTGGTAAGTTTATTTTATATGGATAGTTAATTGGACAAGTTCAAAGGATGAGTAAATTTGACATAAGTTGTAGTCCCTTGGATGTATATCAAAAATGTTGGGGGCCGGCCTCATGGCTTAGTGGTTAAGTGCGTGTGCTCCGCTACTGGCGGCCCGGTTCGCATCCCGGGCACACACCGACGCACCGCTTCTGCAGCCATGCTGAGGCCGCATCCCACATACAGTAACTAGAAGGATGCGCAACTATGACATACAACTATCTACTGGGGCTTTGGGGGAAAAAAAGAAGGAGGATTGGCAATAGATGTTAGCTCAGAGCCGGTTTTCCTCAGCAAAAAGAGGAGGATTAGCATGGATGTTAGCTCAGGGCTCATCTTCCTCACACACACAAAAAATTGTTGGTACTATTAATATACTAATGATTAATGTATTTGTTTATTAATTTATTCATAAGTGATACTTTATAGGTTGTATAATCAAGCACCCCTAGATTCAGTTCCCTCACTCCACACTCAAATTTACACTATGTGCTTTGCAAGATTCCACATTTTCCTGCGTTGGGATCATAGAAGTCCTTCTGGTGGTGTCAGCCATCTCTGAGGTCAGATACGGCCTCTGGCGTTTAGTTTACGTGTGGTCACACAATACTTTTCACTCTCACTCTCACTCTCTCGCTCTCACTCTGATCCTGGGGACTTCTCTGAGCTCCAAAGAGAAGCAGGAGGCAGGCTGGCAGGGTGGAGGGAAACGGAAGCCATGTACCCCGTGGTTAGCGTACCCCGCTACTGCTGTTACAGGTAGTGGTGAGGATGGGCACCCTGAACTCAGGAGCCACCCCAAATCTGACTATTGAAGAAGCAGTGCATGTTTCAGTTACTTTCTGCATCAGATGTGTTAGGTCTCTGCCTCTGGACCTGTCACTAAGGAAAGCCGCTGCCACCTTGCGCCTTCCTTTCCATGTCTGAAAAGGCCTTATGCTGGTAAGCACATGGAAACCCTCTTCAGGCTGAGCACGGACACATTCTTAAGAGAATGGCTTGGCTGCAGAGGTTACATGCAGGCAAGCAGGTTACAGGATAGAAACTCAGCAAATGCCTTTTGCAGAGACACCCATGCACTCTCTATCCGTGATCTCAGGTGACTGCCAGTTAAGAATCAGACTTGAAGCAGAAACATCCAAGGCTGAAGTCACCCAGGGGGCAGAGGTCAAGGATTGCCCTGCACGCTGATAGCATCATGGGAACAGTCTGGTTCCCCTGGCTCCAGGAAAGAGGTGGATTGTGCATCTTCCCCATCAACTTTTTCAGGCTGGTTAAAGAGTGGCCTTGATGGTTTTCAATGGAGATTCAGTCTCTCCTGGGAGATGGAAAAACAGAGGATTTGGCAGAGGGCTTAAGGGTGGGTGGGGTGGGTAACTGTCATCCAGCGGTGTCAGTTATTTCTGAGACCTGGTTCCCAGCACCCATTATTTTGATGATCCCTTGCTGCCCATGTGTTATAACAAGGTGAATTATCCAGTGCATGGTGCTGTAGTAGAGACCCATGTGCTCACATGTGCATCGTGGTCATTTGGAATAGAGCTCTTCGAATGATTTTATTTTTTATTTTTTGTGGCTTCTAAGTATCACCGGAAAACGCTCCACTTCCTTTCAGAGTTCTATCAACATGTTCCTTGCCTCAGAAGCTCCCTGCCTTCTGTGGCTTGAGCAGCATCTTCCCCTGTTGACATTTGTTTCACCAAAGTTATTGTGAGCCCTCTTCTTCACTCGTTGCTGCGTGGTGGCTGACACTCCCTCTCCATGTTTGTGCTTCTCACAGGTTTGAATATTGGCAGCGGTACATTCAGGACAAAGACAACTAACAAAATCGCTTCGGAAGCTAGTTTTTCATCTAGTGAAGGAAGTCGTTTGTCAAGGTAAAGTCGTGAAAGCCTGTCTAAATAGCGGCAACACGATGAGAAATGTCGCTACGCAATGAATTAAACTCCGGCCGCGTGTTCTTTTGTTTTGTGACTTGATGGAAGGTTATGGTTTGGGGTTTTGTTTATCTAAAATAACAGTTGAAACTTTAGTCTACCTTTGAAAATATTTGCACCAGAGTCAAGTATTGTTTTGCAGCTGTTGTTTCCTTGGTTTAAGACTCAATTGACACCTCAGTGAACCACGAATTAGCGTCTACAGCTGCTCACAGTAGGGCTGCTTAGAGACCACACAATGGAGGGTGTCGGAAAAGGGCAGAGAGAAAAATGTCAGGCCTTAAAGGAAATAAAGTGGCCTGTTTCTTCTTTCTGAGATGGCTGATACATATACTAGCAATTTCTGGTTATTTGTTTTTGTATTCCTATTTCTTACCAAGTACTTGAGCTAAATTATTCTTTCCTTTCCTGATACTTTCTTCCTTATTTTCCATAAAGGACAAAATATATTTTTTCAGTTTTGTTAAACAGTAGCACTTCTTGTAAGTTTTTCAAGCAATGATAAGTGAGTTGTGTGCGAGATTTGTCATCAACATAAAAATACTGATCAGGCAAGGGCACTGAGTCACTGGGGAAGAATTTATAGATGGGAATGGAAGCAGTCACCTGCTGAAATACCTCCCTTGTTGCTTTGGGCTAAATATCATTTAAAACAGCCCAAGTCTCCTTTAGTAATAGCATTTCTCATTAAAAAGATGTCCTTTAGATGACTGCATTCCATTTGAATTAGTTGCTTGCCCCTGATGAAATTTTAAAGCAGGAACTTTACATTTCTCATGTTCCTTAATTTTGATGATGAAGTTTAACTTATTTATTCATTTATTTAGTTGCTTCTGCTTTTGGTGTCAGATCTAAGAGTCCATTGCCAAATACAAGGTCATGAAGATTTATGCCTGTGTGTTCTTCTAAGTGTTTTATAGTTTTAGCTCTTCAATTGAAGTGTATGATCCATTTTGAGTAAACTTTTGCTTATGGGATAAGGTTAGGGTCTAACTTCATTCTTTTGCATATAGCTATTCAATTGTCACAGCACCATGGGCACTCTTGTGAAAAATCAGTTGACCATAGGTGTATAGGTTTATTTCTGGTCTTTCAGTTCTGTTCCATTGATCTGTATGTTTGTCCTTGTACCAGTACCACACTGTCTTGACAACTGTTGCTTTGTAGTAACTTTTGCAATTGGGAAGTATGAGTCTTACACTAGTTATTCTTCTTTTTCAGAATTGTTTTGTTAGCTGTAGCTTGTTGCCTTAGAATTCCGTATGAATTTAGAATCAACTTCAGAGTATAAGTTTTGCATTTCTTTGGTTAATTTATTCCTGGTTTTGGATACTATTGTGAATGGAATTGTTTTCTTAATTTTACTTTTGGGTTTTTCAATGCAAATGTATAGAAATTCAATTGGGTTTTGTATATTGATCTTGTATCCTGCAACCTTGCTGAACTCATTTATTACTTCTAATAGTTTTTTGGTAGATTCCTTAGGATTTTCTATATACAGGATCACTTCATGCAAATAGAGATAGTTTTACCTCCTCCTTTCCGATATAGATGCCTTTTATTTTTTTTTCTTGCCTAAATGCCCTGGTTAGAACCTCCGCTACAATTTAGAATAGAAATGGCAAGAGTGGAAATCTTTGTCTTGTTCCTAATCTTAAAGGGAAACCATCCAGTATGTCACCATTAAGTATGATGTTAACTGGAGATTTTTTGTAGATGCCCTTTATATTGAGGAACTTCCCTTCTGTTCCTAGTTTATTGAGTTTTTTTTAAATCATGAAAGCGTGTTGGATTTTGTCAAATGCTTTTTCCTACATCTGCTGAGTTGGTCTTGTGATTTTTTGTTTTTCATTCTATTTGTATGATGTATTACATTAATTGTTTTTGGACGTTAAACCAACTTTGCATCCCTAGGATAAATCCCACTTGGTCATGGTGTATAATTCTCTTTATATATTGCTAGATTCAGTTAGCTAGTATTTTGTTGAGGACTTTTACATCCATGTTGGTAAGAGATATTAGTCTGTAGTTTTGTTTTCTTTTTTATTTTGGTGAGGAAGATTAGCCCTGAGCTAACATCCGTTGCCATTCTTCCTCTTCTTGCAGAGGACGATTGGCCCTGGGGTAACATCCGTGCCCATCTTCCTCTATTTATTTTTTTTTAATATGGGACACCGCCATAGCATGGCTTGACAAGCGGTACATCAGTCCATACCCGGGATCCAAACCTGTGAACCCTGGGCCGCCACAGTGGAGCGTGCAAACTTAATCTCTACGCCACCAGGCTGGCCCCTGTAGTTTTGCTTTCTTGTGACATCTTTGTCTGACTTTGGTATCGGGGTAATATTAGCCCCATAAAATGTAGTGGAAAGTGTTTCTTCCTCTTCTTTTTTTTTTTTTTTTGTAAGAATTGGTGTTAATTCTTCCTTGAGTGTTTGGTAGATTTCAGCGGTGAAACCATTTATGCCTGGGCTTTTCTTTGTGCATAGTTTGTGGATTACTGATTCAATCTCTTCACTTATTATAGGTTTATTCAGATTATCTTGAGTCATTTTTGTAGTTTGTGTTTTTCTAGTAATTTGTGTATTTCATCTAAGTTATCTAATTTGTGTACTATTATTCATAGTATTTGTTTATAATCCTTTTTGATTCTGTAAGGTTGGTAATCTTGTCCTGTCTTTTTTTTTTTTTCCTTCAGTTTTGTCTTTTTTTTAATTGATGTTTTAATAGTTTTTAACATTGTGAAATTTTGGGTTGTACATGTTTGTTTGTCCATCACCATATATATGTCTCCCTTCAACCCTTGTGCCCACCCCCCACCCCCATTGCCCCTGGTAACCACAATACAGTTTTCTCTGTCCATGTGTTGGTTTATATTCCACATATGAATGAGATCATACAGTGTTTGTCTTTCTCTTTCTGGCTTCCTTCATTTAACATAATACCCTCCAGGCCCATCCATGTTGTTGCAAATGGGACGATTTTGTCTTTTTTTATGGCTGAGTAGTATTCCATTGTATATATACACCACATTTTCTTGATCCAGTCATCAGTCGAGGGACACTTAGGTTGCTTCCACTTCTTGCTATGGTGAATAATGCTGCAATGAACATAGGGGTGCATAAGGCCCTTGGGATTTTTGATTTCAGATTCGTTGGATAGATTCCCAGTAGTGGGATAGCTGGATCATAGGGCATCTCTATTTTTAATTCTTTGAGGAATCTCCATACCGTTCTCCATAGAGGCTGCACCAGTTTGCATTCCCACCAGCTGTGTACGAGGGTTCCTGTTTCTCCACATCCTCTCCAGTGTTTGTTGTTTCTTGGCTTGGTGATTATAGCCATTCTAACGGGCGTGAGGTGATATCTTAGTGTTGTTTTCTCTCTTTTGTTTTTGATTCAAGTAATTTGAATCTTCTCTCTTTTTCTTGGTCAGACTGGACAGAGGTTTGTCAATTGTGTTGATCTCTTCAAAGAACCAGCGTTTTCTGATTTCCCTTTAGATTTCTTCTTCGACTCATTGGTTATTCATGAATGTGTTGTTTAATTCCCACATATTTATGAATTTGCCAGATTTATTCCTACTATTGATTTCTAATTTTATTTTATTATGGTTGGAGAACATACTTTGTATTATTTTTCTGCTTTTAAATTTATTGGGGTTTGTTCTATAGCCCAACATTTGATCTGTTCTGGAGAATGTTCCCTATGTACTTGAGAATGTATATTCTGTTGTTGGATGGAGTGCTCTGTAGAAGTCTGTTAGATCTGGTTGGTTTGTAGTGTTGTTCAAGTCGTCTATTTCCTTGTTGATCTTCTGTCTAATTGTTCTATACATTATTGAAAGTGGGGTATTGAAGTCTCCAACTATTGTTGAATTGTCTGTTTTCATTTCTATTAAAAGTTTCATGTATTTCAATGCTCCATTAATAGATGCATATATGTTTTTAATTGTTATGTCTTGAACTATTGACCATTTCATCATTATAAAATGTCACTGTCTCTAGTATTCTTGTTTTAAAGTCTATTTTGTCTGATGTTAGTCCAGCCAATCCAGCTTTCTTGTGGTTGCTGTTTGCATGATATTTGTCCCCATCTATTTACTTTCAGTGTTTTTGTCTCTGTGACTCTCGTGTGTCTCCTGTAGACAACATATAGTTGGATCATGTTTTTTTTAAATCCAATCTAACAATCTTTCCCTTTTGATTGTTCAATCTATTCACATTTAATGTTACTGATATAGTTGGATTTACATCGGCCATTTTAGTTTTTGTTTTCTATATGTATTTTCTAATGTAGCATTTTAATTTCATTAGTGATCTTTTTTTTAGTTTTTTTTTGGAATTTTTTTACGTAATTGCTCTAGGGTTTACTATACACGTCTCATCAGCTTTAGATTTGTACTAGCTGAATTTGGGTAATATGTAGAACCTTTACTGCTATGCAGCTTGATTCCCATTTTCCCTTTTTTTTTTGGTATTGTTGTTATATGTATTATATCTGTTAATGTTACAAACTCAACATTGCATTGTTATAATTATCATTTTACCATCTGCAGTCATTTCCTTAGCTCATTGCAACTTTGCTTCCATCCACCTCCTTTTGGGCTGTTACTAGGAAATATATTACACTTATATTAAATTGTGCGTTTTAAGCCATGATACGTTGTGTGATATTATTTTATACAATTGGTTTTTAAATCAGTTAAGAATAGAAAGGATAAAAAATATGTATAATTACCTTTACTGGGGTCACTTGTTTTCAGCCTGAAGAACTTTCTTTAGTATTTCTTGTAAATCAGGTCTACTAGCAATGAATTCTCTCAATTTTTGTTTATCTGGCAAAGTCTTTATTTTGTCTTCATTTTTGAACAGTACCTTTCCTGAATATAGAATTCTTAGTTAACAGTTTTTTCCTTCAGCACTTTATATGTGCTATCCCACTGCCTTCTGGCCTCCATTGTTTTGTCCCAAACTAGCGTGGGACAAAAGGAGAATTTACTGGCTCATAGAATTAAAGAATAGGTTTACCAACCAAACTGCAGGAAGAGGGATTTAGCTGTACTCAAAAACCACTGGAACCAGGGACTTAAATCTGCTTCTCTCATTGCGGACTGGCAGCAAGTCCCATTCTCTTTCAGCTTTCAGCTATCTGGGAGGGACTGCCTTACCACCTTCCTGTGGTTCTCAGTTCAAAAATGCTGGGCAAGGACTCTCAATGGCCCAATTTGCCCAGCTGTTCAATCACCTACCTTGTGTGTGGTCTTACAAGAACACAGCACCTCCTAGGGGAACCAAATACTTGACGAGGAGGGCCTGTTTCCAGAAGAAATGAGGGACTTCACAATAGACATAATACTCCGGAATAGTTCTGGCTGTCCTTAAGTGAAACATGGGCTAACCATTTCTCTTAATTTCCACACCAGCAGTTTAAACAGTTTAAAGAAGTTTAAAGTGGCATCAGACCACAGAGGAAAGGGCAGTAAATATTTGCACACCAGGTAGCAAGGAGAAATACTTTCATAAAGGCCTCTTGAGGTGAGCCTTTAGGACTGAGCGTGATTTGTCAAGCCAAGAGGGGATTCCATGGAGAAACACTTCCAGGCTTGAACAAATGGACATAAATCTCTCTTCTTCCAGATCTCTTTGTATATGCTTAAAAAAAGGATTTGAAGCCATCAGAAAATAAAGGATAAAAGCATCCTGTTAGTGTAAGGACAGAGCATTAAATGATCTTTACTTGGACTGAAACACAGCAGTATGAATAAGCAAGTAACTTAACCCCTTTACAGCTTGGCTTTCTCATCTGTTCCATGAAGATGATAATATGTAACACTCTCAGAAGGTTCACGTGACAATTAAATGAGATAATCACTTAGCCAAAGCTTTAGTATGTGGTAAGCGCTCAAATAAATGCTGGAGAGTGATATCAGCAATTATTTTATACTCATAAATGTAGCTGGAAGGTTCAATTAGATGCTAAATGCCGGCTAGATCCCATTTTATAACTAAAGGGAGTTACGCAAACCAGCCATCATTCGTGTAAAATACCTAAAAATATTCCTTTTCATAGTCCAAGTATGTACTGTGGCACAAAACCGGGAGAAACCAGGACATAGAAATAATGAGTGTGTTTAGATGCTTTGATTCTACTCTGAATTGAGATGGGTGAGAAAAAGGAGGTGATCAAACCGGCAAGGAAGACCTACCTCCCCGGGCGCCTGCGGAGCACGGGGATCCCGCCCCAGTGGAAGCCGAGGGCTGGGGAAGCAAGACGCCGGCGCAGCCCGGGATTCCCCGCGACTCACATGAGGTCGACCTCGGGCTTCAGGGCTGGCACCACTGAAAGCTAACGCCGCAAGCGAGGCCAGCCGCAGCCCCCACCACCCGGTCAGCCGTAGAACCCCGAATCCGACAACCAGCCCGGCCGCGAGCCTCCTTCTCGGCTTCCCCTGCCGTGGCGGCGCCGTGACATCACTTCCCGTCGACGGCGCGCACGTGGGAGGAAGTCCCGGTGCCGCGGCTGCCGCTCCCGCCTGTCTGTCTGGTTACGTTCGTCGAGGGCCGCGCCGCTGCTATGGGAGGCCCGGCTTTCTCTCGCTGGCTCAGCCGCAAGTCCCCGTCCATCATTGTCGACTGCGTGGAAGAGAAGGTGAGGAGGTGCGTGGCGGCAAGCTCGGAGCCCCAGCGCGTCTGGGCCGCGGCCCTCGGGACCCGCCGCCTGTCCCCGGGGTGCCGCGCCGGGGCCCGCGCTGCTCTGTGGGCCCCGCGGGCGGCCGCGGCCCGACACGCGGTTGGTCGCCGACACTCGTTGTCGGGGCCCTGGGAGAGCAGCCTCGGCGGGGCGAGGGCCGAGCGGGGTCTGTGCTCGCTGGAGGGCTGCTCCTCCCTGCCCGCTTTTTCCGGCCCGGAAGGCCCCGCCCACGGCTTTGTTTCCTCTCGGCGCAGCGCGTTTCGGGTTTCAGAACAGGCTCGAAGGTGTTGGGCTGCACACGCCTGGCCCGCTGAGTTAGCTGGGGAGCGAGGCGCACGTGTTGATCCCAGCCTCTCACAACCTTGTAAAGTAACCCCCCCGCGGCGAGCTTTCTGTTGTTTACTGCCCGTGCTCGAAAGGTTTTCTCCTGGTGTGAAAGGACTGTTGTTGCTGTTTTAGATCCTACGGTGAAAGCAGCATCTTAGAAACGTCTAGGACGAGACAGAAGTCTCATAAGTGCCCCCTTCTCTAGGTGCCCCGACTGCTGGACAGAAGGCTTGTTGAAATTTTCAGAATTCCTGGATGCACTTAAATACTTGGTTGGTTGTTTGTTAATGTATGTGTCGACTTCTGGCCATTATTGAGTTTTCTCTTGATCGTTCCGTGATCCCGTCCGAGTTCGATTTTGTGCTTGGAATTTCTGGATTGGGAAGGTTCAGCGGCGCTTCATGCCCCTCGCCCCTTCGTTTTTGAAGGAAGTGCCCATCAGTCACAGTGAACTGCATTCTTTTGCTGAGGTTGGTGAGATCTTGATTTTTACTTAGCTCCTATCCAGGAGGAACCGAAAGCCTGGTTTTGACGGCAGTTTCAGTATTCCTTGTGTTTTTCCCAAAGAGAAAGTGTTAAACTGAATGCTGGTTTCCTTTGTTTTTAAAACTTCCATCAAACTTGACTTGCATCTCATCCCATTTCTACTCTGTAGAGATAACCATTTTTAACTGTTTTGGTTCTGTCTCTAGATATCATGATTATGCCTGATTTATTGGTTTTGGATCTATCTATTGAATTCTAGCTATGATAGAAGAGGATTGCGTCACTTATGCGGCATCCCCTGCCCCATTCCTAATAGTAAATCACTGTCTTTATTTCTTCTCTTGGTAAGCTTTATAACTTTGAGTAATGTGTCTTTTTTATTACGTCTTCTATTTAAAGTATCCCTTGACTTCTCACTTTCTAAGGTTAGGTATTAGCTTTTCTACCTCTGCTGCTCTTACTCTTCACCCCAAGCTTGCCAGCTGTCCTTTTGCCTTGTTGGCATCCCAAATTAAATTGTCAGGGCTTTGGCTATATATGGGATTGTTTTAAAAGCTGAAAAATCAAATAGTATTGTAAATTCTTGTCACTTTCCAGATTCAAGTTATGCTGTGATACTGTTTCTTTTCTTGTGCTACTTTTGTCTTTTTCTTGGTGTTCTCTTTCTCTTTTCCTCTTTATACGGTTCCACATCCAAACTCGCTGTTTTATTAGGTATTCTATCAAGTCCTCTTTCTTCTTGGAGACTCCTTCTTGAGGTCTTTATTTCTGTTGCTGTCACACCTGGTTCTTTAGGCTTGTTGGAAAGCTGCTTCCTGAGATTTTTAAAAATTCCTTTCTTCAGTTGAGGGTACTATTTTCTGATCATCTTTCTTGGCCTAAATCCTTCCTTGGTTTTTATTCTCAATTGAATTCTTAAGAAATGCCGTGCAGGGTGTGAGTTTTCTGAATCTGTTCTACCCTTGTACACATGAGTGGTCATTAGCTAGGCATCAAGTTCGAGTTTGCAAGTTAGTTTCCCTCAAATCTTTGAAAGTGCTGTTCTTTTGACTTATGTCATCCAGTATTTTTGATGAGTTTTTTTTTTTTTTGGTGAGGAAGACCGGCCCTGAGCTAACATCTGCCAATCCTCCCCTTTTTGCTAAGGAAGACTGGCCCTGGGCTAACATCGTTGCCCATCTTCCTCCACTTTATATGGGACACTGCCACAGCATGGCTTGCCAAGTCGGTGCCCGCCCGGGGTCCAAACCGGCGAACCCCGGGCCGCCGCAGCGGAGTGCTAGCACTTAACTGGTTGCACCACCGGGCCGGCCCTGTGATGAGAAGTTGAATGTTAATGTGATTTATTTATTTAACTGATACTTATGTAGTATTTAACACATACCAGGCACTGTTCTAGGCACTTTATAGATTAATTTATTAAATTCTCATAACAACCACATGACTACTACTCCTTACTATTATTACTATTACAGATGAGAAAACTGAAGCACAGAGGGGTTAAGTAACATACTCAGGGTCACTTGGCTAATACATGGCAGAGCCATTGTCAAAATCAGGAAGGCCATGCGCTTAATTTCTATGTTCTGCTTTCGTTCTTTTGTAGTTGATCTATTTTTCTTTCTGAATGTTTTCAAGATCTTTATCCTCGGTAGTGTAAGTGTTCATGATTGTGTACTTAGGTATAGATTCTTTTAAAATTTCAGTTTATTTTGATCGGTGCTTGGCTGACTCTGAGGCTGAGGACTTGTGTTATTCAGTTCTAGGGAATGCTCCTTGATTGTTTCTTGACCTCCTTTTTCACTGCCCTCTCTGAACTCTGGATCCTGGTCCTCCTAGGCTGATTTATTTTTCTTTCGTCTCTCTGTTCTCCCCCTCCTCTCGCAGCTTTATTGAGGTATTATTGACCTACAACAAACTGCACATATTTAAAGTGTACAGTTTAATACATTTTGAGATATGTGTACATCCATGAAACCGTCACCATAATCAAGATAATGAGCGTCACCTCTAAAACATTCCTTCTGGCCCTTTGTTATTCCTCCCTACAACTGTGTGCTGCCTGTCGTTAGTCAACCACTGATTTCTGACTCTGTAGATAAGTTTTCATTTTCTACAATTTTATATACATGAAATTATATAATATGTACTCTTTGTTTTACCTGGCTCAGTTACTTTCATTCAGAATAATTATTTTGAAATTCGCCCATGTTCTTACATATATCAATAGTTCATTTCTTGTTATTTTTGAGTAGTAGTCTGTGTTGTGCATGTATCACATTTTGTTTGTTCCTTCACCTGATTGAGGAACATTTGGATTGTTTCCAGTTTTGGGCTATTAAACAAAACACTTCTGTGAACATTGGTGTACAAGTCTTTGTGTGGACATGTGCTTTCATTTCTTTAGAGAAAATACTCAGGAGTGAAATGGTTGAATTGTGTGGTAGGTGTGTGATTAGTTAAAAACTTGCCAAGCTGTTTTCCAAAGTGGTTGTACGATTTTACATTGCCGCCAGCATGTGTGCAGGCTGTAGTTGCTCCACTCCCTCTCCAGCACTTAGTCTGGTTAGTCTTTTTGAGTTTTAGCCGTTCTAGTCTAGTGTTATCTCGTTGTCGTTTTAATTTTCATTTGCCTGATGACAGATGATGTTGACCATCTTTTCAGGTGCTCATTTGCGTGCTGTATATCTTCTCGAGCAAGGTGTCTATTCAGATCTTTTGCTCATTTTTAAGTTGGGTAGTTTGTCTTATTGAATTGTAGAGTTTCTTACGTGTTGATATATCTTTTGCAGGTATTTTCTCCTACTCTGGCTTACCTTTTTACTTCTTACCAGTGCACAGAACAGAAGTTTTTAATTTTAATGAAGTCTGTTTTATATATATTTTTTTATATTTCCACTCTTTGTATTGTATTTAACGATCTTTGCCAAAGCCAAGGTCACTACGATTCTCTCTTGTGTTTTCTTAGAGATGTTTTATAGTTTTAATTCATCCCATGGTTTCTGTTTTAAGTTTTTTAATATGATGAATTACATTGATTTTGAAATGTTAAACTCGCCTTGCATTCCTTGGGTAAATCCCACTTGGTCATGGTATATTATTTTTATATACTGTTGGATTCAATTTGCTAAAGATTTCTTCATTTACATTTTTACATTTATGTTCAAAAAGGATATTTGTCTGTAGTGTTCTTGAAATGTCTTTGTCTAGTTTTAGTTTTTGAGTAACCTTGGCCTCAGATTGAGCTGCGCGGTATATACCCTCCCCAGTTTTCTGGAAGGGTGTGTCTAGAATTGGTGTTATTTCTTGCTTAAATATTTGGTAGAATTCACCAGTGAAGCTTTCTGGGCCTGAAGTTTTGGGGGAAGGTTTTTGTCTACAAATTCACTTTCTTTAGTAGATATAGAGCTATTCAGATTATCTATTTCTTTTTGAATGAGCTGTTGTAATTTTTAACTTTCACAGGTTTTGTCCATTTCATCTGAGTAGTCAAATGTGTTGACAAAAGTTGTTCATAGTATTCCTTATTATCCTTTTACTATTGATAGAAAATGTGGTGATGTCACCTCTCTTATTTCTGATACTAATTTTGTCTTTTCTCTTTTGTTCCATTAATAGTCTGGTTAGACTGATCTCAGAGAACTAGCTTTTGGTTTCATTGATTTTTCTCTGTTGTTTCTCTGTTTTCTTTTTCATCAACTTCTGCTCTTATTTGTTTCTTATGCTCACTTTGTGTTTAGCTTGCGTTTCTTGTCCTTATTTCTTAAGGTGGGAACTTAGGTCATTGCTTTGGTACATTGCATTTTCTCTAATAAAGGTGTTGAGTGCCATAAACAGCCTTCTAGATACTGTTTCAACTCTATGCCACAAATAATGACATGTTGTGTTTTCATTTTCATTCAATAACAAATATTTCCTGATATCCTCTTTGACTTCTTCTTTGGCCCATTGCTTATTTAGAAGAGTATTATTTAATTTTCAAATATTTGGGGGATTTTCCAGACTTTTTTTCTGTTATTGATTTCTAATTTAGTTCCCCTGTCAGAGAACATGCTTTGCATAATTTGAATCTTTTAAAAGCTTATCTGATTTGTTGTATGTCCCAGGATATGGTCTTGGTAAATGTTTCATTTTGACTTTAAAAAGATATATGTGCTGCTGTTATTGGGTGGAGTGTTCTATAAATGTTATCACGTTTGTTGATAGGATATGAAAGACTTGAACAACATTTACTGATTTTCTGTCTCCTTGTTCTGTCAATTATTGGTAGGGGTGTGGAAATCTCCTATTATAATTTTTTGGATTTGTTTGTTTCTTCTTTTAGTTCCATTGTTTTTTGCTCCTTGCATTTTGAAGCTCTTTTATTAGGTACATAAATGCTTAGGATTGTTATGTCTTCTTGATGAATGTACTCCTTTATCGTTATAAAGTGGCCCTCTTTATCCCTGGTAATATTCTTTGCTCTGAAGTCTACTTTGTTCAATATTAATGTAGCCAGATCTTTTGACTAGTGCTAGCATGGTCTATTTCCATCCTTTTACTTTTAGCCTGTTTGTGTCTTTATATTTAAAGTGTTTGTTTTTGTAGGCAACATACACTTGGGTCTTGCTTTTTTATAGTTTGATGATCTCTGCCCTTTTTTTTTTTATTGTGGCAAAATATATGTAACATAAAAATTGCCATTTTAACCATTATAAGGTTTAGAATTCAGTGACATTAAGTACATTTACAATATTGTGAAACCATTGTGACTCTTCATTTCTGTAACTTTTTCATCATCCTAAACAGAAACTGTATACCCATTACACAATAATTCCCCGTTCTCCCTTCTCCCCTACCTTCTGTCTTATGAATTTGCCTATTCTAGGTACCTAAGATGAGTGGAGTCATATAGTATTTGGCATTTTGTGTCTGGCTTATTTCACTTAGCATGTTTTCTAGTTTCATCCATGTTTAGCATATATCAGAGTTTCATTCCTCTTTAAGGTTGAATAATATCCCATTGTATGTGTTTATCACATTTTGTTTGGACACTTGGGTTATTTTTACCTTTTGACTGTTGTGAATAATGCTGCTATGATCATTGGTGGACAAGTATCTGTATGCCACATCAGTGCTTTGGGTGTATACCTGTGAGTGATTCCTGCTTTCATTTCTTTGGGTATATACCTATGAGTGGAATTGCAACATCATATGGTAATTCCGTGTTTATCTTTTTGAGGAACTGCCACACTGTTTTCACAATCTCTGCCTTGTAATTGGGGCATTTAGAACATTTACGTTGAATGTGATTATTGATATGGTTAGATTTAAATCTATCATCTTACTGTTTGTTTTCTGTCTCATCTGTTTTTTGTTTCCCTTCTCCATTTTTTCTTCTTTTGGTGTAAGTATTTTTTATGATCTCGTTTTATCTCTTTTTTTAGCCTTTTAACTATTAATTCATTCAACCATCAATTTCTTCACTTTGTGTCCTTGGCTCATACAGTCCTCCATTCGTTAGCTTTCTGATCTTGGGAAAATGACTTAAACTCTCCTAAACTCGAAAGAACTGGAGCTTCTTGCATTACACCACACTGCTCCCTACCATGTCTATCCTCTGGTCATTTCTGTATGAGAGCTGAAGTAAGGCAGAGTGTCACCTTGTTTGACCTCAACTGGAACGTGTGTGTTGATAGACTGAAATTTTTCACTGCTCTGCTCATGTTTGCGAATGACCATGAGAATGCTGCAAATACTGATTTGGGATTCCAAAAAAATTTTAGTGAGTAGGTGAATTCACAAATATGGAACTTGTAAATAATGAAGATCAGCTATATATGTACCACATAGGGTGGTTGTGTGGATTAAATCAATTAATACAAGTTAAGTTCTTCAAACAAAGCCTTACACAGACTCATTTGATGTTTCAGAAATTTATTTGGTAAGTGAGTTTTTAGTAGTTTGTATGTCCAGGTATAAGTGAGGATATTTTTATGTCTAATTTTTGGTGACATTGCATAGTGTAGAATTGTGCTCTTTTCATGTGGTGAAATCCAGGTTTCCTACCCTGCTTTTTTCCTGTCACTCGTCTACTTCATTTAGTCCTTTTTTTTTTTTTTTTTTTTTTTGCAAACATGCAGGCATGGCTTTAAGGGCAGGAAGGATTAATGATGAACAAAAGCGATGTTGCTCTCTGACCCTACATTCTGCTTTCTTCACTATGATGTTTTTTTTTGGAGCTGGCTACTACATTTTTTAGGCAGCTTTATTGAGATATGATTCACATACCATACAATTCACCCATTTAAAGTTTATAATTCAGTGGTTTTTTTAAATATATTCACAGATGTGTGTAACCATCACCACAGTAAATTTTAGAATATTTTCATCACCTCAAAAAGAAGCCTGAACCCTTCAGCTACCATCCCTTTATCCCCTGACCCTGTTTACCCCATCCCTAAGCAACCACTAAGCTACTTTTTTGTCTCTATAGATTTCCCTATTCTGACTTTCCTAGGAATAGAATCATATAGTATATGGGTTTTTTTTTGGCTGGCTTCTTTCACTTAGCATTGTATTTTCAAGGTACATTTATGTTGTAGCATATGTCAGTATCTCATTCTTTTTTATGACCAAATAATGTTTCATTGTGTGGATATACCACATTTTGTTTATCTGTTTGTGTGTCTTTGGACATTTGGGTTGTTTCCACCTTTTGACTATTATGAGTGATGCTGTTACATTCATGTACAAGTTTCTGTGTGGACATGTTTCCATTTGTTGGATATATACCTAGGAGTAGAATTGCTGGGTTACATGGTAGCTCTATGTTTAATTATTTGAGAAACTGCCAGACTATTTTCCAAAGTGGCTGCAACATTTTACATTCCTGTGGCAGTGTTTGAGGGTTCCAGTTTCTCCACATTCTCACTAACACTTGTTATCTAACTTTTTTAATTTTAGCCATTCTAGTGGGTATGAAGTGGTATCTTATTGTGGTTTTGATTTGCGTTTCCCTTATGACTAATGATACTGAGCATCTTTTCATGTGCTTATTGGCCATTTGTATATCTTCTTTGGAGAAATATCTGTTCAGATTCTTTGCCTATTTTATATTGGGTTGTCTTTTTATTACTGAATTGTAAGAAGTTTTTTGGGGGGAGGAGGTGGGGAAGATCAGCCCTGAGCTAACTTCTGTTGCCAATCCTTCTCTTCTTGCTGAGGAAGATTGGCCCTGGGCTCACATCCGTGCCCGTCTTCCTCTACTTTATATGGACGCAGCCACAGCATGACTTGATAGGCAGTATGTTGGTCTGTGCCTGGGATCAGAACCCATGAACCCTGGGCCGCCAAAGTGGAGCGCGCGAACTTAACTGCTACACCACCGGGCTGGCCCCAAGAGCTTTTTAATATATGTTCCGAATACAAGTTCCTCATTACATATATGATTTGCAGATATTTTTTTCCCATTCTAGATTGTCTTTCCACTTTCTTGATAGTGTCTTTTGAAGCATAAAAGTTCTTAATTTTGATGATGACGTTTAACTTATTTATTCATTTATTTAGTTGTTTCTGCTTTTGGTGTCAGATCTAAGAGTCCATTGCCAAATACAAGGTCATGAAGATTTATGCCTGTGTGTTCTTCTAAGTGTTTTATAGTTTTAGCTCTTCAATTGAAGTGTATGATCCATTTTGAGTAAACTTTTGCTTATGGGATAAGGTTAGGGTCTAACTTCATTCTTTTGCATATAGCTATTCAATTGTCACAGCACCATTGGCACCCTTGTGAAAAATCAGTTGACCACAGGTGTATAGGTTTATTTCTGGTCTTTCAGTTCTGTTCCATTGATCTGTATGTTTGTCCTTGTACCAGTACCACACTGTCTTGACAACTGTTGCTTTGTAGTAACTTTTGCAATCGGGAAGTATGAGTCTTACACTATTTATTCTTCTTTTTCAGAATTGTTTTGTTAGTTGTAGCTTGTTGCCTTAGAATTCCGTATGAATTTAGAATCAACTTCAGAGTATGAGTTTTGCATTTCTTTGGTTAATTTATTCCTGGTTTTGGATACTATTGTGAATGGAATTGTTTTCTTAATTTTACTTTTGGGCTTTTCAATGCAAATGTATAGAAATTAAATTGGGTTTTGTATATTGATCTTGTATCCTGCAACCTTGCTGAACTCATTTATTACTTCTAATAGTTTTTTGGTAGACTCCTTAGGGTTTTCTATATACAGGATCACTTCATGCGAATAGAGATAGTTTTACCTCCTCCTTTCCGATATAGATGCCTTTTATTTCTTTTTCTTGCCTAATTGCCCTGGTTAGAACCTCCGCTACAATTTAGAATAGAAATGGCAAGAGTGGAAATCATTGTCTTGTTCCTAATCTTAAAGGGAAACCATCCAGTATGTCACCATTAAGTATGATGTTAACTGGAGATTTTTTGTAGATGCCCTTTATATTGAGGAACTTCCCTTCTGTTCCTAGTTTGAGTTTTTTTTTTAAATCGTGAAAGCGTGTTGAATTTTGTCAAATGCTTTTTCCTACATCTGCTGAGATGGTCTTGTGATTTTTTTGTTTTTCATTCTATTTGTATGATGTATTACATTAATTATTTTTGAATGTTAAACCAACTTTGCATCCCTAGGATAAATCCCACTTGGTCATGGTGTATAATTCTTTTTATATATTGCTAGATTCAGTTTGCTAGTATTTTGTTGAGGACTTTTACATCCATGTTCGTAAGAGATATTAGTCTGTAGTTTTGTTTTCTTTTTTTTTTTTTGGTGAGGAAGATTAGCCCTGAGCTAACATCCGTTGCCAGTCTTCCTCTTCTTGCGGAGGAAGATTGGCCCTGGGGTAACATTCGTGCCCGTCTTCCTCTATTTATTTTTTTTATATGGGACACCGCCATAGCATGGCTTGACAAACGGTACATCAGTCCATACCCGGGATCCAAACCTGTGAACCCTGGGCCGCCACAGTGGAGCGTGCAAACTTAATCTCTACGCCACCAGGCTGGCCCCTGTAGTTTTGCTTTCTTGTGACATCTTTGTCTGATTTTGGTATAGGGGTAATATTACACCCATAAAATGTGGTGGAAAGTGTTTCTTCCTCTTCTTTTTTTTTTTTTTTTTTTTGTAAGAATTGCTGTTAATTCTTCCTTGAGTGTTTGGTAGATTTCAGCGGTGAAACCATTTAGGCCTGGGCTTTTCTTTGTGCATAGTTTGTGGATTACTGATTCAATCTCTTCACTTATTATAGGTTTATTCAGATTATCTTGAGTCATTTTTGTAGTTTGTGTTTTTCTAGTAATTTGTGTATTTCCTCTAAGTTATCTAATTTGTGTACTATTATTCATAGTATTTGTTTATAATCCTTTTTGATTCTGTAAGGTTGGTAATCTTGTCCTCTCTTTTTTTTTTTTCCTTCAGTTTTGTCTTTTTTTTTTTATTGATGTTTTAATAGTTTTTAACATTGTGAAATTTTGGGTTGTACATGTTTGTTTGTCCATCACCATATATATGTCTCCCTTCACCCCTTGTGCCCACCCCCCACCCCCCCACCCCCATTGCCCCTGGTAACCACATACAGTTTTCTCTGTCCATGTGTTGGTTTATATTCCACATATGAGTGAGATCATACAGTGTTTGTCTTTCTCTTTCTGGCTTCCTTCATTTAACATAATACCCTCCAGGCCCATCCATGTTGTTGCAAATGGGACGATTTTGTCTTTTTTTATGGCTGAGTAGTATTCCATTGTATATATATACCACATTTTCTTGATCCAGTCATCAGTCGAGGGACACTTAGGTTGCTTCCACTTCTTGGCTATGGTGAATAATGCTGCAATGAACATAGGGGTGCATAAGGCCCTTGGGATTGTTGATTTCAGGTTCGTTGGATAGATTCCCAGTAGTGGGATAGCTGGATCATAGGGCATCTCTATTTTTAATTCTTTGAGGAATCTCCATACCGTTTTCCATAGAGGCTGCACCAGTTTGCATTCCCACCAGCTGTGTATGAGGGTATTGAAGTCTCCAAGTATTGTTGAATTGTCTGTTTTCATTTCTGTTAAAAGTTTCATGTATTTCAATGCTCCATTAATAGATGCATGTATGTTTTTAATTGTTGTCTTGAAATGTTGACTATTTCATCATTATAAAATGTCACTGTCTCTAGTATTCTTGTTTTGAAGTCTGTGTTGTCTGATGTTAGTGCAGCCACTCCAGATTTCTTGTGGTTGCTGTTTGCATGATATTCTTCCTCATCCATTTACTTTCAGTGTTTTTGTCTCTGTGACTCTCGTGTGTCTCCTGTAGACAACATATGGTTGGATCGTGTTTTTTTAAATCCCATCTAACAATCTTTCCCTTTTGATTGTTCAATCTATTCACGTTTAATGTTACTGATAGAGTTGGATTTACATCTGCCATTTTAGTTTTTGTTTTCTATATGTATTTTCTAATGTAGCATTTTAATTTCATTAGTGATCTTTTTTTTAGTTTTTTTTTTTGAATTTTTTTAAGTCATTGCTGTGGGGTTTACTATACACATCTCATCAGCTTTAGATTTGTACTAGCTGAATTTTGGTAATATGCAGAACCTTTACTGCTATGCAGCTTGATTCCCATTTTCCCTTTTTTTTTGGTATTGTTGTTATATGTATTATATCTGTTAATGTTACAAACTCAACATTGCATTGTTATAATTATCATTTTACCATCTGCAGTCATTTCCTTAGCTCATTGCAACTTTGCTTCCATCCACCTCCTTTTGGGCTGTTATAGGAAATACATTACACTTACATTAAATTGTGCGTTTTAAGCCATGATACATTGTGTGATATTATTTTATACAATTGGTTTTTAAATCAGTTAAGAATAGAAAGGATAAACCATATGTATAATTACCTTTCCTGGGGTCACTTGTTTTCAGCCTGAAGAACTTTCTTTAGTATTTCTTGTAAATCAGGTCTACTAGCAATGAATTCTCTCAATTTTTATCTAGCAAAGGCTTTATTTTTTCTTCATTTTTGAACAGTACCTTTCCTGAATATAGAATTCTTAGTTAACGTTTTTTCCTTCAGCACTTTCTATGTGCTATCGCACTGCCTTCTGGCCTCCCCTGTTTCTGCTGGAAGCCAGCTGTCAGTCTTATTGGGTTTCCTTGTAAGTGACTCATCATTTTTCCTCTTGATTCTTTTAAACATTTTTCTCCTTGTCTTTTACCTCCAGCATTTTTTACTCTGATGTGTCTGTTTGTGGGTCTCTTTGTGTTTATCTTACTTGGAGTTCTTAGAGCTTCCTGCATGTATAAGTTATTGTTTTTTAATAAATTTGGGAAGTTTGGGGTTATTATTTCCTTGAATATTTTTTCTGCTCCTTTCTCTCCTCTCTTTTCAGTACTCCAGTTCTGTGTATGTTCGTGCATTTAATTGGTCCCGTATTTCTATCAGGCTCTGTTTATTTTTCTTCATTCTTATTTCTCTCTGCTCTTCAGCTTGCATAAATTCTATTAATGTATCTAAGTTTGCTAATTCTTTCGCCAATTCAAATGTACTGTCAAGCCCCTCTAGTTGAATTTTTTATTTCAGTTACTGTAGTTTTCAACTCCAGAATTTCCACTTGTTTCTTTTTTGTAATTTTTATCTTTGTTGATATTCTCTATTTGATATAAATTGTCATCATAACTTCTTTTATGTACATCTCTTTAGTTCTATGAACATACTTATAATAGCTACTTTAAACTCTGTTCTGTTAAATCTAACATCTGGATGCTCTCACAGGCAGTTTCTGTTGCCTGCCTTTTACCCAGTGTATAGGTCATACTTTTCTGTTTTTCTACATGCCTGGTAGTTTTTTGCTATAAATAGGACGTTTTAGATAACATATTGTAGCAACTCTGGGTATTGGCCCCCCACCCCCAGACTCTTTCAGGGCTTGGTACTGTTATTTGTTTATATACCAGCTGGATTATTTTAGTGAGATGTATTTCTTCCTCACTGTGTTAGACCTCTGATATTGCTCTCTGGGTGGTGCAGTTTGGGGCATGCCCAGAGCCACCCTAGGATGACAGGTACAGGTAGGACTCTCTCCCACTCTTGCCCTCATTACACCCAGCAGTTAACCTCCACAATTGTGGCCCATTGCTGTGTTGTTTTCAGCAGTGCCCTGGGGCATAAATTCCTCTACAGACTAATCCAGTCAAATTGTGGCTCCTGCCGGGGATTAGTTTCTGAGGTTAATGTTTGGTACTTGTACGAACCCCAAGAGGGCTCTTCCCAGCTGTCTCATTCCCTGGTTCTCTCCTACAAACTAGCTGGCCTATAGTCTGGGCTGTATCTTCATTAGATCCAGGATTCTCTTCCCACTTGCTTTTCACCACAACTTGCACTGTTCTTGAGAGTGTCTTTAGGTTGAAACTTTTCCATGCTCTGTTGTATTGTCAATGCTGAATTTTCTTAGGTTTTTGTGACTAGATTGCTGTCTTGCCCTAGGACCGTTTCCAAGGGCTGTAAATGGTGTTATTTTAAAAAAAAAATTCACTAGTTTCCCCGAGAAGCAGGTGAGCAGAGCTACTCACGCTGTCACGCTGGAAGTCGATCTCTCCAGTGTTATCTTGTGTCTTAGAGAGCGAGGATCAATTTCACACGTTTTACATGTTTTGTGTCCTCTGTAGCACTGGCTGTAGTCCTTGATGCACATTATAAATGTTCAATAAATTCATGTTGAATCTAGTGAAATTATAATCAGTCAGTCTAACATACTGGTTAAGATCCCAGCTCTGATTCAAACTGCTGGGTCTCTTGGCAGTAGTGTGACTTTGGAGAAGCCACTTAATCCCTCTCAGCATTTGTGTTCTCATTTATAAGTGGGCTACTCTGTACCTCACAGGGTTCTTGTGAGGCGAGAGGGGAATAATCCATGAGTAGAATCCCTTAGAACAGTGCCTATCACATTTTAAGTGCTTTGTAAATGTGAGTGATAATTAATAGTCCTTGTTGACTAACATGGTATAAAAATGAGGACCTAAGATACATACTACTTGAAAAAATACTAATCACTAAAGATGTTAAAATTTTCTATTTGGCAACTGTATCGGTATTTATGGCCTGAATTTTTAACCAAAATACTGCAATTTGACATTTTCATTAGCCTTTTGACCATTTCTCCCCAAAATATCACCCATGTTTTGCAGTTCTTGAGTTCCAAGCTGCTTTAAGGGAAATCTGAAACCCAATGCTGTAGTTTGGCATCTGACTTCCAGTAGTGAGAACTCAGTGTTACAGTGGAACCTCAGGCGTGATTCATGGTTTTCTAATGCTGCTGTTAAATACTGTGCAGGCTCACACAAAAATGCATACGCTTAGCTGTCACTGACAGGAGTGGCTTCAGCTTTACGTTTGAGGAGCCGGAAGCCTTATTATAAGATTGGAAGAGGAAGGTGGTGGGAAACTCATTTTGGGGGTTTATTTCAAAACCTGTGGAGTGTGTTTTTATACAGACTCACTATTTGCATGTTTGTACCATCTTTAATTCTTTAAATATCTTCTTTTTTGTTTTTAAACAGTTTTATTTACTTATTTTTTTGTGAGGAAGATCAGCCCTGAGCTAACATCCGTGCTAATCCTCCTCTTTTTGCTGAGGAAGACCGGCTCTGAGCTAACATCTATTGTCAATCCTCCTCCTTTTTTTTTCCCCCCCAAAGCCCCAGTAGATAGTTGTATGTCATAGTTGCACATCCTTCTAGTTGCTGTATGTGGGACGCGGCCTCAGCATGGCCGGAGAAGCGGTGCGTCGGTGCTCGCCCGGGATCCGAACCCGGGCCGCCGGTAGTGGAGCGCGCGCACTTAACCGCTGAGCCATGGGGCCGGCCCTTAAATATCTTCTTTATCTTGATTCCTTGGCATCTTTGTGTACAAATAGCATAATTTCCCAACTGCCTATTAGGGATAAATAGATCCCTTTCTTTTTCCGTGAAGTGGAGGAGAAGTGGGATTGCTGCTTGGCGGAACTGCTGGACGGCCAGCCCTCTGGGCAGATGTGCGCCCTGTTCCTCTGGGGAACTGCTAGAGAGCCAGAGTACTGCGCTGCTTTTCCTACTCAAGCGCCCGGGTTTTCTGGGAATCCTGTCTCCAGTTGCCTGCTGCACGTGGGGCCTGAGGGGGTGAGAGGAGAGTGCAGGGGTTGACCCACCTGGCTCTCCCTGCTGCTGGTGGTGATGGATCATCCAGAGACTATCCCTTGAGCCCCCTCTCTGGGCCTGGAGCCTTCTTGTGTTCTCCCACTGCTCGGCTGCCGAACTCCTCTCTGCCTGTTTTAGGCTGTGTGCTCCATCTTGTCAGATCTAGTTTTCCACATTTCAGGCATCCCTCATGGTTTCTCAGCCGCAGAGGGTTCTTCTGGTATTCCAGTACAGTTATGCAGTTGTGATTATTTGTTTGTTTTTAGTCTTTCATGTGGTCTTGGAGTAAAAAGGGAAGGCTGCAGTGTGTGCTCAGTTTATCATCTGGTAAATCCAAGAGATAGTGAAAAGTTCTTTGAAATGAATTGTTTTTAGGGTTCAGAGTGGCTCTCCTTTTAGCTGCCCTTTGATTGAGGATCTCTTTAATGCAGCAGGAGACACGTTGGCTTGTGTTTGGCAAGGCTCTTGAGGAGTGAGTTCCTTTGGTGAGCATCAAAATCTTCTCTTGAAGAAAGAAACTCTAAGTTTATGTAATTAATGTGTTGACTATATCTACAGTAACTCCTGAGAGGAAAGTATATTCAGTTTTCTTATTGGGAATGCCTGGAGCTCTTTTCTCAAAGTTAGGACCTCCCCATGCACCCTTCCCTGTGCTATATTTTCTAGGTAGTGGGAGTAGAAATTCTCGTGTAGCTATACGCAACATCCGTGAAGAGCTACAATATGCCTAGTGGTGTGCTAGGCGCTAGGGCCGAGGTTAGCAAGCCAGTGTACAGTTTTTGTAAATAAAGTTTTACCGAAACACAGCCATACCCATTCATGTCTGTATTCTTTATGGTTGCTTTCACTCTACAAAGGCAGATATGAGTTGTTGCAACTAAGGTCATATGGCCAACAAGTCTAAAATACTAACTGTCTGGCTTCCTGGGGAGCATAAATAAAGTGGGTGTGGATTCTCCTGAGTCTGGTGTCTATTTGGTGCAGGAGAGAGGAAAATGTGGACTTTGGAGTGTAGAGGTTAGTTGGATAGGCAGAGAGCCTCCTGCCTTCATAGAATTTGTTTTGTTATGTTTGGGGGTCATCAGGTTATCTTTTTCAATAGACCCCCCAAAAATTGACCTCCTGCTTTCCTTACCAGTTATCCCATTCACTGCTTCTGATTGAACCCCTCTTTCCTGATTCATAGCACGGAGGTATGGAACACTGTCTGATAGCTTCTTCCCTATTCTTCCCTTAAATCTCTTTGATATCCTTTTCTCCCAATTATAAATCCAAACTGAAGCTCAATCTCATTCCTTTCCCTCTCTCTCAAAGATAACCACTGTCCTGAAATTGGTGTTTATCATTCCTTTGCTTTTCTAATTTTGCTTTCATTGCGTATGTATTCATCCCTGAACAATACCTAATATTGTTTTGTCTGTGTGATGACTTTGGATAAGTGGTGTCCTGTATGTGTTCTTCTGCAGCTTGCTTTTTTGTCTTAGCAATATATTTGTGACCATCCAGCTCTATTTCTTTGAATCTCACTTCTATTTGATATTCTACTATATGGACATATCACAGTTTATTAATCCATTCTTTGGGCTCTTTTTTTTCCCTAATTAAGTTGACCGTTTATTTATCTATTTTTAATAGCTTTATTGAGATATAATTTATATACCGTAAAGTTCACCCATTTAAAGTGAACAATTCAGTGGTTTTTAGTATATATACAGAGTTGTACAACAATCACTATTATCTAATTTTAGGACATTTACATCACTCCCAAGAGAAATGTTGTACCCACTTGTGGTTACTTCCTATCTCCCTTCCCTTTCCTCTACCCTCAGATTAAAGCTAATCTATTTCTGTCTCTATAGGTTTGTCTATTCTGGATCATATAAATGGAATCTTTTGTGGTCTTTCATGACTGGCTTTCACTTAGAATGTTTTTGAGGTTCATCCATGATATAGCATGTACATAGTGGGCTTTTAAATTGTTCACAGTTTTTTGCTGTTACAAATGATGCTTTGCATGTGTTGGGGAACTATTATTTTTTAAGTGACTTTTACTATTAGTAACAGTAAAAGCCTATCTCATATTCTTATTATCTGCTGAAGCTCTGGGAGAAAAAGACAAAGGTAATGTTTATCACAAAAGTATAATTGAGTGCCTCCAGAAGTGAGTAAGGCACAGTCCTTACCTCTTGAAGAATGCACAGTGTAGCTGGGTTAGAATGACAAATTAATTATAAAACCATGGAAGTGCTACAAGTGAATAAGCAAAATTCTGTGGAAATGCAGAAGGAACAGCAGTTAATTTCTTAGGAGAGGTGTGCAAAGCGTTATAAAATGAACGACATTTGATCTGAGTCTGACCCTGGAAAATTACTAAGATTTCAGGAAGTGGGTGTTGAGAGAGAGGAAGCAGTGTGCAAAGACGTTGAGAGATGAGAGCGTTTTCCAGGAACTTAGACGAGATGGGGTGGACCTGAACAATATCGTGGTGGGACAGGAGACTAGGGTGGGTCCAGGCTCATTGGTTTACACCCGCTATGGGAATCACTGGGAGAATCAGGCAAGATTAAGATGCAGCCACATTTGTATTTTAGAAAAAAAAACTCTGGCAGCATAGAGGGCAGGCTGGAGACAGGAGAGTCTAGAGGTGGGCAGTCCACACGAAGACCGTTCCAGTCTTGTAGGTGAGAGATGATGCCCTGATGCTGTTAGCGTTTTTCATGTTAAATTGACAGGACTTATTGGAATGGGTGGTCAGGGAAAAGAATTCTAAGGTGACTCCCCTGGTCTCTCGCTTGGACAACTGAATGATTTGGAAATTTGATAACTATCCCCCACATAGAGAAGATTAACTTGTGTTGGAAGCTGTCTCCTTTCTACAAATGAAATATCTACTTCAGTTTGCTTTAAGGAATAAGATAACTTATAATTTAAAGATTGCTTAAAGTGTTTTATTTCCAATTCAGAAATGAAACACAGGTATTTACTGAGCCTAGGTTATATCAATTTCAGACTTGAACAATCAAACTACTATTAATTATCATTTCCTCATAGCCAAAAGAATGCAATGGTGTAAAGATTCCTGTTGATGCCAGTAAACCTAATCCAAATGACGTGGAGTTTGGTAATCTGTATTTGGATATGAATGGAATCATCCATCCCTGTACTCATCCTGAAGACAGGTACGTAACCTGTTTTTGTCACTGACATCACCAGTTACAGAAGAGTACTATATTATATTACATTGTTTGCTTATCATTATAGACCGGCACCAAAAAACGAAGATGAAATGATGGTTGCAATTTTTGAATACATTGACAGACTTTTCAATATAGTAAGACCAAGATGACTTCTCTACATGGCAATAGATGGAGTGGTAAGTGCTAAAATAATTAACTTAGAGTCTTCCGTTTTTGTTTTTGCTGTGTTCCCAGTGTCTAGAATGAAAGTCAGCTAAATAAAGAAAAATATTGAGTGTGGTAAATTTGAGAAAGCAAGCCTCATCCTTCAGTCATGCATTCAAACACTTTTTATGCCTGTTTTGTACCAAGTACTGTGAAATGCTGGGGATGTTGGTGACTGCCCTTGCTTTTGAAGGGCTTACCAGTAAAGGGACAGAGACTTAGATAAATGAGTGAAGTTAGTTATTTATGGGCTTTATAGGCACTAGATAACACATACAGCATGTTGAGGGAAGAAGGTATCAGTGCTACTAAGAGAGTTGGAAGATAGAGAGGAGGTGACTTTTGTCCCATTTCTTGAAGGATAAAGAATAATTGGAGATTGGTGGGCAGTGGAAGGGGATGGATGGGACAGATATGGGGAGGGAGGACCTTATGGACTTCTCAAATGTGGCAGGTAAACACACTCTCCATGCCTATGATCACACTGACATATTTGGGCAACTGTAGGAGTTTTAGATTGGAAAGGGAAGTAGAGTGATGACTTGAAGAAGGCCTCACCTGCCACACTCAGGAGTTTGGATTTTATCCTATAGGCTGTGATTAGTCATCACAGGACCTTAAGAGGGGAATAACTTACTGACCTATAATAATAATATCAAGTAGCTTAGGTTATAATTGGTTAGCAAACTATATACCAGGGTTCAAGGAAAATTAAGGTAAATCATAAGCCTAAATTTATTTATCCATATGCAAATAGATTCTCTTTATCTTTTAGATTTAGCAATTGTAGTAGCTAATGGAATGATTTTGAAAATCCAGAAAACTTTGGGTCCAAGAAGATTAACTTTTCTGTGAGGTTCTCTTTACTCAAAGAAAAATCTTAGCTACCTGATAACTTGTTAAGTTGTACTTAAAGTGGAGTAAAGAATAAAGGGAACAGGAATATGTCTTATTTGGAGCATATTCCAATTCACATTAGCTAAGTTTCTTGAAGAAAATTTTTAACTTTACTGCAGTATGCCCTTACTGCTAGATCAAGTATAAAATATGTACATATTTGTGTGCGTTGTGTACGTGCTCATGTCTGTAACATGTTTTTTTCTTAAAATATAAATGTAGATCATAGAACTTGGTGCTTGAAAGAATTAGATTAGGTGGTCTCATTTTACAGAAAAGGGAACTGTTTAAAAGAGAATATAAAATAACTTATTTTTTGTAGACAGGATACTTTAGAGTCCCTTCCAACCCCAAAACTCAGTTCAGTAACTTCAGAACCTTACAGTCCAGTTCACTTCATTTAGGTTTATCCAGTGATTTAAATTTCACTTGGTTAGAATGATTTAAAAGTACTTTTGGTAAAAACCTTGTTCCCTGTCTCCTGCTGTGCTTGTAGAGACAGAGTGGTGATTATGAAGCTTATTGTGGGAAGTACAAAATGGAAGTGCCTTGGGGTCCTACAGATCAAGTAGTTTTCTTTTGCTTTTATAGGGCATTGTGGATCTCATTTGGAGACCGTCCTTCCTCTTAGGCAAGGACAGAAGGAAGCTCTTCCTGATCCTGGTTCTGTAGTCATTGTCTGCTGGCTGAGTCTTTGAGTAAAGTGAGCTTTCTTCTTGGGTGCTTTGAAGCACCATAACCCAGTGGAATTGGCATTAGGTCGTGGGGCCTGCACTGTTAAGTGCTGTGGCTTCATAGGATGTTTGTCCATTTGATATGTCACTCACTGAGCTCAGCTTTTAGGTTCTTGGTCCAAATTTAAGTCCTCAGGATCTCCTGTCTGTCGTGAAAGGATTATTAGACATATTACTTACCTTTTCCATTTTAGTGTACTAGTTTTATAAAAACAACTGATTCAAAATAATGTGCAGATTTAGTTGCAAATATTTTGAATAATATTATGTGAATGTGAAATACATGTTTTTCAGGAACCACGTGCTAAAATGAACCAGCAGCGTTCGAGGAGGTTCAGAGCATCAAAGGAAGGAATGGAAGCAGCAGTAGAGAAGCAGCGAGTCAGGGAAGAAATACTGGCAAAAGGTAAAGAAAATGAGTCTTGAAGGTGGACTTTTTATAAGATGTATGCAGAAGGGGGAGGGGCGGCAACTTTTTCTTTCAAATAGATAAGGTTTTAATTTACTTAGAATCCCAGAATATGCAAGGAAAATTTATGTTCACTGTTGAGGAAAAGTTGTTAATGGAATTCTTCACTATTTGTTTCCAAACTCTGTAGTAAAAGAGAAACTTGGGAATACAAGGAGGGAATTCTGGTAGGGAGAGCAGATTGTCAGTCCCTCTCAGGACAAGTGCAGCTCTTCTGCTAACTTTTCTATATCTGTAAAACAGAAATATTTTAAGTGCTTCTTACTTCTTTTTTTCTAATGGGGGCTATTAGAAAGCTAGCATTCTGTAAACATTTTCCTCAAATCAGTCTTGGTAGCTTGCCTATTGCTTCCTCTTAGAACTCAGAGGTCTACATGAGGAGGCCTGGGATGATGTGATCCATATTCCAGGCTTTCACCAAGTCACACACACTGTCAGTCTAGATTGATGTAGCAGGAACCGAGGCAGTGAGGTACCCAGGGTTCTCTCAATTTTGAGGAGGGGAGGGGTGGGATGTGGCCATTTTTGCAATTCTTCAAAGCCTTGAAATTCCTGATGGGTACATAGGTAGGAGTTGGCTAAAGCTCAGAGAGGAGAAAGGTCAAGAGGTCTTCATGCCCACTCTGACTGGTTCTTTCCCAAGACACCTGTGTGTGAGATGGGGCGTGGTTGTAGCAGAGTGGTTTGTTTGGTGCTTTGTTACATAGGGCAATATGATAGACCAGGAAAGCCACAGTTTATTGGCTCAGGATATTACACTTGGAAGTTGAAAAAGGATACCATGGTGTAGTCAGGTCAAGCCTGCAATTATGATACATTCTATGTTATTTTAATTTGCTAGAAGTATGCGAGTATATAGTTACTTTTAGCTGTAGCTTATACTAATACTCTAAAACCTGTTTGTATCTATAACAGATTGTCTTTGATTTTAAAGATGTCTTCTTTCTTGAACATGTTATGAAATATGTTTGTGTCTTGAGAAAAAGCTAATCAGTGATACAGAGGGAAAAATAGGATTTTTGTATCCCTCTAGCTGATATTTTTATTTCTTATCATTTATTTCTTATCATAAGCTGTGATAAATTCAGCATTTTAATTTTTCTTTTTTTTTTATAATTTTTATTTATTTATTTTTCCCCCCAAAGCCCCAGTGTATAGTTGTACGTCATAGATGCACATCCTTCTAGTTGCTGTACATGGGACGCAGCCTCAGCATGGCCGGAGAAGCGGTGCCTCGGTGCGCGCCCAGGATCTGAACCCAGGCCGCCAGTAGCGGAGCGCGCGCACGTAACGGCTAAGCCACGAGGCTGGCCCTAATTTTGTTTTTCTAAGGCACCTTTATTTTAAGAACTGGTATCAAATTAGAACCCCTAACCCGTGTGTGTATTCTGCTGCAGAGGGCCTTAGGAAGAACATCATAATTTTTATATTTTTATATAACAATATAGTATCTTTTGTGTACTATATATTGTTTGACACTTCTGTTAAAGCTTTATTTAAATTTGAGGAGAGGAATCTTATTTTCTTCCCAGAAAGGGGAACATTGTTCCTCAAGTGACAATACTTCTCATTTTTTTGTATTTGAACTTACTGTTTTTGTTGTTTGGGCTTAATATTGTGTAGTTTACCTCACTTTTTATGGCGATAACAAAACATTGCCTTTTTCTCTAGGTGGCTTTCTTCCTCCAGAAGAAATAAAAGAAAGATTTGACAGCAACTGTATTACACCAGTAAGTAGTCTCAGACTTTGCTGGCTATTGCTAACTCTTAAATGATAGCTTAATTTATTTCCTTCTATCATTTTAGGGAACCGAGTTCATGGACAATCTTGCTAAATGCCTTCGCTATTACATAGCTGATCGTTTAAATAATGATCCTGGGTGGAAAATTTTGACAGTAAGTTTCACATTTTGGTACTTCAAAAAGATGAAGGTGATATTTGAGTCTATACTTTGATATGACTGATAGTATTTTTTTCTTTTTTCCCCCCTGTGAAATCCTAGTTGACTGTCAGAGGAAAGGAGAGGCTGCCAGGGTTATTAGAAATGGGATGTCTTGCATGATCCAGTTTTAGACAGTCGAATTTTCTCTCAATGCCAATTTTTTGTCCTCGTACCGTCACTATGAAGCCATAAAATGGTACTCATGGTTTAAAAAATATCTATTTATGTATGAAAGTAATTTTTAAATGAAAATTTCTATTTGAAATCAAAATATAGCAAAATTAAAGTCGTGGGTCTGCCTTGAAAGAATCACTGTGTTCTCCTAAGTATTTACGTAAAATTTAAACAAACTGTTGTGTGATTTTAGGGTCATAAGCCTATTTCCCTGTTATTAGGTGTGGGAAATTGTGTTTACTGGGTGTCTTTTATTGATTGCTCCCAGGGTTTGTGTGCTTCAGTGCTGTGTCCTTAGGTGGCAGTGAGAATGGTGGAGACTTGTGACTGGTCAGTTTTGCTAATGGCTAAGTTTAACCCAGACATTTGATTTTCTATTCCATGCGGTAAGTAAATAGTTTTGGTGTTTAATACACACACACCTTATTAAGAAAAATTTCCAATTAATAACATCTTAATAGAATTATCCCAGTTTATTTTAAGATACTCAGTTCTGTTGATTTTTGTCCTAGAAAATTGGAGATGAGCTGAAAGTGTTAAAAACTGTCTTTTATAGGTTATTTTATCTGATGCTAGTGCTCCTGGTGAAGGAGAACATAAAATTATAGATTACATTAGAAGACAAAGAGGAAAAAATCACTTATGAATATCTGATTGACAAGCCATTATATAGAAAATGGTAAAATGTGATATTCCTCTGGTATAAATATAATAAATATATGTTTTCTCCTCCTTTAGCTCAGCCTAACCATGACCCAAACACTCATCATTGCTTATGTGGAGCAGATGGTAAGTTTCTTCTTTGGAATTTGAGTCTCTTGGATTAAACCATAGCAAGTTGATGACTTGGTGTATAGTAATGAATTATTCATGATTGCCTGGAAATTCTAAAGTGCCTTGCTGATTTTATGTTTGAGAGGAAATTAGTACTGAGTTATTTAATCTGTGATTAATGTTTACCTATCTTTAATTTTTTTCTTACATTTTTCTACCTTTTAATATGGCTGCACATACCTTTAAAATGGACGAGTGTTGACTCCTGAGTGGTAGTCTACACTCTAGGCCCATGTATCTGGGGGACATCTTGTTGACTGAGAACTACTAGGAAGTTTTAGGCATTTTGACTTTGCTGCCTCTGTTTGTGTGCTCCTTTGGGCTTTTCTTTGTGTTGGTGTCTTGTGTTATGGTAATGTCTTATGTCTTTGGTTATGGTAAGGATCTTCTGAAAGTGCTCACTGTTCAGTGTTTTGTCATTGTTGATTGATAGCTGATCTCATTATGCTCGGCCTTGCTACATATGAACCCAACTTTACCATTATTAGAGAAGAATTCAAACCAAACAAACCTAAGCCATGTGCTCTTTGTAATCAGTTTGGACATGAAGTTAAGGACTGTGAAGGTTTGCCAAGAGAAAAGAAGAGAAAGGTAAGAAATTTGAGATGGTAGTTGCCTCATTTTTAAAAATTTTATTTTATTTTTTTTGTGATAAAATATATATAATACAAAATATACCATTTTAACTATTTTTAAGTGTATAATTGAACAGCATTAAATATATTCAGGTTGCTTCATTTTTAAAATAAAGAGAAGACTATTTTTGATTAGATTTTTTACCTACTTACTCTGTTCCCTCTCATAGAAATGTGTCTTTGAAAACTCTTTAAAGACACATTCAAAAGCATGCGTGTACTCATTCTTTCTACTCTCCACTTTTTCTAACATAGCTTGTAAGTATACGAGGCTTCAGTCTCATAGGTAATAATGTCCATGGCACATGATTTGTTTGTACAAGTAATGTTTCAAATGGTTATTCTTAAAAGGAACTACAAATCAAATATATTAAACTTGTTGATACTTTAAACTTGTTGATACTTTTAAGTTACTCCTAGTTTCTGCATATTTTGGGTTCACTTGATTATATCCAGTCTCTAAAGAGGTTTCTATCTGTTTTAAGAATATGGTACCTCTTTAAAAGACATAGTGAGTGAAAAAAGCAGGTAAGAAATATACTGTATGCTCACAGAGAAGGGTCTAGAGGCATACACATCAAAATACTGGTTGGCTATCCGTCAGAGATTGGCAAACTCCAGCCCTCTAGATTTGGCCTGTGAGCTAAGAATGGTTTTTACTTTTTTTTTAATTTTTTATTTTTAAAGGAAGATTAGCCGTGTGCTAACATCTGTGCCAGTCTTCCTCTATGTTGTATGTGGGTTGCCGCCACAGCACGGCTGACTAGTGGTGTAGGTCTACGCCTAGGATCCAAACCTGTGAACCCTGGCCACTAAAGCAGAGCATGCCAAACTTACGCACTATGCAGGGGGCCGGCCCTGGTTTTTATATTTTTAAAAGGTTGTAAAAACGAAATAAAACATGAAAGAATATGCAACTGAGACCCTGTGTGTCCCGCACAGGCTAAAATATATATATTTACTATCTGGCCCTTTGCAAAAAACATTTGCCAATCCCTGGTCTAGGTATGATTGGGATTATGGGTAATTTTTATTTTTAAAATGGTTTGGTGAGTTCTTTTTTTATTTAGTACTTGTAATATTAAAATGGATCTTGCTTTAAAAAAAGCTATAATGTTCGTTTGGCTGGAAAAAAATTACAGGGTTTAGAGTAGACTTGTTTAATCTTTACTCCTTTTGTTGCAGCACGATGAACTTGCAGATAGTCTTCCTTGTGCAGAAGGAGAGTTTATCTTCCTTTGTCTTAATGTTCTTCGTGAGGTATGTAGCAATAATCACTAGAATCAGCGCTCTAAAGCAGAGTGCCGTTTCATAGCTTTAATGGCAGCATTCCTTTTTGGTTGTAGTATTTGGAAAGAGAGCTCACCATGGCCAGCCTACCGTTCACATTTGATGTCGAGAGGAGCGTTGATGACTGGGTCTTCATGTGCTTCTTTGTGGGAAATGACTTCCTTCCTCACCTGTCGTCGTTAGAGATTTGGTATGTGTGTTTGTGTGAGTTTTTAAACTACTGTTGCAGCCTTCTTGCTTACAGTGCGTACTGGTCCTAATACATAACGTTTGTTTCCTGGTGGCAGGGAAGGTGCAATTGACCGTTTGGTTAACATATACAAAAATGTGGTTCACAAAACTGGGGTGAGTTCATTCTTGAATAATTTCAAAACAGAAGTATTTGCTTTTATAAGAAGATCATTTTACATGTATTTCATCACTTACAGGGTTACCTTACAGAAAGTGGTTATGTCAATCTGCAGAGTACAGATGATCATGTTAGCAGTTGGTAAAGTTGAGGATAGCATTTTTAAAAAGAGAAAGGATGATGAGGTAAAGTGTTTCTATTGCAGTAGCTAAATCGCTCCTGTCTCTAATAGGCTATGATGATCCTGTGATTGTACTTTTAACCTCTTTGAGTGCATTGTTATATTATTATAGTGTGTCAAATGCCAATGTAATCATGAGTGGCCAGTGCTTTGATTATTTTATAAAGGCTGTGATGCTTGCTGTGTGGAACTATGTATTGCACACTGTGTGAATTGCACTGTAATTTTTTTCTCTCTTCATAATCCTGATTAAGATAAAAATCCAAACACATGTCTGATCAACAGGATGTGAAATGAGGGTTCCAAGACTGGAAGAATGCTGGGAATGAACTAGTGGATGCCATGTTTTATAGGAAATGTTTATGCTGTGGAAGTCAGGTGAAGACCTAGGAACTCTGTACTCTGGTAGTGGAGGGTAGGGGCCTCTGGGTTAGATAGCATCAGTCTAGGCAGAGGGTTGCAGCTCTGAGTAAGCAATTAAACATGAAAGAAAGAAATAAACTAATAAAGCACTTGGAAATTGATGACATATGATGGAGTGAGTGCTTAGGTGAGAAGTCCAGTCTGGCTTAGGCAGTTGGGAGTGTGGTTGGGCCGTTCATGAGACAGCAAGCAGTGGGGGTAGAGCAGGTTGGTGTGAGGACAAGGTGGAAATTGAGTTTCTTTTGGAGATACTGAGTTGGAGGGGTCACAGGACACCTGAGAGGAGAAAAGTCCGTGAAGCAGTTAGATGGATACGTGTAAAGCTCAGGGCAGAAGTCTTTTGGAAGGAGATTTGAGAACATTAGCAGAATACTTCACGTCATGAGTGTGAAGTTGAAATCCCTGGAGTTTTGTATGGAGTTCAAGTGCCTCCAACAGAAACCTTAAGAAGCATGGATGTTAAGGAGAAAGAGGAGTCAGTTCTAGAGAGGTGGGAGGAAATCCCTGAAGAGATGAGAAGCCACTGGTGCTGCCGGAGGCGTCAGAGTGAGATAGGCCCCTAGTCCATGGCCAGGGGTTCAGAGGTCCTGAAGAGTTAGTGGGGTGGAGGGACAGTAGCCTGGAGGCAGAGTAGGTTGCAGGGTGATTGTGCAAGAGTGGCAAGGGAGGCAAGCAGTGGGTAAAATGAGCAGATAGTAGCTTTTTAGAAAGAGAGTGAAGGAAATCCTTTTAGAAACTGATTTTATAAAAAGTCATATGGCTATTTTGAGCAAATAGCAACATAATAATATTGCTACATTGCTTCATTATCTCCTAACAGATTAAAACATGTCATTGCATCTGACAAGATTTTATATTTTCTTCAGCTTTGTATGCTATAGCTAGTGATCTCTTTTTTAGAACCTTGGGTACCATTTTATATACCAGTGTGAGTAGACTGTAAGTGTTCTTTTTAAAGCCTTTGGTACTTGGTAATCTTCTGTGATGGCAAGAATTTTTCACATGTAAAATTTAAATAGCATAACTGACTTTGTCTAGGATATCAAATGTCTATCAGGACAGCCATTTTTAACTAAGCCTTCAACAATTCTGG